>NW_010972676.1:11307210-11731233 GCF_000737465.1 Haliaeetus leucocephalus
GCGGGCGGCAGCGGGGGCGCGGAGCCGGCCGCCGGCCCCGGGGACGCGGTGCCAGGGTGGCGGCAAGCACGGCCCCCCGGCCTGCCTTATTAGCTTGTCAGAGTTTATCTCGTTAAGTTGTGCAGGACGTTACTCACATGACAAGGCACGGGCAAACTCTGGAGAGGGCTTAATCCCCAGAAGTTGCTGTCAAAAAAAAAAAAAAAAAAAAAAAAAAAAAAAAAAAGGACGGAAAAAAGAGAAGGAAACCGCATTTCGTGTTTTAACCGATCATTTGTTGAGCATCTGCGGATACCGCTGCTCTATCACGCAGGCTTGCCAGGGGGATTGCTGTTTTAGAGACAACGGAGCGTTTTCCAAGCGCAAGCTACCGTCCCTTCTTCCCCGCTGGAAGAGGTGAGAGCCGTTCCCTCCCCGCAGCCGGGCGGCAGGGGGAAGGGGCACGGCAAGGGGCCGATCCTGAGCTCCTTAGGCAAAACTTCCAGCTGAAGCAGGACCGAGTTCCCAACCGACAGCAATTTCCCCCCCTCTAATGAGCCGCCTCTGCTAATAAATGATGCCCCTGCTCAGGTTCCTCAGCGGTCTGCAGCTGAGTCCGAGAGAATTTGATCCTTGATTTGAAGACGTGCTTTAATAAAACTGCTGTAACGTTGGCATTTTATTAGGAGGTTATTGTTTCCAAATTAATACTTAATCTATGAAAAAGTACCCTACCAAACTAGATTCACCTCCATGCACTCCTTTCTTCATTTACATGCATTTTACAACTAAGATCCCAGCTCTACATTTCCCTGAATCATCAGACCATTAATTTGCTGGGGAGCTAGCTGTTTCACCCAGATGGATATAATTCTGAATAAACTCAGAAGAAATGCAAAAACATATGCTTTTCTGTCATTTTCTCTCCCCCCCCCCCTTTTTTTTCTTTTCTCCTTAGTCGGTTTGTGTTGAGCGACGCCTTCAGAAACTTCATTATCTAAAAGGCAGACCTAGAGGGCAGGGACTTTGGGAATAGTTCCCTTTTATTCTGAAACTTTCTAAACTTAGAGCAGGGTTGAACATGTCCTCAAATCTGCACCTTCCAGGAGGAAATGAATGATGTGCCAGACACTTCACTTCTAGTCAAAAAATATAAACCAAATGCTGTAAGGTTTGGAATTCTTTCTCAGGCCATTTTCTGTGCACATTTTACAGTCAGGATGTAAAATGGTCACCTCAGAAGTTGATAAAACCCTACGCAGATGTTACTGTATATCTCTTCCTCCATTTTATTTCAAGGAAATTTTACTAACAATTCATAGCAAAAAAATGGACAGCCATCCCGGCAGGATACCTTTGCAGGTTGCAGGCCAAGCAAGCTCAAACAGCTCACATGTTAGAAATAAACTTCGACTAGGTGTAATATTTCTGAAAGAAGAACATTTTTTTTTTCTGCTAATAGGTATTATTTTGCACTTCAAGTTTCACCTTTCTTTCACTTTCTTGAATGGTGAAAATTTACACACAAGTCAGTGTGAAGCTTTGTAACAGAGGGTGCTTGCAGTGCAATTTTAGGTTTTAAGGTATTCTACATTTAAAAAAAAAATCCTAAGAGAGAAAGTGTACTTTCTGCTTGACATCCGAAAGAACTATCGTCTAGGAAATACCCTGAAAATATTCATCTGCTCGATAATGCGAGTGCTGAGTAGGAATGTATTATTTCCACCAGCTCTGCAATACATATCAAGATACATTGTAAATATCACATGGTTGATAAATCAAGAATTTGTAAATGCAATGGCAGCATCACAGCACTCAAGGTATTTTTTCCTATTTATAACAATACATGTTTAATTACTCAAGTTTGGGTTTTCCTTGTCTTAACTTTATGCTTTATTGAAAGCTGTTGAACCCTTAGACTTTTGATTACTGGCATGTTTGTCTGAGGAAGTGGGGTTATAATACAGGCAGCTACATACCTAATGCAAGTGTCTACGTTTGAATCAAAATCATTATCTTTCACGCAGGTGAGTGAAGCAGGTTATTTGCTTACAGCAATTTTAGTGTCAGTGATATTTTTTTCATCCATTTAGATTTAGTTATTTATTTTTATTTACCATTACTGCTTGCAGCAGAACTTTCATTGAAGTGCATATCCCTAATATAAGCATTTAGAATTGTCTGGCTAGTTTGTTTAAAATACTTGGGATATTTTTTTAAAAACTAAAATAAAAATACTTTTTTAATGCTGGATTAGTTTTCTGCTGTGATGTTTGTAGGAGTTGTTTCATCTGTATGTTTGATCAATATATGGTGTGCTTCATGCTTCCATAAACATTTTTAATCATATAGCAAATTGTTGAATGTTCCTATAAGGAGCAATAGACAAAGGCTACCAGGAATTGTAACTACATTAAACTGGTGAAACACGAGGGCTGAAATAAGGGACTGAACCAAGAGATTGAAATCAATGGGAGACTCCTGTTGAGTTGGAACAGGCTTCAGGCACAGTATAAATGACTGTACAGGTACAGCACTTTTCATCTCTTTCCCGTGTTGCTTTGGTTTACAGCACATTATTTACAGGTAACATTCTTGAGCTAGCTTAAAATTTATTGATTCATGTCTGGCATAAAAAAAGATCTGTGTTTGGATGTAAGTGCCGATAGGAAGGCTGGACTGGTATTGCAGAGCTGATGGAAATGATATGCAAGGTTCACCTTATGTGAGCAATGATTGCTTTTAGGATATTCGCTGAACTATTGTTCTTATAAAGGTGTATTTTTTGTATGAACGCAGCAGCTATCTAGAAGATTTGGTCAGGTCCTTTCCAAGAAACCAGTTTTTTCAGCCACATGACTAAAAGTTGAAAATTTGACCAGATTACCAAATCTATATTCTTCTTTGCCAAGGAGTTACAGCAACGAGGGACCCCCACCTCCGCCCCCCCCAACCTTAGCACTGTTCTACAAATATCACTTAATAGTTAATTCCCCGTTAATATTGGAACTTGACTGTGAAAATGCTGTTTTCTGCTAGGAGAATTCAGATGCATTAAACACTGCTACAGGAAATGCAGTGTTTCTGTTGGGATATGCTATAAATGGCTTTTAGTCTGTTCCCACTGAGCCATAAGTTTAGGATCAGATCCCGCTTAATATCATATTTCTCCTTCTCATGACACTTAGCAAAAAGCACAGACATTTAAAAAAACCCACCCCTTAAAAAATATGTGGACTTGCTTATCTAGAAAATCTCAGTATTGCTGGACTTTTTTCATTTTCTCCCCTCATTTGCAAAGGACTTACAGACTCCTTTACAAACTTAGCTTCATATTTAGATACTCTCTCCTTTTAAGTTCTATTGCGTACAAAAGAATAGCACATGTCATTAAAAAATCCTAACAACATAAAATTGTGCAGTGTTGTCAGTAGTTACAGAGAAAAGGCCAAATTCTTCCTTTCTTAATCTGGCAAAATTCCCATTGACATCAGTGCTATGTACTTTACGAAGCTCGGACATATATTTTAAGACCTCACCAATTACAAGGAAGTTGTTTTACTCTTGCTGCAGTGTTTGTCTGCTGGCTGACAGTAGCAACCAGAAAGCTGCATGCTCCTAGTTTTTCTGGTCATAAATTAGGAAATGTTAAGATGAAATCCTAACTGTTTCAAAAAGCTGTAAACAATTCACTTCTGATATGAAAGCTATGCAAGACTGATTTGGCCGTCCTCTTCCAAGCAGGACTTTGAGTTAAACTATAGGAAAAGTTCTGAAGCCTTTCAACTTTTCCCCAGCCAGAGGTGTCATCGGTTAAAATATTATTTTTACCTGTAGAAGTACGATGAAAGTGGTTTACAATCCGGATCTGTTTATACTCTGTAGGTCTAGTAAAGAAACAAAATTTCCCCTCTGACATGCCCAAATAAACAATGAGCCTATTTCAAGTTCCGCTCAATAAGTGTGTTAAATGCATAAAGTATTTTGAGTAAATGCCATGCAGCTGTTTGGTAGCTTGCAATTACTGTGGTATTGTGTCTGCCTGTGTTTTGTGTACTGCTATAAATCCTGCAAGTGGACACTGCTATTTCTGACACATCGGGCTGGATTTTCTATAAGTCTATAGGTTTCGTTCCAAGTAGATGAAAATAATGAAACATTATAAATATTAGATAGTCTTGCTCCAGTGTGTGGTGCTGTAAATCTCTGGAGATTTACAAAGAGACAGTGACAACATGAATGCAATTACACATGATACTATTTTATGAGCTAATTCTATAAAGCAGCATCTCAGCTCTGCACTGACAATAATTTTTCACGGCAACTTTTGGAATGTCCCATGGAACCTTTTAATAGATTAATTATTTGCTCATCCCAAAATAAATTTGCACGTGGCTAGAATTAAACAAAAGGCCCACCACTGCTTCAGGAGGAGTTTTGCCTGAGAAGGAACTCAGGACGGAACCGGTTATTTCAGGGCTCAGCTTAAAATGCTGAAATACAGTGATATCTGCCAGGAGGCTCTGCTCTGGCTGTGCACTGCAACCGTCTGTGCCCTGCAAAGCCTTTGTACTGCCCTCTGGTCTGTAGAGGTTCTAGGCTGGCGAAGGAGAAATATTTCTTCTCTGAACCTTAGTTCAACAGGTGACTTTGAAATGACCTATGAATTCTTCCACTTTTGTCGAGCTGAGATCAATAGCTAGTGTGGTTCTAGGAAAATACACCTAGGTATTTTCTCAAGGCATGCTAATTTAAAAAAGAAGACCTGGAAAAACACTTGTAGTGTTAGAGGATTCAAAGAGTTCTCAGAAAAAAACAACTTTGGAATTGTTATAGCAGCTGTTATAATCTATTATGTAAATCATCTGGGAATTAAACCAAAATATTTTGTAAGATAGTTTTTTGTCAAATAATAAATATGCTATCATTTAGACTTAATGTTTTTCCAGAGGTGTTATTGTTATCTGATGAAAGTGAAACCTTAGAGTACTCCTTATTTTGACTGATGGGGATTTAATATTTATTTATAGCCGTGCCAATGATAACACCCATATATCTGTTCAAGAGAACATATGTTTCTCAAAATTGGGTGTTGGAAGTTATATTTGTCTTCTAGGTGTCACCTAGGTATTCTTACCAAATTGAATCGAGATACTAAAAGATAAAATATGTGAAAAAACCTAAACCCCCAACCCAAGACCCTTAAGTGTGTTTGGTTGGATTATTATTTAATTTAATGTTCATTTATATCACCATAAGCCTCTCTGCAGAAACTCAACTCTTCACTGCCTGGTTGTTGTAAACTGGCTTTCATAAAACCAAAAATCAGGCTCTTTAATTAATTTTTGCCCTTCTATACAGGGTATTGGTTGCTGCTGGTACAACATGTCAGTTCATCAGCCTGTTGACTAAAGTACAGTATGATTTCACTAATGACTGGGATGCATGCTGCAGATTACCACATTTTGCAAATTAGTGAGTAATCAAACAAACACCGTAAAAATCAAGGATACTGCATAATGAAATATACTTTATTCATTTATTTTTACAACCATATATTAGTTTTAATTATTTGTGTTAATAATTCATTGGGTGCTAGCACATGGAGCTGTGGAATGTGTTTTTAAAAAAAATTATGTTTTAGTAACCAAAGCCCCCGTTGTAGCACTCGGATATTCAATCCTTTGTGAGAAGATGAGTGAGAGCTTCCTTCTTGAGTGGGGGACCTCGTTTCAGAGATAATCCCTAAGAAGGTCCTAGAGTCCTCGGGGCCAGCCTGGTCCATCCTGGTGGAGATGTTTGGGAGGAGTGGCTGTCACCTTGGGAAGGTCACTGCAGCTGGGCTGGCTGCTCGCCTGTGTTGGCTTCCAAAGAGCTGATGAAGAGAGAAACTCATCCCGGGCAGGTTAGAGCAGGAGCCTGACTTGGGTGCTCTTGGCCACTCACCGGAAAAAATCTCTCTTTCCTGCTCTTTCACTCCCCTCCTTCCTCCTCCTTTCCCCGTCCACAGAGCAAGCCTAGAGCAGGAATAACACCAGACTGCATCTTCTACCCATCTTATTTCTGGTGTAATGTCTAGTAACGAATCAGGGAGTGAAAGCTTCTCTACTAGGCGGCCGTCGCCTGCAAGGAGGGCAGCGTTCGCTGCCTGATGTATCCTTGGGCTCCCCTCCCAGACGTCCACCTCTAGGCCGGGTTACTGCCTGCTGCCCAGCTGGGCAGAAATCATTCATTTCACGTCTGCCGGATGAACTTCCGTCTCTCTTGAGCTCAGTTTGGACCTCTGACATGGGGGAGAACATGTCCACAGGGTCTTCATTTCTTGCCATTCCTTAAAGAAATGTACTGGTTTTTAGAAGTGTCAAGGTAAATATTGTGTGTATGTATAAAATCTATGTGCGATGGGCATGTTCTTTTTCTTTCTCACTGTACGTTTACTTTTCTCTTCCATATGCTAGCTTGTCATCTGGCAGTTCCATAAACTTTCAGTTGTTAAAACCGTTTCTCTTTTTTTCCTACATTTTAAGTTTGATCCATGAATGGCCTGTCAAGAGTTTTATATTATTGTAAGCTGAAGTTTGGACGGTAGCAGCGACAGGCCACTAACCATAATTGTGTTGCTGTTACCACTGTAACAAATTTGTGTCATTTAGCTATTTTGAAGCTTGGGAAGTGCATAAAGGCAAATGTAGTACTGATGAATATTTATTATACTGCTGTGGGATCTTAGGTTTAACCATGTTTACATCAATTCTGCAAAACTGTCTTGAAAATTTGGCAGAGTGGACTATATCTGAAAATGGGGGACAACAGTGAAAAATCTTGTTGGAAAAAGTATTTGTGACTGTGGAGGATGCTTATTTATACCATTTTAATAGTAAGAGTGTTAGGGATAGTCTTCTTGCAAAGACTGGAGTAGGAGACAGACGTTTGGTCTGACCCTAAGTCAGTGCACCAGTGTTTGACAAGATGCTAAGCACCATGTGAGATATACAGATTTTCCTCATTTGACAGCATTCAACTGATTACAGGTTTATGCCCCAAATATCTGTGTTTCATGGTGACCTTATTAGAGAAAAGAAAGTTTTAGCCCCCTCATAGTCTCATTGGGAGCAAGCCTGTTCCTGTGTCACACAGTCAGGGCAAACGAAGGCTTTGTCCTTCACTGCTTATGAGGCTGGTGGGGTATTATTAACCTACTTGAAACATGATTTTAATGTGCATAAAACATGCTAAAAATTTCAATTTATTGGCAGGTCATTGAATTTTTTATTTTTTTTTTTTTCAGATAGAATTGAATGTAGGCAATAGAAAATCAATAGGCATGAGTCATAATGTTTCCCTCCTTTCCATCATGATTGTCTTTCTGAAATAGTCATAATCTAGAAACTAATTTTTTTTTTACTCATGCTGATAATATAGTGTGCATTGGAAACTTGAGATAATGAATTGTATTTTAGATAATTATATTCTTCTCAGAGGTGTAGTAGCCAGAACTCATCACATATGGAGGACTGGTGTTAGAATGGATCTTGACTTTTTTATTTTCAGGTTAGTGAGAACTGCAGTTATCTAACAAATAGCGAGTCACTACTAATGGTTGAGTATGAACCATAAAGAAATTGTGAAGTGTTGCAATAAAAAGAGCACTCTCTTAATGTGCTAAGTCTGACTGTCCCTCAGTGCAGCTGGGGACAAACTGGTCTGGTCCGACTTAATCCTTTGGCATCAATGCACTTATGTCAAGAATTACTAAACTTGAATCATTTTTGAGATTTAGGTGGGGGCTTAATAGACCCCAGATCATCTCATGACTCCTGCAAACAAACAGCTGACTTTCACCCATTCAAACCTAGCTAATAGTTGTGTTTTTTTCTTTGGCCAGTGAGTGCGTGCAAATATGACTATTTCTAAAAAAGAAAACCTCAGACATTTACATGAAAACATCTCTCAAGGTCATAAAGTATGTGTGCCAAAGACAAAAGGATATTAATTTGACCATAATTTGTGTGAGGGCTTTCAACAAGGCAGTGGAATGCATATTTTTAAGATTTTTTTTTTCTCTAGTAATTTAATTTCTCAGGAAACGCTGCCATTAATATTTTATTTTGAGCACTGGGGCGCAAATGGTATTATCCATGTTTCTCTTTACTCCTGACAGTACACTCGACACCAAACACTTGTTCCAGTAGCATATCTGTCCCCTGGTAAACACAAAGTCTTTTCTCCCCGCCCCCCCCTCCCCCCCGGTGTCCCTCACTTATAAAAAGCACCAATGTTTAGAAAGGCTGGAAAAATAACGAGATGGAGGGACATATGAAAAACTGTGATTTTTCCAAGTGAAATTAGAAACAGGGTCTCTTTAACATGGAAATTTGATTTCTCTACAATTTGAGGACTCATTTCTGCAACTGTCACATATGTAAAATTTCCAGTGAAGTCAAAGAGGCCTTTGAATACAAAGAAACAGCACAATCAAGCTCTGAATATATATATATATTCCATATGCTTTTCTCTCTCTCCCAGTGATGTACATGTTATAGTAATTTCATCCAGATAAAACTGTCATCATTTTCATCTTTACAGTCCTTAAACAGTTTAAAAAATAAAATTAATAAAAACAATTTCTGAGAAGAACAACTCATCTTTGTGAGAGCATTTAATTAGCATCTCCATTTTTTATTTTAAACTGAAATGTGAAATATTGCATTGTCAGGACATCCTTGAATGATATCCTAGATGTATTGTTTGTTTGGAATGGCTTGAAATCACACAACTTTACTGAATTATAACCAGATAAATATATCTAAGCCTGAGGGCAGGAAGTCCTGGCAGCTGAGACGTGGGGAACATGCAGTTTGTCCATACTAGATTCTTCTGTTCCCTTTTACTAATAAATCTATTCGAAAGCTTTGTTTTCACTCTCTGCATGATAAATAAAGTCTCTGTCTATGGTACCATATGAGCGCTTGGTACTGATGCTTGTAATTCCACCTATTCTCATGGAGAGATGAGACCTCTGTGAACCAAACCTCATCAGGTCAGGTTTTGTTTGGGTTGGTGCCTATTCCAAAGCAGGGAAAATATCGCATATCACAAGTATTATGGGATTGATGAATCACACCTCAGCTTCATAAGGTCATCTGCAACAGTTATTTGAGCTGCCAGACCACCCACCTCAATTTTTGATTTTCCAGACTGTCTAGTTTTATTTTCTATTTACCCATTTTAAAATCTCCCCCCCGCCCCCCAATCTGTCTTGTACAAATCAGTTGAGAGGAGACTGTAAAAACTCAGGGTAGCACCCTCCGCATGTTCATACAACTCTCTGTTTGGTTGAACCTTTGGTAAACAATTTTTCTTGCATGACAGAGCATGTGCTGTGTGGCAGACATTTTTATGAGGTAGCCTAGGACAGGGCTAATCACATCACCGTGTCTCAGGTTTTGACCTTATCACTGTTGTGCACTGAGCCTAAAAATTGGACACTGGCAACCACATCGCAGGAAAATAAATGGGAAATGACATTTTAGTTAAAAAGAATAAGTGGATTTTATTTTATTGAAACATAAGGCTGTATGACTTTTATTTATTGTTCTTGTATGAGTGTAATTAAATAGCTGCCATGTTGCCATGTCGAGCGATTAAAAAAAATGGAGCGATTTCACTTGCCAGGACCCAATTCATGGTTCTGCAGCTGTTTTACATTCAGGCCTTTTAATGAAGCCAGTGGAAACTCTACCTGGAAAGCAATGAGAGAATAATATTCTTAAGTGAAACATCGTTTATAACATCTGTAATAAAGCAGGCTAAATCATACCTCTGCCATTTAAAATCATAAATAGTATGCTAGCTTTTAAAAGCAGCATTTGTCCTTTTGAAATCTTTTGATGTCAGGCTGCTTTAAGAAAAGCCTAAGTAGACCTCCTCTGTATAGTGGTTTGATTAAGAAAAAAATCATTACAAAGTCTTCAATACACATGTAATGAAAAGTAGTATATAAATGTGAGCCTGGTAATTTATCATTGGTATGAGAAACAGAAGAATTTGTTGATATGAGCATCATTGTTTCCAAAGGATGTAATAATATAAGCTATTCTTATTTGATTACCTGCATATATATTTTTTATATATACATATGTGCACACATGCGGATTGGTGACATAATCTTTAATAACCTGTGTTTAAGAACATAATTTTTCACCGATGCACTGAACCTCTTATTTCATAGCTATGTTGGCACCTTTTACAGCGATAGCCCGACTGTACAAACCAAGAGACAAACTCTGACAGTACTAGTAAGGATCTTTCTTAACACAAAGTAGAAATAGTTCCTGAAAATTCAGAAACAACAACATGTATTACTGCAAATTGGAAAATAACAGTTACTTGCAAAACGCCGGGCTGCAGAGAGGGATGTGGTTTGGAGGGCAAATTGGCCACAGCTTCCAGTGTCAAACCATTTAAACCCAACATGAGGCCAGGCAGCCAAATCTGATCCGCATGTGTGTGACCTGCAGTGCCCTGGGGAACCTGCGAACTACAGCTGGTGCTCAGGCAGCTCTTCCTGGGGCGCTTACGGTGAGGTGTCGAGGCAGGACCTGGAAAAGAAAGAAACTCACGTTCAGGAGAAATGGCTGTACCATAGTGTGTTTCCTGATTAAACTTTCACTCCGGTGAAGAATTCTCAGCCCTTTCATCCCCTTGCGCTTTTTTCCGCACCACGCACCTCCGGCACGGAGCTCCCCACAGCCCCGGCAGCTGGCGCTCACCGTGCCTTTCCGCCGGGTCCCTGCTTCAGTCCTGGGCCAGGCTGGTCCCCTGGGTTGCCCAGGTGTCTTCTGCCCATCCCTGGTCCAGCAGCCGCCTGGAGACCCACTGCTGAGAGGGGGCTTGTGAGGGGAGCTCCGGGTAAAGACGGCGGCTGTTTCTGGTTGGGAGAAATGAGCAGGCGAGGCTTCTCCTAGCACCTGCCAATCAATCAAATTGAACACACAGACCAGTGGCCGGCCCTGGAAACCCTCGACCGTCATTTACACTAACACAGTTATCTTTCCCCGGTGTTGTTTGAGAGAAGCAGGTCCCAGATGTTACCTGCTTAATAATTATCCCGTTTCCCAAGGACAAAGCTCCCCGCAGCTCCTGCACCGAGGGCCGGGTGGACACCTACGGTGGCTCCTCGGAGCTGCGCTTTGCCACTGGCAGCTGACGGAGCACACTGAAATGGCTGTGTCTCGTGTCCCCACCACCAAGAAGGACAATTGTATTAAGGGTTGATTTTATTTTTTTTTCCAGTTTTTTATTAGGTGAAAGAGAATAGGAGAGCCACAGTGCTCTAAAACAAGTATAAACACAATTTTGCTGCCCTTCCTTTTTGTTGTGTTGATGCCACCTGTCATAAAGCTGAGATGAATGATTTGGTCTGAATTTGTATCCCACGATATATGAAGATTTCAGATGTTTGGGTCGGATTCTGCTGTGTCTGCTCTGTGCACGTATGATGCACAGGGCAGAGGATTGCTCATCAAGGTGATTAGTTGCAGTGATATAAGGATGCACATGCTAATATTTCCTCTTAGCTTCCAGTTTATTGTGTCTAATGTAACAAAGGGATTGATGACCTCTAGAGCCTCATTCTCATCTCACACAGTTGACATGGATATTAAACACACTGTAATTGACCTCTCCTGATTTATAACAGAGTAGGCGGACTCAGATCCATTCTGAATTGGACAAGCTTATCCACAACTTCCAGATGTTGACAATGCAATTGGTCCCTATGTGGAAAGAAAAGGAGGTGTTTCTTCAAGCACATATTCAATTTCCACGGTCCAATCCTTCTTTGTTTTAACTTTGCCCACATGCTGGTATGTCATGGTGATAATTGGACATTTTGTTTTTTGAGTCATGTGTAGAATCTGCACCCAACTCATTGACATATGGATGAATAAGATGCTGGAAAAAGAGGGTGAATACCTCCATTACAAGTGTTGTAAATAATTGGTCTTAAATAAAAATATATGGAGAAAACAGAAAAACTGCCATTAAATGCACCTTTGCTGTCTGCAGTAGAACACAAGACGGATTTACAACATTAATTATTTCCACCAGCTTTGAGCCTGAAATATGAATATGTCAGGTATTTAAATACTAATTTACTTAAAAAAATCTCTACTTTATTAAAATATCATTATGCATATTGGAAAGTTAAAAGTCAAAGCTATATAGCTGCTGAGGTAAAATTCACATTTATTGTCCACTGAATGTGATGGAAATTGAATTTGTCAGGAAGCTGATTGATATCTGGAAGTGTTTTGTTTTCAGTGACTGGCACTGCAGAGTTACAACCATCTATCATCTAACAGGTAATTAGTCAGATTTCTCATCATGAGCCTTCAATCCTGCTGTTTTATTATTGAAATACCACAAACCAGTAGGCATCTGAATGCAGATAAAGTTCTCTGTCATGGTCTTAAGGACAAAGGCAACGTTTTGCAACTCAGCTGTAGCAAGTTTGAATAAAAGTCACTGACATGTGAGGCATGATGTTAATATATATGGGAAAAAGAGATCCTGGAAAACATCATCAGTGTCGACTTTTTTTCTGCAAAACAACATTTAATATTAAAATCTTTAGTCCTCCAATCTACATGTAGATAAATATCTCCCTGTACAGAAGGAGGTTGGCTGAGGCACAAGACTGTTTGAACCTTAGGAGGGTAAGGTGGAAATCAGGGTCTGTCTCTCAGAAGCGCCATGTCCCTGTCCCTCCTTGTTGGTGGCAGATGTCAGCTCCTCCCATGCAGGAGCCCCAGGTTCTTCCTGGTGGTTCCCAGAGAAGCCAGTTCTGCTCCTGCATACATCCGTGGTAGCTCTCATTTGTCTCCAGAGAAGCCAAGGCACAACTGACCATGCTTGGCCTAGTTCGAAAGTTCGGGACTCAGGCCACAGCTGGCCCCAAGAGTCTGTGTTTAAACAAAAATAGCTTTGTTGGGAGGCTGTTGTAAACTCTTCACATATGGTTGGGTGCACATTTGAACCATTAGCATGCTTTAATAAAAAAGGATAAAATAAAATATTTGATAACAC
Organism: Haliaeetus leucocephalus; assembly: GCF_000737465.1. NCBI lineage: Eukaryota > Metazoa > Chordata > Aves > Accipitriformes > Accipitridae > Haliaeetus > Haliaeetus leucocephalus. Next base: position 11,320,279 of record NW_010972676.1, read on the forward strand.
AGTTGTTGCCTACATGGCTGTGAGAAAATTGCTTTTTTTACACACTCTTCTCTTCTTCCCTCATCTCTTTGAAGTGTTCACTGTAGATGATATAACAGCAGTTGAACAACCATTACTAGGTAAAGATATAAAAGAGTAAAAATAAACTGTTACTAGAGCTTCAGGAAAATAAGCAAGATGAACTGATTACACTACTGTATGTGTTGCACTCCGGATTCTGACTCTGTACTTAATGTCTACAAGGAAATTGAAAATGTGTTGCTGTTCACCTTTAAAATATTGCTTTTGTAACAGAATGCAACTGCATGAACTAATATTAGTAAAAGCTTATTTTATGTTCTGTTTTGGGTCTAATTGACCTAATCCAGCTGCACAACTCATAGCACTGGGATGCCAGCAACCTTGGCAGCTTCAGGAAGTCAAATCTAATTTTTTTTTAGCTTAAATCTAATGCAAAAAAAATATGTCTTTTGGTGGAAGTTTGGGTTCATAATATCCTAGCCCTCCATACTGTCAAGACACAACAGCCTTTAGTTCTTCGTGAGTTGTAAATGTTGCTCTTTTCTAGAGAACTTCCACTGTTGAATATGCGAATTTTTATATACTGCTGTAATCCTGAGTTAGAAATGATAATTCACCATAACCGATAGAGTGTTCTTAGTTTATGCAGCGCACCAGAAAACAATTGCTAAGCAAGTTAGCTAATCATACTAAAAACTGTTCTGATCCAAAATGTCAGAACATTTCTTAAACGAATAAACTGTCCATTGGGTATCATGTGTTTAATGATTCAAAGAATTTGACAGTAGTAGGATTTAAATCACAGTGTACATTATCAGATAACATATATGTGACTATTATATTACGGTATTTAATTTGCAGTTGTTCCTTAAGATTATCTTGTGTTGCAGAGCCAAGTAATTTTGAATTATGAGTTTGATGCATATGCTTGAGCTGACATTGTCACATGTGAGCAAGAGGCTGAGACATGATTAATGGTGAAAGAGAGGAGTGTATATTAAAGAGACAGCTGAAATATGAAGGAAGGTAGCTCTTGTTCCACGGACTAAGTTTGTCATGGAGGAAGATCAAAACTTGGGAGTTCTGAATAACCCCAAACTTTTGGGGAGAGTGAAATGGAGTTTATTCTTTGTGGCTGAGACCCATCTTTCAAGTAAATGCTCCCTGCAGGGAGGATCAAATAACCCCTTGATGGAAAATGCAGATATAAACCCAACCATGAGTCACAGCTTTTCTTTACTCTCCTTCAGTGCAAGAGGTCTGTTTTATGTGAAATTTGGATAGCTTCTGTGCTTGGGCAAACTTACCCTGTGAAGCTGTTTGTAAACAAATCCCTTATTTCTTGTGCAGTTATTCTACAGTCCATGCCTTACATTCCATCCAGCAGCAAGGACAAACTCCTGTCTTGAGACGATGCAGTGAAAAGAATGTATAGATAAAGATCAGGAGTCATACGTGAAATCAGGGTAATTGACAAAAAAACCCAAACTGGCAGAACAGAAGGTGACTGTCAAAGCAGGGCGTAACATATTAGCAGTAATAAATAACCCAGAAATCTCACTTCATGGAAACAAACCAATGTAAACACTGAAGACAGCCAACGCTAAACACTAATCAGATATAATTGCATTTTCAAAATGATTTAATGGGTCGGAGAACCATTCTCTGGCACTGCCCTCCTAGACACCTGGGCAGAGGCAGTCAGCTCACCCTCAGGCCCCCGGGCTTTGCAAAATGCCAGTGAGGAACCAGGGGCCAGATCAGGGAAACAAGAAGGAAGAAAACCTCTTCTCAGGCACGGCAGGCCTTGGAGGCTCACATCCGACTCCAAAGGTGGCTTTCCTGTAGCTTCACCCCGGGTCCCCTTTCTTGCACAGAGCCAACATACCTCATGGTCCATCCAAGTGCTGTATCTGGAGAGCCTGGCTGCCCCAGGAACATGGCTGGGGCACTGGCAGGGGATGCTGGGCCACGGAGCAGTAGCAGAAGTTGGGATTTCTCTAGGTTATTACAGATTAACAGGGTTTTTGCAGGGACATTTCTAAGCCATCGGTCACAGGCTATGTCAGGGTTGCTGAATATTTATCTGCAAATGTGAGTTACAGTCACTGTCAATGCAGTGAGCTTGTCCCGTGGGATGAGACACTTGTGCCTCAACAGGCACCTCTGCTACTTTCAAGCAGCTCAGACAAGTTGCTGATGTGATTGCTGACTCTGGCATTGCATGTTATAATTTAAACTAATTGATACTGTTTCTGGCTGTGCCTGTTCCTTCCATGAGCAGTTAGCAGTTTAAAGTTTAAGAAATCCAACGTATCAGCATTTCGATTCTTGTTTTACTTTTCTGTCTCCCATCAAGTGAGCACCTAGCTGAGGGCAAGAGACCAGGGCTGGCCCCTAGTGAAATATCAAGATGTCTTATTCATAAGCAATCACCTTCGGACAGTTGTTACACGAACACAACATGGTCTCTCCTAAATGGCTGTTGACCGTCATTTGCATCAATAGCAGCTCCCCCCATTTTTGTCTCGTTGGTCTCTAAATGGAGCAGCCTTCTGCAGTCCAAACCCCCTTCTCTTTCCTCCCACCTCCTCGGGGTCTGTGGTCTGTCTCCAGGCACTACCAGCGCTCATTATTCACACAGTGCCGTCTTCTGCCTGGCACTTGAGAACCGAGAGGTGCGTGAGCCCCGCAGCTCAGAGGACTTTGGCCAGTCGCTGCTCAACGTCTAAGAGAGGAGCCCGGTGTCATTGGCACAGCACGGGCCACGGTGCAATGAAAAAAGGGGGCTACCCTGACTTTCTGCCCTCTCTTCACAGTCTGCTGCCAGGAGCCACCACCGCAGTGGCTTCACTACAAACCCCCATATAGCCATAATCTAACAGAACAGGCCTATAACAGCCAATACCCTTAAATCCCCTTAATTTGGGGGTTTTGTGGCTTGGCTCTCACTGCGTGGATGAATAACACACTTACAGCCTTATTTAGATGCAAGTACAGAATAAATGGCAGTGATCAAATGGGAGGTGACACATTACAGAGGTATGGGGGAACAAAAGTGACAGTGGTGGAGGGTCACAGGACAGGATTCTTCTCATCTCTGAGTTTTCTGTTCATTTTGATAGAGGCGCGATTGATTTTGCAATGAAGTTTCAAAGCACCAAGTCTTTAGCATGAGTGATTGGAACAGATTATTTTCCTTTTGACCTTAGTAGTTTAACTAAGCCACTGAAATCTAAAGTGAAAGGTAAAGTCAAGCCTACCACCAGTAGTAAGCAGGAGCCGGCAAGTATCTAACGTGTACTTTTCTCTCACCTTTCAATTACAGTTTCAGGTCCTTGTTTAGAGCGCCAACGTGCAGGTTGTTGCTTCAGAAGATCCGGCAGACACCTGCCGGTGTCAGAGCGGGGCACGTCTCCCGGGGCTTTGCTGGGTAGAAGCTCCGCGCGTTCACCCTGCACCCATCGGAGGTGCATAGGGGTGGCCAGCCAGCGTCACCTGCTGACACCGCGCTCCTTCCCCTCACGTGGAGAAAAGAGTTTGTCCATCGTGAGGGGATGCGAGGGGAAACGAGGGGCTGATTTTCTCTTCTGTGGCTGCGAGGAACCCCCGCTTGCACCCACACGCATCCTCCCACCTCCAGGCACCTGAACCAAATCCCGTAAAAAGGGCAAGGCTGCAAGGTGCTAAATACCTGGGGCTTAACTAATACCCTTGGAGATAATGATAACTGACGCATTCGCAGAAGGAAATTCTTTAAAGTTCAGTGGTTGTAAAATGGATAATATATTAATGTTTCAGTATGTTTATTAAATACTTAACAATGTAATTTTTTAGAAGACTATCCTAGCATTGCTATCTTTTTGCATGTGCTTAGTTACCATTTTAAACAACTACAAAACAGTGACATGTGGTACTGAAGATTTTCTAAGCATCCCAAAGCAATATATGTGTGTGATATATGACATCCTTCCATAAATCCTAAATTTACACAGTATGCTAATGCTTGATTCCATAATTTCTTTTAAAAATGATTATACCCTGCTGCTAAGAGCAAAGGCATACTAAAATCAGTTTTCTATGCTTTTCCAACAATGAAATGCAAGCCAGCACACCACATAACCAATACTTACCATATGTTAGAAGATAATCCAGTAGGCTTCAGACACTGACATGATTTGCTTAAATAAAAATCCCCTTTTTTAAGGCAGTAACAACAGCCTACCATTTTTATTATTCCTTTAGTGACCTACTATAGAAACACTAATATTAAATATAAATATTGTTATTGTAAATCAGTCTAGTCTATTTTCATTGCCTTTAATGTGGGATGACTCTAGCTTAGTTGTTAGGCTAGAGGAAAAAGAGCTGCAATTAAATCATTGGGTTGTTCGAAGAAATTCTCAAAAACAGAAAATATTCACCAGATCAAAAGAAGCCTAAAGAGCAGCTTCAAGATTTCTCTGGTATATTGGAGATGAGATGAAACAGTTCAATTTGGTATTAAAATAATTAAATGTAGTCTAGAAAAACAGCTATAAAATATTTTTGCAGAGCACTGATGTCTCTTAAGTACAGTTCATTGCTTTCCCATTCTGTACTAAATGAGATTTAATATTAAGCACATGCTTAAGTGTTTGCAAATTTGGGGTCTAAGGAAAGAAAATGTGAAATGCAATTTTTTATAGTGAAAGGAATGAATGCATCTGACAGGTTAAGATTAAGGCTCTGTGCACTAATGTGGCATCTTTCATTGTTACAGAATGATAAGAAAATAGAAAAATTGCATGTAGAAAGTAGAAGGTAGCAAATACATGAGTTCACTTCTTTTCAGATTCACCAGGGAAAACATACTTGATCTCAAGTACTGCTTATAGGTGGAAAATAAACATTTTTAAAGCTGAGATACTTTCAATTTTTCCCAAATCATTAGGACATCAGGACTGAACTCTTGGCCCCACTGAAGTCAGTGGTAGACGAATGAGTGGAAAATACAGGTCTAAAAGAAATTTATAGCTATTATCACTAGACCATTTCTCTCACATCATACTTTTAAATACTGTTATCATTTCAAGTCATGTCATTACATGATCCTTAGTAAAACATATTTGCACCTGTGAGGCAGTGCTTTATATTTTCCTTTAATGCAAAAATTATGTAATAAACCTCAGCACGCTGGATTTATTAACAGCCCAGTTTCTTCAGCTAGACGTGTCTGAATTTCTGGTGCACTGCTTTTTCTGACCAGACTATTCCAGCTGGACTAGTGGCTAGTTTTATTGAGTAACGGACTGAGCACAACCAGTAGTTACGGGGATTCAAGGAGTATTCCCAATGGGAGCATTTGGCAGTATGTAGAAATATTTGCAATAGGAGGATTTGGCACATTTCCAGCATCTGCAAAAAATGTAGACTCCTCCTTTACTCCCAAAATATGCAAAGGGTTTACAGCTGAGAACAGAGAAATGTGGGAACTCCACAACTTGACACACTGATCCACTCCCAGATTGCCCACAACTGCCTACGTGCTTTGGAACACCCTCGGCAACCCCCAACATTTGGATTAAGTGTTTGTTAGCTCTTTTTCTAATTAATAGCAGAGTGGATTATTTTGCTCATTATGTAGTTAGCTATTTATTGGGCCAGATCCTCAGCTGGTGTTAATCAGCATGACTATTGATCTTGATGGAACTACCCAAATTATATCAGTCACAGTTTTGGATATTTGACTTTATGTAGTTTTATAATAATACACTGGAAATTACAAACGGAAACCTATATTTAAATATTTATAGCTATATATTTAAATTCAGAGTTTTGATGAGTACAATAAATTGTGCACAGAAATTAATTTTGGACTAGATTTTGTAGGAACAAAATATGATCCATTCTTTCAGCTGCTGGGGTAATTTTGTGCAAATGTATTTAAAATTACTGGGAGGGTTCTATTGTGGCATAATCCCATTGAAATTAATAGCTACATTATACAACACTAACTAGCCAACCAATATTTTTTTTGACATTTGGAAGATATCACAGGTTATCTCAACCTTCTGTTCAGTCAAAGCTCACACGTTCATTTTGTTATAACTTACTTTATTAAAGATACAGCAAGCATATCCTTTTCCGTAGTATTGAAAATTAAACTGTATTAATTATTTATAACCTCAGGTTAAAAATGCACACCCTGGGAAAAAGGGCCAACAGAGGACACAGCAAATGATATGAATGTCCAATGGTGGGATTATTACATTTGAGAAAATATAATGGTACAATAATCTCAGCAAAACTTATGACATGAAGACTTGGATGCCACTTTCAGAACATTCAAACATGTATTTTCTGTTGCAGTCAATCCCACATCCTGCACTGGTAGAAATGGGGACTGTGCACACATTGCAAATGAATGAATGAATGAAGCCACACATGGTAGTGTGCTAGAATTCAGGGAGGATTTTTAAGAGTACTTAGATTCCTAACTCCCTTACTGAATCAAAACATCTCAGTATCTTTGAAAATTGACCATTTGTACTACTTACTGAAGGACTCATGCAACTGCAGTGTAAACCTCCACTTAGTTACGCAAAGGCATATGTGCTTGTCAAACTTTGAAAGTGTTAGGAAATTCTGGCTTGAATAGTAATTTCCCATAATTGTCATATTGCTTTTTCCTGTTGTTCATTCTGTGAGTGTAGGAAGAGCCTTGGGATGGTTAAGGCCATTCATGAACCCGAGGAGAGGGAATAACCTCCATGTGCACTATGTGAAATAGGGCTGTAGCGTGTCTCCTTGGGGCCATCTGAGGTAGCATAATTATATGCCAATGTGATAGTGTCACTTTCCAAAAAGGTGATTGATTTACAGCTTAATGAACCGTAGTAAAATGAAAGCGTGTCCCTCATAGTTACCTGTATCATGCTATCACAGATGAGACTGATTAGTCACATAGACTGAGAGGCATATTACTAGTAAACTCATATCCCTGCATTTTAGTCACACGAGGATTTACCCTCCCAGCTGCTTTTAAGGAGAATTGCATGGCTAAAGCCTAGCCTGCTCTTGAAGATCTTTGTGTAGAACCAAGAATTAGGCTAGCAACGAGAGCATTGGCTCAGAAAGTTGTAAGTGAGAGGTGATCGGATAAATATTATGACTTTCCCAATCCATAAGCAAGATGTAGTCCTCTAAGACAGAAGCTGTAAAATTGGTTTTAAAGTATGGTGTAAGCCAATGGTCAAGAATGTATAATTATATCAGTAAGATTAACTCGGATTGTAGGAGGTTTGAATAATCCTCCAGTATGGTGTATATCGAATGTGTCTTATGCCACTTTCCCCTTATTTTCCTGTCTGTACAGTGATATTTATACTTGTTTTACAAACAGGTTATCACTGAATTACCTAGTAGCAGCTATAAAATGCATTGTATAAATACGTATTCCTCCTGGTGTTTGTGGGCTGTGATCCTGCAGTTCATTGCATGGTCAGCTGCTGGAAAAGTGGCTCCTGGAGAATTTCAGTGGGCCTCTCGATGTGCAAAAATGGTAGCTTTTGAGGCTTATGTCGTGGTTTAACCCCAGCCAGCAACTAAGCACCACGCAGCCGCTCACTCACTCCCCCCCATCCAGTGGGATGGGGGAGAAAATCAGGAAAAGAAGTAAAACTCCTGGGTTGAGATAAGAACGATTTAATAGAACAGAAAAGAAGAAACTAATAATGATAATGATAACACTAATAAAATGACAACAGTAGTAATAAAAGGATTGAAATGTACAAATGATGCGCAGGGCAATTGCTCACCACCCGCCGACTGACACCCAGCCAGTCCCCAAGTAGCAATTCCCTGCCCCCCCTTCCCAGTTCCTAAACTAGATGGGACGTCCCATGGTATGGAATACACTGGTGGCCAGTTTGGGTCAGATGCCCTGGCTGGGCGTGAGAAGCTGAAAAATCCTTGACTCTAGTCTAAACACTACTGAGCAACAACTGAAAACATCAGTGTTATCAACATTCTTCACATACTGAACTCAAAACATAGCACTGTACCAGCTACTAGGAAGACAGTTAACTACATCCCAGCTGAAACCAGGACAGCTTAGTATATACATGGGAATAAATTGTGGTTCGTACAGGGGCAACTTCCAACCCAGACATATGGCACTTCAGGGTCAGTATGGAAACACCTTGCGATCACCTGTGTCATATGAGGCTTTTTTCCTGCTTCTTGATTCCTGACTATGCTATAGAAACTTTGAAATCCACTCACTTAGATCTTTTGTCATCAGTCCAAATGCAGAGTTCAGTTATGCTCATTTGAATTTCTGGGATGAAAGCTGTATCCACAGTGACTCTTGAAGAGCAACAGAATTACCTAGTAGCAGAAGAAACTCATCTCTGCAGAAGGCAGAAATTTCTTGAGAGTCAGCTCAAGGCTTTGTCTATGTGTACAATGTTTGTTGGAGTAGCTTTATCAGCAGACCTTCATCAGGTAGATTCACTGTATACCAGCAAAAATGTCCTTTTGTCAGCATAGCTTCTGCTAGTTCCCCAAGTGGAAAACTATGCTGACAAAAGGACATTTTTTGACAATAGGAATGCTTGCCCTTATAATACCACCAAAATTACAACTCCTGTCTGACAGAGATACAGCAACTAAAAAGTCAACTTTCTTGTGAGCTTCTACTGGAAGTAAGAAGCATCTCAAAACTTATCTCCTCTTCCAAGAACAAGATGCATCTCTTACATAGTCTTTGTTGCCATAAACACTTAACACTGCATATTTGCCATTTTCAAACCAGAGGAAAGCAAAAGCCCTCAACCCCAAAGCCTGCACTTCAGAAGGTTCTTTCCCTGTGGAGGAGGAGGGACCTGGAGCACAGGAGACAGCTGCCATGAATCATCCTCCAGCCTGCACCACTCAAAGCTCCTTGAATGGTGTAAGAAGGGTTGCAGCAAGATTTATACAGAGGACCTAGGATAATGCCACAGATGCAAAACCCCCCCCAACTTTGCTCTTTGAGGTATCTGTGGTCAAAGTGATACAGATGTGTTCATATTTTAAACACACGGTCATTTAATTTCTTCAGCTTATATTTTGTTAATTCATCAATGAAAAAGTGTCTGACCCTTCTAGGCCAGGGCTGATACACAACCCTGGAACAGGCTCATTTAACTTCTTTATAGAAGCAGCTTGCTTTTTTTCCACCACAAACCCTGTGCTCTCACATTTCTTAGCTTACCTGTCTTTATATTAAAGATCCATCTTCACTGTAAGTTCTGACACAGCTTTCTCATTAAGCACCATATAAGACTGCACAGCCATAGAAAGGTTCTTTGCTGTATTTCATACTACTGTCACATAAGAAACCAAACTGCTAAGTATGGTAGCCACACTTCAGTTGGCATGCTTTGAACATGTGATTGCCATCATTTCCCATAAAGCCAGGCAATCAGCAGGAGTTCTAATCATTACTAGATAGTTTATTTTCACACTATTTTTCATATAGTACTTTATTTTGGAATTCATATCACTGAATGGGTTAGTAAAGATTAAATTAGACAACGTAATGATAATCAAGACATTGTGTTGACTGTGGAAGATGTAATTTGATTCTCTGAGAATTTGGTGAGGGGGAGGGAACAAGAACTAAAAGTTTAAAGTAACTCAGAGATTTGAGGAAAAGGAAAGGATGGAATTAACCAGTACAAGCAAAAGACTGCAAAAGCTGAGAAGGGATTAATTGAAAGAACGAAAGAAAGATTTGAAAACTAAACCTGAAAATAGCTAGTTTATTTTTTTGCTAATTAAAAAAGCAAAGGTTACATCAGATAGTTTTAATTATATATGAAAACAGAAGCAGCCTAGGCTCATTAAAACTATAGGTAGAGGGTAAAAATGAAAGTAGTAAAAAGTAAAAGAAACCCCCGAACAGAATTAATAAAACAGAAGGGGAAAAAGCCCTAAAGGAGAAATTAATACACCCTGTTTCGGCATTAGCGCTTTCAAGGAAGCTCTAGCCGCCTGTCAGAGCCCCACTGGAATCAATGGGTTACTGTATGGGTGTGGATATCAACCAGTTCTGTGCAGTTTGCAGGCTCTTGGCTAAGATGTGAAGCTATCATCACCTTAACCACTGTGCTTGTATGTTATATCACATTTCCCCATCTGGATTCCGTTTTTTTGTCTCTTAAACTAGCAGCCTCCTTGGAGCAGGGACTGTCTCTTCTGAATATTCAGCAATTAGCACAATGAAACCTTGAGCCTGACTGCAACTTAGAAGAGTAATAATTATTTCTAATGATATCAGGTGTAAAAATTGTCAAAGCAAAGCAGAATTCAATTGCAAATAATGCGGGACTGGTCCACTATAATTTGGGAGTTATTTTAATCATTCTGCTCCCATATTTACAGGTTCTGCAAATATCCGTAAGACTAATGTGAAATCCAAATGTTTCAAAAATGGTATTGGGGTGTTTGACAATACATATGAAAATTTTGACATAATTACTCACTATATACAGATCAACTGATCTCCACCTCTTCAAAAAGATTTTAATCAGTCAGTCGTGGGGAGAGAAGACGTGTGAATTAGGTCTCTTCTCAGAAGAAGCTGACAAAGAATGTGACCATTGTAAACCCTCTGTGTGCAGTCAATATCCTACATGTCAAACTCCTAGTACTGGTGCTTACAGTGCTAGCAGTGAATACGTTTCAAAAAGTCAGAACTGGCTTGTAATCATGTCACTTTTCCCAAGATCGCAAAGAGGGGTTAGTTTCAGGATCCTGAAGCTCTGGTGTGACCAAGGTAAGGTCCACTTAAAGAATTTGGGAACAGGCATTTTTTGAGCCCTCTCAGCTGGTACAAAACACTTTTGAAAACACTGGCCTAAGTTTACCATGAATGTTGACAGAATATGACGTACATCTGGATCATTATATGAATTTAGAGACCACTGTAGAAATTTTTTTCTTACACCTTTTCATCCCTGGACAATGGCATTGCTCTTTGACATTGAACAATTCCTATCAATGTACGTCACAGAACTAAGGTCCTTTTGGAAATGAATGGAGATATTTAGTTAAGAGCCATAATGGGTAAAAGAGCTAGCATCCTTGTGACTTCTAAATATGGAGCAGTGTGCTTACATGAGTCCTGAAATGCATATTAATTTCACATTTATGACTACATCTTTTTCACTTTGAAGTCAACAGGAAAAGGTCGACTGAATTAACAGGAAAAAAGGTAAATGTTATCTCAACGTTATCTGTTCTGCTTTTATGATTTTACTGAATCTGTAAATTTAAGTGCTGTTATATGAACCAGCGGTACCAAAGAAAAAGGCAACGGAAAGTCCATTCTGAACGGTTACAGCACCAATGTGCTTGGAGGCAAGCAGGGTAACCTGGCAATGAGCTGTGCCTAAGAGATACGATCGTAACTTTCTCTGCCCAGCAGCCTTGCTGTTTTGCCATACAGCTGTACTAATACTGCCATCTCCCTTCAGATTGCTACATCTGGAGGAAGGCACAAGATAGATCTGCTTTGATTTAATACATAAATATCAGTTTTTAAGGTGCTTCACATGGGTACAATACATAGTGACTCAATAATGTATAAATTATGAGATCATGATATTTCTGTCATTCAAGACGTGGTACACAGGTAATCCTAGAAAGCTGAAGATTGACAAAAAACATATGGGTAACTCTTAAAACTGTTAGTTATTAACAAGAGAAACATGGTAAGCCACTGGGGAGACCTGGCTGAATTTACATTTTTGCAGAATTGTTGAAGATGTGTGTCTGGAGGCACTGAAGCAAAACCTTACATGTAGAGCTAGTACATTCACACGTTGACTAAAATTTTCAAATGTCTAGGATTAAAATTTAGTCCTAAACTGACACTAAGTTTCCGAATTATGCATGGCTGTGTACCCAATACTCATAATTCTCTGCTGAAGTCAAAGCTTCCAGTTGGGCACTGCCTGTGAATAATCAAGTGATTTTATTTAGAAGCTTAAATTTGGATGTAATAGTCTTAATGCCGTAGGCATCCATGATAGTGGTTTTTTTATTTGCATGTTTCTCTGTTTGAAAAGTTAAGTATTCTAATTTATATTGTAATGAAATCTGGCTTTCACATTTAAAAACTTGTCTTATTTGGAGAGCTCAGTATAAGCAATAGGTCTAGAAAAGGTGACCTCAAAGCTCTGGCCAACCTGGGGTCTTCTCACAGGGAGCTGTATTTTTTTTCTGGCTGTAGTCATATATGAAATAATACAAGTGGCTATCTATAGGACACTCCGTACTTCAATTAGTTGAAGACAGTGTCTGGTTTGTCTAGTGGTGTAATAACAGGGGCAAAATCTTTATAAGTCTACAGCTTTAGACATTGACTTTGCAAGGGATTTTCACATAGGAGCTGTGGGCCACACAGGTCAAATCCTATCCTGTCACATATGGGAATCCAAAGTATCTCTCTTTATGTTTTGCTGGAGTTGGTTCAAATTCACTGTGGTCCACATATGAAGAGCAGAACTTGATAATAGCTGAGCTGTGACAGGAAACACAACCAGTTCTGCGAGTGCTAATAGGCATGAAGCAATAGGGCAGGCCAATGCATCCATGTCATCAGCTCTGTGTGAGCAGACTGGCCTCGAGTGAAAGTCCCCAGTCACTCACTGCCTGCACAGCCACAGAAATGTGATCATTTCTGAGGGATCTTTGCATGTGGGGGCTGCTGGCGAATGAAGCTTTTTCTGTGCTGAAGTGCCATAAATTATTGAGACCAGGTTTGTAGAAAGAAGTATTATCGCTTTATTAGACTGAACTAGAGCATCAGTAAACATGGGGCTTTCAGTTCTTCTGTAGGAGCTGTAGAAGTCTTGTGTGCCAGGGGCTTGTCTGCCTTAATCAACTGCTGTGTTGGACTGACAAAAAGAGAATTTCTGTCCTTATTCTTCCTTGTTCTTATGCTTTAGCCATTATGCAAACCCACAGTGTTACTGTAGGCATTGTAGAGCAGAAAGTGCGGGTTGCTGCTGCATGGATGGCAAGGGGGGGCGACACAAATGACTTCTGTGGACATTTGTGTTTCTGGAGTCAAAGCTACCAGTCTCTGCCCAGAATAAGCTCTGTTTTCTCCTGGGTTTACGTTGGTGCACAATGATTTGAAAGGGTGCAAAGCAGGCAGGATGGTGGCTCCAAGTAGCCTCTCTGTGCGCTGCAGAAAGGAGCAGCAGGCGAGGTTTGTCCAAATGGTGGAGAAGCCCTGTCCCCCCAGCAGCCCATCACCCTCCCTCATCTGAGGTGTTGCAGCCAGGGTGAGTATCTTTTAGGGTCCAGAGGGCACTAATGTATTTTTTGTGTGCGAGAGCTGATGGGAATGTCTTATTTCTGAAATATCGGAATTCATTATGAGAAAGTAAAATCCCCCGTTTCTTCCAAAACCAAATAGACCCCATATACCTTTTTACATTGGAGACTGATGAAATTTTGTAAAATGAATTTCTCCATTTAATTGTCTAACTCTCCATATTAGGACACATCTTTTTGCCTATTATGCAAACATTCAGGTAGATTTATATTAGGTGCATTATAAAAAGTGGAGATAGGTAGTAAAGATTATATTGATGTGCATAAGATAGAAGACAACAACACATGGAGAAAAAAGATATATGACTGGCTGGAAGCATTGCAAGCTAACACTTTGCTAACTTGCCACATGTGTACATCACATAAGCAGCTGAAAATATTTAATAGTGAAGGCTCACACATCTACAGTGCTTTCAGTTTAGGGGAAGTGTATGCAGCTGTTACAGATTTAAGTACTGTTTTCTTTTCCTGCTGGTGACACTGAAGCAAAAGAGTACCTATACCTGAAATTACCTATAATATACCTATATTAAAGACAGGATATAATGAGGCACAACATTGAAGTTAAAATGAGGATGAGGAAAACCACTGCATTCTCTGAAAGTGCAGACATGGATTTTAAGTACAGATAACTCTCTCTGGGACTTACTTTATTTAAGGACTTGCTTTGAGCAGTTTCCTAAAACGGGATACCTAGCACAAAATTGAATTTACGCTAACTATTATGAGGACACAGAAATTATATTTTGTGTACCAAAATTTTCAAGTGTGTTATCTCCGTGTTTTTTTAAAATAAGGATGGCTAGAGAATAAATATTGCTACTTATAATGCTCCCAGTGTCCTCAGAGCTCGCTTACTATAGTCTTTTCATTTCCCATACAATCAGAATCTAGTTTATTTATATAAAAGCATCCTCCATAAAAAGTAGTGTAAAATGCTTTGCAGAGAGAGATAAAGAAAAGAAGGAATGTTTTATGCAGATTGCCACAGTGACTCTCAAAGAGACAAAAATGGAAAACAATCTCTAAGGATAGAGTATCATGAACATAAGAAAATAAAAAATAAAGAAGAAACAGCAGCAGAATTATTTTTGAAACCTAGATCAAGTTTAGGGGCTGGAGAAGAAGGGAAAAGGGAAGGGAAAAGAATGGAAAGGAAATGAGTTGTGTAACAACAAAAAAAGGGAAAGGGAATTGGAAAGTTTTCAGATGACATTTAAGAACAAAAATGTTTCCGGGAGAGGGAGATAAGGCAGCAGCACAAAAAGGGGAAGAACATCCATGCGGTGTAGGAAATCAAGAAGGAAAGAAGAGTGGCTTAGTTTATAGTCAATCAACCAAGGATTTGGAAAACCTGGGTACAGCTGTATGGGTGCTTTTTCTCTCTCTGAACTTTCTTACCTGTAAAATGGAAAACAGAAGGTTAGGTGATGAGGCATGAAGGTCTGGGTGCAAGAGAATTCTGAGAGAAAAGGTTTGAAGGGACTGTGGAGCAGTTGAATAGATGTCAATAAAAGTAGGATACGGCCACAGACCTGTTGATCTTTCCCCATGAGATACAAGTGCTCAAGTGTTCTTTGAAGTTGGTCAGTAAATTATTTTGTAGCAAAACACAAGTAGTAGGAAGCGGCTGTGACCAAGCCAACAGAGGACAGAGGGGAGGACAAGCAGAGCTGGGATGTTTATAGTAGATATAGTGATAACAAAGACAGAATTAACAATAAGAAGCCCTGGAGGGAGAATAGGGAGCAATGAATTTTAATGAAGATGAAAACTTCCTTCCAGACAGAAACAAGGGAGCTGGATAGATAACTTTGGTTGTAACTGGAGGAAAAGCAAACCAGAAACACGAAGCCAAATGTAGCCTTGTATTATGCCTGCTTTTACCGCCTTTCTCCACAATGCATATTCCAAAGAGAAAGAAAATCCTCCCACAGAGAAGCTTTGTGAGGGAGATGCCGCACAGGTTGGTCAGCGTTGGCTGAACCCAGAAGGGTGAAACTGGGGAGGGACATACCTGAGACAGGCAGAAGTTTTGTTCCTCCTGGCAGGAGGAGGAAATGATAAGGAACAAATGGGGAGCAATGATTTGCTCTTCTGCAATTCTCCCTTGAGGCTCTTTTCTCCCCCTGTCCTGCTGGAGTGCTCAGAGGAGGGCAGTCCTGCCCCACCTGGCAGTGCTTGCACAGGATCCTGCCAGCCGCCTTGGGTGTACTGAGGTGCGATGTATCTTTGTGGTATGCTAAATAGTCATGTAATCTGTAGCACATATTTAGCAAGTAAGATGAACCAAATGAAATGGCTTTCTGCTGCAAGGTCTTAAAGTGTACTGAGGTGATACTGAAACTTTCAAGAAGAGCAGCTAAAGCAGAAGAGCTAAAGCAGGGTGAAGGCTGTATGACCAAAGAAATAAACATCGCCAAGCATTCAGGGAAGAGCAATCTCTCTTAAGATCTCTTAAGATCACTCCTTAAGCTATACTTGTGCTGTACCCATTCCAAATAGATTTTAGCCTGTCACCCAAATGCTACCTAGTACCATAAAATCTGCTGTACTCAGATAACATAATTCACAAGCACATTGGATCTCTTCTGAGGACTTTCCAAACTTGCTACTTTACACTTTGTGACCTTTTACACTGATCTTATTTCTCTTAAAACATTTCTTTCCTCTTCTTTTCTACTTTACATTTTATTTTACCTAAAAACTTGAGGTGGATCACATTTAATGGAGTCCATTAAATGTGGGGATGAGAGAGAGAAATGGGCAGTTATCTCTGTGCTACCGCTCCGTCCATATTCTTTGAATAAGTCCGCACAATGACACTTGAATGAAAGCCTAAGTAAATTCTGGTTGATAACTGCATGGAACAAATGTGGAACAAAGGAGCTATGTTCTACTCTTTATATGTCAGAAGAATGAACTTGTTGCTGCTTGATCAATTCCTTGTCCTTCACTAGTACTTGAGTTCCTCCTTTTACTGAAAGAGCATGCAACATTGCAGTTCAGGGCTGTGTTATATTTCCTGACCTTTGACACTTTTTTTGGCAGAGATTTAAAGGAGTTAATATGGGAAGCAGTTTTTGTCTTGCTTTGGCTTTTAAATAGCAGAGTCTTTATTCCTCATTCAGTGAGCCTCAATTATTTGTTTGTAAAAAATCATTTGGTAACAGGATTAATTCATCCTTCATGTAACTACACTGGAAGACAATAATGTTACACAAGAGATGAATTTGCCAAATATATAACTCTTGTAGGGACAAAAGGAATTCTTTCTAGAGCTGTGTGAAAGGTTTATGATACATGCCTGATTTAGTATATTGCTACAAATCTGAATGTTAGAGCCCACTTGCCTTTCTTCAAAAGTACTTAATGTGAAACCAGGCCCAGGTGTTAAACCATCAAGCCTAATTTTAAGAAAAAGTGATTTGATTATGCCTGTGCTGAGGGTGTATAAAGCTTTGCTTGCTCCTGGGAAGTACTTCTCTCAATATTTGCAATACAGCACAAAGTTGGGTAAATCCACCCAGCTGAATGCCGAGAGGAGTACTCTGTGGATGCCTGCGACAGGAGGCTGCCTGTCTCTACGGATTCTTGAGGGCTAAGAGAAGTGGTGGTACTGATGGGGAGACGGATGCCAGGCAAAGCTGTGGGGCCTCTGTCCCTGTTCTGATATTATGCTCTTTGCCATAGTGTCTGACAAGACAGTCCATTAATATGTTAAATAATGTCAATCACAACTGTAGCATGCTGTTCTTTCTCTCCTCTTCCCCAGGAGAGGGGCATGTGTAAAGAAATGTCTTGCTTTTGGACGAGTTTTTGTTCTATTTAACTGTATGCACCCATACACATTTACGATATTATGTACAGTGTAGTGGCTTCCTAAATTCAAGTCCTGTCTGTAGCCAACATTTGCTGTGAATGTAGTATGTTAGGTTTGTGTGCTGAGAAGATAATGTCATGCACTGGAGAGAGCAATAACCTATGACTCAGGACCCAGGATTCCTAATCCTGGCTATGCTGTCAACCTGCTGCATGGACCTAAGCAAATCACTTGACCCAGATTCCCAAAGATAGTTAAGCACCTAAGATCTTCTTTAAATACTGACGTCCAGGACAGATTTATCTGGAGTGCTGGATGTAACTCATAAGCAATCCTGTGATGAGGTTGCAGCTGGGTGACTGGGTAGCTTTCTCCCCTACTTTTAAAGCTCTATCTATGCTTCATCTACATCCACCATTTCAGCTCCATCCAAAGCCTTGGATAATGCATGTTGCAAAGGGCACCAACATTTCTGCCATGCATATGGAAAAACATGGAAAAACTTGTCTATGGTTGGTGGCCTGGAAGCCCTGAAGTGGGAGTTTTAAATTAGGTGTCCCACTGCCATGAGATCCTGGAGTCCAAGTGTGTGGCTGTATTCAGAGCATGTGTAAGACAGAGATTTAGGGAATGTGGAGGCAGGGAAGTGGGAGTTACCCAGGACATTTGCTGGTTAGGGAATTAGCCTGTGATGGTGAAAATGCAGGCTCAAGTCCCTAATCCAAACCAGGTATACTAGGGATGATTTGGCCACAAATCCTAAGTGTCCAAACCAGTAAACTACCAGATACTCTGTAAAATGCCTTTCCCTTTTTTGGGGAATTGCAGGGGAGAAGTAAAATCAAGCACAGTGACCTAGGCACAGATGAGCATTTATGGCTGAGAGTCCAAGCAGGCATCAGGACAGAGTGAGTATACCCGAATCCCATCCATTAGCCTCTGCACTGCAGACTGGTGTGTGAAACTCCCCACTCAGCTCCTTCCTCACACTCCCCTGCCCTGAGGGACAAGGCTGAGTGCCTAATTTTCAGCAGGAGCAATAAAAAGTGTCAGTAAGGAGGAGAAAGGCACCATACAGTTAAACGCTGTAATGTCTTATATGTCTCTGAAGACCTACCTCTGTGTGTGTGTGTCCTTCTAGCTCCCAGTTGTTTGCTGTCTCATAAAGGAAGGGGACACGCTCCATGGCAACGTTTGTGTGTGTGTAGGTGTCCCCAGACACAGCAGAGCACAGCCTTGGACCTTGCTGACACAACGGCAGGGAACACTTCTAGCATGAGCTGAACCATTTGGATGGGAAGTTCCATGAAAGGCAGGGGCACAAGGATGCCAGGATCCTTGGAAAACTGCAGTAAGAATTTAAAGATGACGCACAAAATAACCGTTCATGTCATTCAGCTCTGGCCATGTTCTGTGTAAGTATGCCAGAATAGTTACTAACCTCAGTTTCTCATGATATTCAAAGCCATGTAAGTATTCAGAACTCCTCAATGGGCTGGAGAAGCCTGGTACCTTGCAAGATGGAGTCCAGGTTAAAAAAAATAGATATTTTGTGAGTAGGTCTGGAAGTGAAACAGCTGACTGCCTCTTTCAGCACAGGTTTTTATACATGGTCGTAGGGTATCTGGGAATCCATGAATCCACACTGACATCTGCACACTTAGAATCATGATGCTGCAGGCC
Organism: Haliaeetus leucocephalus; assembly: GCF_000737465.1. Taxonomy (NCBI): domain Eukaryota; kingdom Metazoa; phylum Chordata; class Aves; order Accipitriformes; family Accipitridae; genus Haliaeetus; species Haliaeetus leucocephalus. Next base: position 11,339,180 of record NW_010972676.1, read on the forward strand.
CAAAGTGTATATTTAGACTGCATCTACAAACCTCGCAGAAAAACATTAAATCAGCAAAATGAAAAAAACAAACAAAAATGAGACATAAAAATGAGCTGGCTACTCTAAAACACAGATACAGTAATTATTTCAGTCTTTTGCTTAGGGGTGTACCAACTGTTTACAATTTACTGTTTGGCAAGCTGGGTGTTCTCATTTCCCTCATGGTTCAGGAGTCAAAAACATATGCTACCTTTAGTAATGAACTCTTCTAAGATTTGAAACTATCCATATTCATGTCACAAGAAATGTTTACACAAGAGCAAAATGCTTCAACATCAAAATAAATCAGTAACATCTCAGAGTTTATATTTCCATATGCTTCTTTGGCATAATAAAGCAGGGGAAGAGCTGCTGTTGTAAAATGGAGTTTAATTAAAAACAAAAGAAAAAAAACTTTATCAGAAATCACGGCCATCCAAAAATCATGCAGACTAATGTGTGGTTTCAACATATTCTAAGGATTTATCATCTATCAATAGGAACAAGAAAATGCAATATAATCATATCCTCTACACACCTTGCATATTTTCCATCTTCTGTGCATAAATTATACATTCATTTTCATAATTATGGTAACATTCTAGTTTTCACATAAACTGCTATTACTCCTGGGTACCAGTAAGTTTACATCTACCAAGGCTACACGCTAATTACATTTTCTTTTTATAATGTTATCTATTTATCAAATTTAGTTTCTTAATGGAAATTAATAGACTAGGTCTCTGCAGTAAAAAAATAATCGGAGGTAACATAGAAGTTTGGGTATTTTTTCAGCTTTTATTTTATTCAAGCTTTAAGGGCTTTGAGTGCTTGATTGGTGATTATGGTGTATGAAACGGGTTATAAAACCAATGTCCAGGAGATGGTTGGGAAGGAGTTAATCATCTCCCTTTTGCTAGAGGAAGGGCCACAGCTGTCTGAACTGAGTGCAGGGATTTTCAGGGTAGCCAGCTGTGGGGATTTAATTGATTCACCCACCAGTCTATAAAGGGGGAGTACCACAGGCTAACTCTAAATCCTGTTGTGATTCAGGGAGGAGGATGTAATTTGGGGTGGGTATTGTAGCCATGAGACGACCTAAGCAGGAATGACTAGTTGAGTAAACACTGAATGCTCTTGTTTTCTTCTGAATATTGAGTGAGGAACGGTAGGGTTTTTTACATTTCTTTGAGAAAATGGGGTGCTCTTTCTATTTTTCTTATCCTTTATTTTTCTAACTTTTAAGGGAGCCTTGTGATGCTCTTGCCTGGATTAAAGGGAGATCAGTGAATGGAAGATGTACCTCAGCCAAGTGCAGCAAGTGAAGATGAGTGGATGGGTGTGGGCAATAAGACAGTGTGTGGGATGCCAGAGGAAATCTCCTTGTCTACATATATAGGAGGGTGAGCTTACAATCTTAAGGAGTCTTGGCTTTCAGATCTGCAACATACCTCCTTTAGCTTACTAAAGCTAGCTTTGACTGCATTGCTTTGAGTGCTAACGTGTTTTTTTTTTCTCCCTCATCTTTGGTAGATTGCTTCCATCTGCCTGAAGGTTTTCCAGGTTTAAGCATGATAATTTACGTGAGGAAACAGGGTTTGGTCAAGGTAAGATGTTCTACATAAATGTAAGGTACTAACACCAAGCAGCACCTTGTTTTGAATATCATGGTGTGTTCAGTTGTTACATATTCTGTTTCTACTGTGCTTTAGAAATGGTCTGCATATTTCAGCCATTTACATTCACTTGTGTCTCCTCTGGCAGTAACTCTGCTATAGTTGAAATGTGAATCAGCTCTTTACTGTGCTCCAGAGAGAGGATGTCACAGGTTTCATTCAGCAATGTCCATTTAAATAGCATGTTATGTCTGAGGAAGGATTGCTCATAGTTAAAACAATGCCATTCTTGTCTAGCACTTCATTCTAGCAGTTATACACTCATCATATAAGTAATAAGGGTCTCCAGGATGCTTTGCACAAGTCTAGGAAAGAGCCATAAGCTTCACCTGTGTGTCCTGCAAGACATTCAGAGGTTGCTGCAATGTGTCATATTTGAAAGGCTTCCAATTAGCACCTCCTTTAGCATTACAGGCATGCTCCCCAAAGTTATTGGAGCAAAGGCCTGGATGTGTTCGTCTTCCCACAGCAACATGCACGCTCCAAGACTTTTCTAAGTACTGGTAGTTTGCCAAAAAGAAATATAGAAGTTGGCTATTATTGGTATTTTGGAACCTTTCACAAGGGATTTTCGTAGGAAGTCCTGCTTCTGCAGAGATGTGTTGACTCAGGATATTGTCATGAATGAAAGCTTCTCAATCCATTTTTTCCTTTAAAATTTGAAAAGCTAACTTATCTTTTGCCCTCATTAAAGTCAGCTATTGCCTATGAAATACCCTATGTGTTCAGAATGCTCAGTGAAGTGTTAATCATTGACACAGGAGATGTTCCAAGCATTGTGAGTGCTGTATGCTAGCCAAAGTCTCATCATCCCATGAAATCTGTTCCAGATTCTCTGGCTATAATTTATTGCTGGATTATTTCTTATTAATCCCTGACAGGGTGCCCTGCTGATGTATGTGACAAGGAAAGAGATGGTACTTGTTCTCTTAAGTGGCGAACAGAAAGTTGAGAAGTGACATGGCTGTTGATGGCAACCTATATTTGTTTATTGGCCAAGATTTTCAAAAAGGTCACTGACAGCACCTTGTTACACTGCAGTCTCCTGGGTATGTTTGAGGACACAGGGTAAGCAGAGACTCAGAGCCTCCCTCATGGCCCTTCTTCTTCCCCTTAAGAGCCAAAGGATTGTTTGCCTAGATTCAGTGTGTTTCTGAATGATCTCAGGCATAATCCATTATGAAATTGAGAGACCACCAGTCAGCCTTAAACTGTGTAAAACCCCAGTTGGATCTAACATACAGGAATGGTTTAGATAAGCAGTCTTGTACATGTGAGATTATCTCTAAACCGACTTATATTCTGAGTTTGCCTCCTGCTATTAAAATCTTAGTTGCCCTTGAATCATAGCGCAGCCCAATAAAGCATCACCCTCTTTCCTCTTGTGATTATGCTTTTTCAAGAGATGACGTTGCCCAGAAGCATGAAGTGTGTCCTGAGTATTTTTGTTATAATGTTCAGATATCATTTCATAACAGCAACTGCAGTAGTTCAGGCGGAGGGCTTGTCTAGCGTTACTCTTTTTCCAACAGTGGCCAAAATTGGATATCAAGGGAAGATTATACAGTATGCACAAGGCAAATGTATAAATTCTATCCACTGAGTATTCTTCTGGCCTCTAACTATTCTGGCTCAGGGACTTTAAGACCACAGTGGCTTGTCTATTTACTAACTCTCTCCAGATCTCTTTTCCAAGTACTTATTAAGCCTGCCCCTGAACCCAGTAGAGTTTTGCTTCTGCCACTTCTTTTGGCGAGGTTTTACATAATTCTGCTATGTATGAATGTTTGTTTTGAACTTGGATCAGCTAGCTTCCTTTGGCCCCTGTTTCTTCTATTGAAAGAGGCAACGAGCAATCAATCTCTCTGTGTCTCATGGTCACTCATGGTGCTGTGGACCTCCATCGTTTTTCCCTAAGCTGCCTCTTTTCCAGGATGAAAAGCCATCTGAGTAATTCCTTGTATAGAAACCATTCATCTTCATTGCCTTTCTCTGAATATTTTCCAGTTTTAAGACGTTTTTCCAGGTGGAGGCCTTATAAGTAAACACAGTTTACAAAGCATAGGAGAAGCATGGGTTTGTGCAGTGAAAGAATAGATGTCTTCTATTTTTGTTTTCTGTTCCATTCTTAATTACTTGCAAAATTTGAATGACCTTTCTAACTGTTACCAAGCACTTGTCTTGGTGTTACAATAGTGCCATGAAAATATCAGGCTTCATGTCAATGATAATGACTAGCTCAGCACCAACCATTTCATACATGGAGCAAGGACTGTTTTCCCCAACATGCGCTACTTTATCTTAATTGCATTACTTCACCTTAACCTGCAAATTAGTAATGCAGTACTCCCAATTATTGGTTACTTTTTCCTGAAGTATTATCCTTTGCCTCATTCTTTACCTTTAATTTTCAGCACATTTTACAAGTTCAGTAGTTCCATAATTGTTTTAAACTGTACATCAAGCCCAGTTTTCACAAACAGACAAAAAACCCCAAACTATCTTTCTGCGGTATACATTTAATCCTTTTTTCCTAAGCTTTGAAGATAAATTTTTTAAATAGAAATAATTCAGTGGAAAAGAGTAGTTGGTGCTCAAGAGCTGGAAGAGGTTTTCCAGGTAAAAGTGGCAGCATTTAAGAAAAATAATGAGAGCAGGTTATGAAGAAGCATTAAGAAGAGCAGTGTGAGAAGAGCACAGCCAGTGGGAGACTTACTATGAGGAAAGGAGGGCTGACACAGGAAGGACTGGTAGAGTGCAATGCCTTGAATCAAACATGAAATACTAGAATGCGATACAAAAGGTGAAGCGGAAGCTGTTGAAGGACTTGAAGGGGAATTTGTATGCTAAGAAGTGGGGAAAGATGATGTTATACCTCTTGGTTTGATCAGGAAGGAAGCAGAATTAGGATAATTTTTCAGGTATTTTCCAAGTCTTCCAAAGCACAGACAAAAGTATAAAAATGGAGCACACTAAGATAGTGCCTCATTGTGTGGAGTCCCTAAACATTTCTGTGATGATATTGGTGCTGAAAGGTTTGATGCTTAGGTTCAGTTGTGGAAATCTGAAGAAACCTGCAAAACATCACCTGCTAGAAAAGACAGAGATTTTAGAAAGTCCATCCAATAAGCTGGACCCTCCTGGAGAGGGCAGAAAGCATGACTGTTTTTGAGGGAGCTGTAGCAACTGTCATCTGTCTTTCTCACACTGAGGGTAGATCAGAACTGGTCCTCATCTTCACCACTCACTAAAAAAGCCCCATGGAAGATGTTCTTTCCCCCTGTTTTTGCTTTCTCCTGGAGAGGTTTCACTGACTCCAATAATTTCTTTTGTGATTCTTGGCTCAAATCCTGTATATATGGAGCTTGTCTTAGCACTCATTCTCATTTGAAGATTCTCACTTATGCTTTTAGTTAGAAAAGTTAAAGGGTATCTGAGATTCTCAGCTAGTGTACATTGATGTAGACCTGTAAGCATGTCATATTTATTGTATCTGCATCTTGGTTCCTCTGTTAAAGGAAGTGGGAATGATGACACCACCTGTAAAATGCTTTGATGAAAAAAGCATGCAAGAAGTTAGTATTTTATTATTATGACAGGTTTTTCCAGCTGATAGTATCCATGAGCATTCCAGGATAGTCCACTTTGCCTATTGAAAAGGGGCAGAGATTTGAGGTATAAGGAAGGAAGAAGCAATTTATTTCTAAGTCTGGTCATTCCTCCTTAATAATGATATAGAAAGAACTGGACCTTTTGACAGAGTATAACTGGAGAAAAAACATATTTTCACCAGATGCATAGGACATAAGCCAAAGTATTGTTGAGATATTACTGAAAAGATAATTTGGGACAGTAAATGTGTATTCAAGGCTCTTGCTTTTTGTTTGAGGAATTTTCCTCCAAGAAGAGATTGAAGTATCTGTAAGGCCAACTACGTATTTTTAAAAGGATTTCGAACTACTAAAACTGTATCTGAATTATCAGGTTTATACTACCAGATGCCTTAATCGTATACCAGGTGGCTGGTGAGGTGTGAATATAGAGGAATATCATGTCCTCCATTCAGATTTTGATAAAACTTTGGAAGGAGAAATGTTTGTTAGGGAAGTCTTTTATTTTTTTGTTGAAAAGTACAGAAGCTTTTTTTTTTTGCAAACAATATTGTGTTAGCACTCTCACTAAATAGATTGATTTTGTCAGCTATACTGTACTCTAAAAATCAAAACACTTTATGCTGATTTCTCTTGTAATGTTACTTCTAGAAACAGCACAGAAAAATTACTAGAGCTTTACATTTAAAATAAAGCATCAACAGATAAAGTGCATGAATAATTGTGAATGTGGTAAAAAGGGAGTCAAGCTGAGGAACAGGAATATTTTATAAAATATTGAAAGCCTGCAACTCATACATGCTACATAAGCACAGTGTACATGGTTATGTTTCTGTACTGACTGGGCACCGCAGACCAAAGTGTTTATATTGTTGGCTGCCTTTAGAGAGCATATGTGGCATTAGGTCTTAACCTTATCACAGTTATTTTAATGATGTTGTTTTTAATGTTTAATTTAACTGTAAATCATGTTAGCTGAGTTTTGACTGCTATGTCAGAGAGCTTAAAAACTGAGCTGATGTTATTTCAAAAGCTAAGAATTCGTCTAGCCTGTGATGTTTAGTCAATATGATCCACTCAAGTGTGGAGCTGTCAGAAAGGACACCAGCGGATGGTGCTTAATCTGCTCAGTTTTGAAGGGAAGTCGGACTCTTAGTATGAAGTTAAATTTTTGATCTAACTCAGTTACAGTTAAATAGCCAATTTATGGATTTGTTAAGGGCATTAAGGGAGTCATAACGGCCTACAAAACACTGTGCTGTGCCATGGTACATTCTCTAGTCAGATATCCATGGAGTGTTTATTTTTGCTGTATGGGAAACTATTTTTTTTTTCAGTTCATTCACTCTGGTGTCTCATACAGAGCTGGGTAAATACTTCAGAAAACCACATTGGCAAATGTTGGTTCAGATGAATCTTGTACATCCGTGTCAGCAATCATGAGGCTTTCTGTTTGCTTTCTTTTCCACAGGCATTCACACATCCAGTTTCTGTGTAGTCCTGTGGATGTAAAACCAGAATGACTCTGTAGTTTTTGGTTGGGCATTACTGGAGATACAAAGTCACCCTCTACCTTCCTGTTTCTGCTGATGTGCTCCTGACCATGTGTAAGAAATCACCCCCCTCCTGCCTCCCTAGACAATTAAAAAAAGAAAAAAAAAAAAAAATTCCTGGGAAGCCTGAAGAGTTTTATGGTCAAGGTGATGACCAGATTTTGAGCTGAATGTCCAGTAATGTTGTTTTCTCTTGGCACACTCTCCCCATGCACATCCACCCACTTTCAGCAGGAAGATTTTTTTGCCTTGTAGGTCATGAATATGCAAGTCTGTGCATCAGGCCATGAACTAAGACCATGCACAGAGTATTGGTGGCATTGCTCTTGCAGGAAAAAGGCTGTTTAGATTATGGCTTTTGGCTATGTGTTTTATGTTAGAAAGGTTCAGATTTGAAACAGCGTTTCCCTAACATGCTGTTTCAGACAATGCTCCAGGAGAAACTGAAGCTTAAACACCATGGTATCTTAGGAGAAAACAAATATTTATTCCCTGACTCATTCTTAAATGCAAGGCCTTTTAAACAATTATTAAAAAAAGACAAAAGTGTTAATGAGCCCAGATTTTTTTTTTGCAAAACCTGCTCGGAACCTTTTGAAAACAGGTCTGAACTCTAAGCTGTGTGGCAGCAAAGCTTCACATAGCAGATACAAATCATGTTTTGCATTGACTCTTAGTGTTTGCTGGAAAATTGGGTCTGGAAACTGTTTTAACTGCATTTGGGCAAACAGGACTTTCACTGGTGAAAACCATCTATTTACAGAGCATAGAGACCTCTGTCTATAGGAAACTTGCTATCAAGGCCCATAATGTTGGTTAACCATTCAACCCACTATCTCTTGTTAGAGATAAAACTATACATGGATGGATTCAGTGGTGGCGGAGAGTGCATAAACACATAGGACTCAAATTTGCAAATACAAAATTAAACCCAAGCACCCAAGTGTCTGAAAATTCTTGCTTTTACAACACTGACATAAAAGGATTTTCGCCTGAAAGTATTGGAAATCCAACTCAATGAAATAAATTTGTTTTCATTTTGATTCATGAACATTATTGTAAGTTTTTAAAAATCAAACTTTGAAGTGCCAGAAAAAGTACTCTTTCAGGGCCCTGTAACTTTCTTTATTTTTCTTTTTTATCTTTTTATGTTACATGACATTGTCTAGGAAAAAAATTACATGTGATCTTAATCTCCAGGCATGCTTTTTCCAGAGAGAAACCAGTAGAACATTTACAGTCATTAACATACTTTCTATCTTCTCATTTTGTTAATGATATCTTTTTGAAGGCTGTGCAGTAATTACTGCCCACAGAGGTATGTACTCTGAAATAAATTAATGACCAATGGCCAATAATGATTATAGATGTAATCATCCATTGTGAAATATAGGCTAAAATAAATATTAGGAACAGTGTTGGAAGCTAAAATAAACTGCACTGAAACTGTACTGTTAAACAGCGCTAAAATTATTTTAGCAGTTGATCAGAAAAACATACAGTAAGTTCTTTTCTAATCATATGCTAATGTTAGTAATTTTTTATTTCCAAAATATTTCTTCAACAGGCTGATACACTAATGAGTATAAAACCTAACTTATACAAGCTATGTTTATTTTTGATGAAACCTACTTCAGAAATATTAGTTTGTTAGATGGTCTTATTTTACAGATGAATTTTCACATGAGGATTCAAACCATGTAAGCATGAGTTTTTGAGAATCTCAACCCTAAACTTCTTTTTGGGCAATTTCACTTTGTAAAACAAAATACAGCAGATGAAAAAAATCCCTGCCCATATCTGTACAACTTTGTACTGATATTTGCATACAGAACTAAAATGTTTAATGGTGGTTAGTCTCCAATACACTAACTAATATATTCTTGCTATTCAAACTAAACATAAAACATACATGGAAAGTTTTAAAAAAATTCGTATTTAATAAAGCAAGACCTTATCTTTTGTTTAGGGGAGCAATTCATTTTTAAAAATAGGGGATAAAGAATGTTCAGTAGTAATTTTTAAGAAACTGATTGAGAGCATGATTTTTTTCAAACAATGTAGGAAAAGTCTTGTTGAAACACAGTAATTTGGTTGTTCCCCAATAGGAGATAGAAATCTTAAGTATCTTAAATATTTGACCCTTTGGCCTTACAAAGCACATTTTCACTTTAGCAAACCTTAATATATACAGGGTAGTCTGGGTTAACATCTATACCGTTCTTGCCCATCTCTAGACATCTTGCTTTAAGGAAATACAGCTTTTGAAAATAAGCTCACCTGGAAGAGTTTTGTACTACTTTGCACCATACAGCAATAGACAGTGTAAAAATAGCCCTTTCCTTAAATCTTCAGTGTTCTCATCTTTGAAACCATGAATTTTGGAGGCTTGCGTAAAAGAGAGCTCCCAATTGGATTTTGACTGGAGACACCTTCATGTTGCTTAAATTTACCCAAATGGGTGGATTTAGCTCTACTTGGGCTCTTGTTAAGATACATTATTTCACAGTGGGTTAGATTCTGACTTTTCTTTCCAAGTTAACACCAGTGTAAATAGAAAACATGCACTGCAAGTGAACAATATGGGGGGGAATCTATAAAATCCAAATGTGGGTATAAGCAGCCACAAGTCCATTATCTGAAGTGGTTATGTCATCCTACACCAGCAGAAAACTCAGCCCTCTATATTTGATTCCTAAATCTCACCTTACCTCAGATGTTCAAAGGTTCAGATGAATAAGGTATGTCTCCGTAAAGTGTGTTTTAAATTAAAAGCTAGTGAAAAACATATCTCTCGACTTCTGGATGACAGTCTTGGAAAATGTGTTTCAACTGGCAGCTGCCCTCTTCCTATTTTACTTCACCCTCACCAAGAAACCAGTACCCAGCGACGTCAGAGGTGATATTCTCGACAAAAACAATAACCTCTCTTTGGTTCATCTTCCCCATTTTGTTCTGGGTGCTGAGAGGTGGCTTTGAAAGGGCAGCATGTATAAGGCAGAAATATTTCTTGAGGGTATGGGGAGGATGTTCTCTTGTTTGAAGGAAACCAAGACTTCCAACTGATTTTAATTTTATTTTTAATGTTCATGGGAACCAGTCTTACATGCCTGGCTGAATTGAGAGTTTGGATTTTTGGCAGGTTTCTATTTGAGCCCAGCTTGGCTGTTTTTCAAAATGTCCAGATTGCTCACATTAAATCTGAATAAGCACTACCCACCAGTTTAATCAGAGTCATCTGGTACACCTCTAATTAGTGTTAGTTAAAGTTGAAATTCATAATAACACAAAATGCTGCATTTTTGGAATGTATTTAGTAAACTCCTGAATGTAAAATTGTAGGAGGGGAAATATCTTTTGCAATATTATTCGAAAACTGGAACATGTGAGTTACGGTGACAATAACACAATGGTAATAAAATAAGGCTAAGTTCCTGAAAAATGTCATGAAAACTAGGCTTTAGCCATGTAGGCATGCATACACATATACAATGTGTGTAGATACAAATGCATTTATGAACTTTAATTGTTGGTCCTGCTAATCTAATAATTGACTATAACTGTACACAGTGCACAAATCAGTAAAATGTACACATCTGGGAGTATTTCAGCAATTATCAAATAAGCATGTGCCAATTTTAGGTTAGATATAAATTGTTTCCTAGTCTTAACCCATTGCAGTAAATGATATGTAAACAAAGTGTTATAAAAGTATCTTTCTGTTTGAAATCAATGTAAGTTTTGCCCGAGTCAGAACCAGACCATTAGTATGCTACTGCAGATTATCAAAAAAAGAAGTTTGAAAATTACGGTATTTGTGCAATTATTGGCTTTAAAGGATTACCACACCCCCCCACCCCCCCAAATCTAAATTTTTTTTGTATTACAGTCTATACTGATGTGGTGCTTGTTTATCTTGAATTCTTCCCTGAATCCCAGCCTTTGAAGATATTTTAACCTCTGTTATGTTGAGACATAGACCAATTGAAACAGCAAGCCCTGCAGTTTGATCTCTTTATTAAAATGTTCCAGAAATTAACAATGCTAGATTTATGATTTTGATTTTTCAGGTGTCACTTCTAAATCCTAGAGAACTGGTGAACCATACTTTTATATTTTGCAGATGAGCTACTGTTTTTACATGTATAATATAACAATAGTGCAAAAACTATCTAAGTGTTTACTCAGATTTACATCTTACTTCAAGTGTTCTTGTTTCTCAATCATGCTTCAGTTGATACTCTGGACGTAGGAATATAATTTTTATATATATATTTTTTTTTTCTGGACACATTTCAGCTTCACTATTCAAGGATTGAATGGATCATGATTACAGAGGTTTTTTTCAAGGGCATCTGTTCTTAGCCACAGCTGAGGATGGGGCCCACTGAGCCGACTGGAAGGATCCACCTAGAATTTGTTGAATTAAGTCCTTGCACCTGGATATAATTGTCATGCTGCTGTGCTGGGGTTTTCTTAAGCTACTGGTAAAACAAATTAGCTCAATTTAAACTGGCATCCAGTAGGGAAGCAACAACTCACCTCATATAATGTTTTTCAAATAATTATTTTTCTATTGCCAGTTTTGCTTCATGAATATTTTCCTAAAGGCAGGATGAATTGTTGGAATTTTTTAAAGTTAGACACAAGAAGAAACAAAAAGCATTCTATTTTGCATATCTGCTGAGTTACAACTAGTATTAGATTAGTATGTGATTATTGATTTTATGTGACTATCTTAGATATATCTATCTATCTATCTAAATATATATTAAAAAGAAGGTAACAGCAGATAAAACAGATTAAAAAATGTGGTATAACAGCAACACCCTCCACTGTCCCCAAACCAGTTTCAGTACGTATACTTCACGTACCTTTTGCCAGATTTAGCACTGTAATGGTATAACCACTTTTACATTTGGGAAAGATTCATTCAAGTTTGTTTTTTTTGTTGAACAGTAGACAAAGGTAGTCATTTATGTCTGACATGGGAATTTGTATAAATACCATGGGATCTCATTTCCTTATGTATCTTAGAACTGTTCGAACTTGGCAACAAAATTCACAAGCTTCCTGGAAGGTCCACAAAGGTTCACCGCCTTGGTTGGACTTGCAGTGGCAGGACTTCGCATGAATCCCTGGAATGTGTGCATCTGTGTTAGCTTCAGCTTTTCGTAATATTCTCCAAATGTAGACTCTGGGGGAAAACAATGAAAAATCATCTTTTCAGCTGAACATTTCAGGTTGACTTCTGAAATGGAAGAAATAGTACTTTCTACCAGTGCTTTAAATTTTACTGTTATATTTTATTAGTGACATGCTAATTTCGAGAAGAGAAGGATATGTTCACTAGGCATGGATGGTAGTTTTTGATGTGTCTCTAGAATCATCCCAGTGCAGCTGCTTCAGCTGCTGACCAAAGATTCTTGTGACCTGGTCATGTCACTGTGGATACCAACTTAAATTGCTTTCTAAGACACTGCTCAGTTGGCTAAAAAATAACAACATGGACTGAAGCTACTTCTTGTTTATTGTACTTTAAAGAAAATTCAAGAATATAAAATATTTTGTGAAATCAAGAATATATTTTATTTTAATAAAGGGACTCCTGTTCATCCGGTTGGAGACTGTGGCGGAAATACAGATGTACATATTATCATAAACCATCCTCTAAGCCGCACTCTTTTAATATTGGGTAGACTCAAATGCAACAGGAATGTGAATTAGGAAAGCAGTGCTTTTTTGAAGGAGGCCAAAAAATCCAGAGATCAAAAGTTAAATGTAGAAGCTGCTGTCAGTCCCTCAGCTGTGCAGTGAATTTCAAATTTTGGAGAGTGTGTGCGTGCAGCAGGAGGGGCAAGCATGGACGTTTCTGTGGCTCTCGATAACAGTTTAACTTGTGTAAGCGTTAGTTCAAGGTGAACCTCCGTGTATCACAAATTCCATTACCTGAAGAGTTGCGTATGTGGCACTGAGACTAGTGGGAAAGTGCTAAATGCATGTGGTCCTGAGTGAAGGCACCTTTCAAACAGCAGCTGATTCCTGACTGGGGACAGTTTAAAGGTGTAGGGCAGTTGGTGGTTTTTAAATTACCTTTGTTATAAAGCAAATTTTGTTTTTAACTGCTGGGCCTGATTCTTGCTTACAGTACAGCCTGTTTTCTCCACTCCTGCAGCGTAACAGGCACTCCCCTGTGGTGTGGATTTGCCATCAGTGCTCCAGCCGGAGGCTCAGCATGGACCCGGGGTGCAGAAAATTCACACAGCAAAAGAGGCCAGCACATGAAATGACATTGACTGAATTATCATTATCTGTCTTCTGTGGAAGAGGAGGCCACGGGAGAGAGTTACTATACCCTAACTCATTGTACCAATGGACACCCAGAGCGAAGTTTTTCTTTCAACTGCGATAGTTCTGAATCAGTGCATAGGAGAATGGGCAAGCAAGTTGCTTTCATATAATATTCCTTTTTATAAGCTCATTTTTCTTGAGCTTCAGGGGAAAGAAAAAAACCTTCAGTTTTCCCTCAAAGTTGTGTAACAACTGTGGCTGGTGTAAAGGTTGCCTTGCCTCCTCTCTATGCTCCCTCTCCTGTCTGAGCTTCCACGGAGGAGAAAGTAGGAAAAACCAGTGGCAAACTGAGCTTAAATTTTTTTTTTTTTTTTTTTTTTCTTCTCTCCCCTGCTCCCCCCCCCCCTTATGTGATGATAATCCTAGGCCTGCACTTAGAGAGAAGCTTCCAGTGGGAAATTAAGCTAAACTGAAAAGCATAACAAAACCCAAATCATCTCGACTGCAAGAATTCCTCCAGTGTTTTATTCTTTAATGCTTATTAATAGAGACAATACTAAACCCAAAAGGAAGCTAGCAATATCCTGTTCTTTTTCTTTTTTGTTATAGCATGGATTTTTGTTTAGTAAACTCCATGTCAGATCTTCTAATTTAATTACTGAACTCACAATGTGAATAAACGTACAGACATGACTAATAGCATTCTCTTATAATTTCATTACAGGGTAATAGACATGTGGTTTTTAAAACTGATTTTTTTTCTTCTGTTACAGAGTGTTTATAATATAAATGAACTCTCACATCCTGCCTTCTTTTTCTCCTTACCCTCTCTTCATTTCTTTTTAGATTTGATTCATAGAAAAATGCGAGCGATGCGTGCCACTGATTTGGGTCATCTGCACGCAATTCAAAAGGAAAAGGTGATTTTTTTCATTGCCTGCCAAGTAAGTGGGAGAGGTGTAGGAAAAAGTGGATTTATGCATAAAACACAAAACTCCAGATGAAAGAACGGACCTCTTTTATCATTGTGGAAAGAATCCATCTGCAATAATTACCAGTCAGACTATCCGCACACTATGTTACTTCGTGACATCTGAGAACTGCTGCACTTCTTGAACCAATAGCCGCTATATAGCAACCAGCATCAATCCTGAATGAAAAAATTGGCCCAACCGCTGGTGAATGGCACTCAGTAGGTTTCCCATTGAACTGTGCTGCGAAACAATGATGCACATTCGTAAATCACCGTGTGCGCCTTTCAGTTCTTATGCATATCCCATACTGGACAGCTTCCATTCACTCTGGCACCCACTGCAAACAAATGTAACTATGCATCAGAGATGAAAGTGAAAATGCATATGTTAAATCCCAAATGGAAGCAGAAGAGTGTAATATATACATAGTTGCTTAGCAACAAACATGTTTTGGCCACAGGAACGGTGACATCAGTCAGAGGAGCGAGAGGCAAGCTGCTCTGCCCTCCTTGTCTCTCTCCCCAGAAGCTTCATAAAGGTCTTTCCTTATTTCTTTCAAAGCAGAAGAGAGAGGGCTATTGTAGACATTCGTTTATGCTATTAATGCAACAGACTGTAGGACAATTGGACTTTTCTTTGAGCAGGGAAACTTGTTTTCATTCTGGGTGTCTGCTGTAATGGCGCATGCCCTCCCGTACAGCCAGGTGTTTTGATCCTCACTTTATGGCTCTCTGTGGAGTCCCTCTTAGCTGAAATGCTCAGATAGGAGAAATGAAGTGCTAAGTCTGAAAATACAAACTGCTGGAATAAAAAAAAAAAATTGTGGTGTCACTCACTCTGGTTTTGACCCCGCTGCGCCTTTCACTTCAGCTCCTAGAAGCTTTTATTCTACTGGCATTTCACACTCCTCTGTATTTTTTCAGGAAAACACATGATGTTTATTTTGGTAAATCATGCAGTATCTATGGCTAGTAGATAAGTATTTATTAATTCCTCCCATTTTAGATGGTCTGAATATCTCTTCTCTCCTTTTCCCCTTCTCTCCCCTTCCTGCATGCTCTGGCGTGCATGCTGTCATGCCCTCTGCAATGGGAGGCAAAGGAGAGAGCTGGCAAGTCCTGGTTCAAGTTACACGCACCCCTCCATGCAAGTAGCTCCTATTGACACAAATGTGAGCTCTGTGCGTAGCTGACACATAATGCGCCTCATGCTTTCAGCAGTCTGCTTGCTCCACTGGACCATAGCATCTTTCACGTATAGAAATATTGCACATTTGGGTTCAAATCGATCTGCCACCCTGGATTGCTGCAGACACGTCCCTGAATACATTATTTTTGAGTGTTTCCTTTTAATTTAAGGTAATGAATGTACTTTGGTGGATCCCCAGTGGGGGGAAAGAACATTTCAGGCATGCACTTCTCTTTGCAAAGAGGGCTTTCTTGACAGTGTGAGAGACGTGTAGGAATGCAAGATATATTGAAGAACTCAAATGAAATTAAAATCATGGATGAAAGCAGGGTTAAAGACCATTATGATAAAATAAGGCCTTTATTTCCATTCATGGAGCTATTATGTAGATAGTGTTTTACTTGCTTCTCATTTTCTGTGATGGAGACCTTTTTTCATGTACTAGCACATATCAAATTGACAAGGTATAACCAATAATATCTTGCACTTACTATCAGATTAATTTGGGGAAGAAAGTGTGTCATTCTGAAAATATGGAGGAACTTGAGACAAGGTGTGGTGGTGCCTTTGAGCAGACAAGGTAAATGAGGTCATCATGGAAGGGTGGTTCAAAACAGAAGGGAAGACAAAAAGGTTGTATGATAAAAGGCTGGAAAACAGGAACAAGCATGATATTAATACTTTCTGAAGAATCTTTTCTTCTCTTGAAACATCAAGAAAATGAATCAGGAGCTGGAAAGATATAGCTGATGCCCTGAACAAGAGGTTGAGGTGGATTCTTGTCTTCTTTTTCTGTCTGTGACTTAAAGCAATTCTCCTAGCATGGCTTACAGCCTGAACGGGTGTTCTGTGTAGCCTGATCCTACAGACATCAAATTAACAAATGGATCTGAAGTTCATGGCTGGCTTCTCAGAAAGACAACAGGTGAAACCGGGATCCCATATGTGAATTTTGAGAAGTTGGCAGCTTGAACAATGAACTGAAATTTATTGGCTGGAGATCAACCCAAGAAATTCTCCTAATATGCTACTGTGCTTTTCCCCCTGTAAGCTCTTCTTTTTTAATTTGTGAAATGAATGACTATATCAGCTGAAAAGATAATTAAACTAGCAGCCAAAATAGATGTTTTAAAGGCCTGTTAGATTGCTAGTATTTTAAATGTGAATAATCAAAATTTTTAATGGTAATTGCTCTCATTGAGTAAAACAAGATTTTACAATTCACATTAATTACTGAACTCTAATTTATTTCCCGACATATACATTTTAGTTGATATCTCTCTGACTTTACTCGTGAAACATAGGCTTAATGGTTTGCCAAGTGTTGGCTTTCTGAGAAGTGTAATTTATAATTTTGCTAATGGAATTATTGTCTTCTTTTATAGTTAACCACATAGATGGACAGGTAGTTTCCTTTTAAAAAAGATATACCTCAATGTTAAGCAAGGATTATGAATCTATCCATGCTTTTAATAGTTGTGTTGTGAAGCTCCATTCAGATGCAAAGTCTCTGTAAAAATATCTGGAAGGTTATTAATAACTTTGGCTTGTATTTTAGTCTGCCATGGGCTTCCCTGAAAGGTGGGATAGAAATAGGAGGAATGCGGTATTGGAAACTACATGAAGATTCACGTCATAATATCTGTGACAAGTTCACGTCCTAAGTAGTAAAGTTCGAGTTTGCAAGATCAATAATAAGAGAAAAGCTGGAATGGAAGCATGCAAGTTCTGAGTGTCAGTAAGTTCTGCTGTATGATCTCTGGTTTTCCGTCACTCCATCTTTTAGATGGATGACATCTCTGCTCCACCTCATTGCATTTGTTTTCATGTCTGCAGTAGACTCTGTAGGATCTGTACAGACTTTACTTTCATGTCACTTGGAGTCACTTTGATATTCTTAGCAGCTGAACTGGTCCAGTAATGTGGTCAGATAACCTGGCTTTAAGTAAGACTTCTGAAACTGTTTCGCTATTCACACATGCCTCATCAAGACTCATTAAATGTCTTATAGGAAAAATTATGAATCCCTCAGACCCTGTTTAACCTCTCCCCCTTTTGGTAAGCTCATAAGCAAAGCTAAGGAGGCATAGTCTTGATGAAATCTGCTGTAAGATGGGTGTTTTCGCAGTTGGAAAACCATACTTGGAGATCCGTTATCAATGAGACATTCTTCAGACAGAAATCTGCACCAAGCAGGATCCTGTGCTGTGGTCTGGTCTCACTGATTAGTGTCCGTAGTGTCCTGGGTGCAAGAACTGCCTGTGCTCATTACATCCACAACGAATGTGAGCCTGGGAAAGCTGTAGGTACGTTGGAGGCTGGAACTGGAAATCACATTGGAGAAATGACTGGAAAAAATGTTATTCATCGGGGAGAGAAAGGTACTTACCGTATATAAGAGGAAAAGTTGACTGCAGAAATGCAGAATGAAGAGCAAACTATTTGATTCTAAAAAGCATAATAGAGAAGTTATGGGGGGTTCAACCTGTACTTAAGCCTTCAACAAAAGGATGTTGTGAAAAAGAAAAATGTATTGCTGAGATTTTTTTTTAAATGAGCGTAACCCGGAAGACAGGTGTATGTGTCCTAGCTTGCTCAGCATGGGCAAGCTTTGGGTATTATTTTCCAAAAAGGACATGGAGCAAAGGAAAGAATCCCAAGCCAAGTAGTCAGAACAGCCGACAGGGAAATGGGAAGGACAGGGGCTGTGTACTGTGTATAAAGGGGAGCAGCACAACAGTCTTCAAACACGTTAAAAGTTGCTGCAGAGAGGAAAGAAATTAACCGTTTAACACTTTTTCTCTGAATTGGTAAGAAAATATAGACTTAAATTACTCCAAGAAAGATTTAGGTTAGCCATTATAAAAGTCATAATTAAAGAACAGATCAGATTGCATTGGGAAAATGTGTGCATTTCTACTGTTAAAGGACTTAAAAAACTAGTTAAATAAATGTCTGTCAAAAATAGCATAGCTACAGCTGATTTTTGACTTCTTAAAATCTTTTTCAGTTCTGCTTTCTGTTATTTTCTCCAAATGGATTCTGCCGCTTGGATGTTTGTTGGTAAAGCCAGCAATCAGAATAATAATGTAGAAGCAGAGCCCTGTAAACACAGAGGATCTGGTACGGTTTCTAGTCATGTCATTTAGCCTCTAGTGGAAAGTGCCAAGATATGTGCTTTGGAAGACTCGTAGGGCACATAGCTGCATGTCAGCCTATTTCAATTAGTGTGTTGAAATGGCGGATTACACATCTCTATAAAAATTAAATTGGTCTCATCCCTGAAATTATAACAAGCCTGAGGATCCAATGGAAAAATCAAATCTTGAGCACCTCAGTTTCAGGGGCCGCTGAAATGCATCATACCACTGCCTCTGTGGCACCCTGTTGCTGTTGCTCGTCCTCTCTGGATGTCCCCTCTCCCACGGTGTGGGGGTCACAGAGACAGGGACGCACTGATGGAGAGCAGTCCCTAATTGATGGCTTCCTGCTTGGAGTGTGTTGGCTGTTGAGACGTCGGTCAGCCCCGGGAGCCTTAGTTCCGTAGTTTTCTGAAGATAGTCTTGCTTTCTTAAGTGCCTGTGTTCAGACTATTTAAACGTGGAGTTTAAATGGATTTTGAGTGTTTAATGATACAGCTGCCCCCTCTGCAATGTCTAGCCTGTAGTACGCACCATCCATTCACAGTCATCACGTGCCCCAGCTGGGAGCTCAGGTGAGCTGATGGTTTGTAGTTTCCCCTGTGTGCTCTGCCAGTTCCCTCTGTCGAGCCCTCTCTTCTCCTTCAAATCCATCTGTGGCTCATGCCACGGGCCAACACATATGTCTCCCCCACGCTCTGGGGACATCTATCACGTTACAGGCTGAGACTGGAAAATTTCTCAGATTTCCTTGCTTCTGCTTCATGCCAGTTAGTGGGGGCTGCCAGTGTCTCTGAAGCTGTTGGTCACCGCTGTGGTCCCTTCTACCTGTTGTGTGCTGTACGTGGGTAGCAGCCCTGGGCAGAGGCAGAGGCTCAGCCTGTTGTGTCCCCATCCCAGTGGCAGCCAAGCGGTGGTCTTTCCTGGTGGCCCTTCTGCATGCTCTGCCCGCGCTGAGGTTGCAGCAGGAGGTGAGCAGGTCGTGAACAGGCTCTAAGAGCCACAGAACTATGTGCGGCTGTTCAGAGGGAGGCTGGTCTCTGACAGATCTTCCTACCCCGTGCTGAGTGGTGAGTAATCTTGAGGGGAAAGCAAATACGGAGCCGAGACCAGGCAGAGTTCAGGCAGCTTCCCTGGGGATGGAGGTTAGCCCTCTGTGTGTGGATCCACACTCTGTACATGAATGCGGCAACATTTCTGTCTCTCCAACATCTCCAAAAGCTGTGCTCCAGGATGTCTCACTCGTTGGATGTGGGTGGATCCAGCACTGCATTTCTTTTCTCGTGGACCGAGGCACAGTGTTCTTGGGAAATGATCTCGGGAGATGTTATTTCCATAATTCTCATCCTCAGGGACTGGGGGGAGGGGGAGGGGAAGATTTGTGAGGCTAGCTATTATAAAAAGCAAAAAATAAAAAATTTGCTGTCTCTGATGCTGCCTGCTTGAGCTCTAAAAGTACTGGTTTCTAGATGTCTATAAAAGTCAGTAGCATTGCTATGCACTGGATTTGTTGCCTCAGCTTTTAATTCAATTCATGGTGTGACAGACATTGAAGGATGGGGGGGCAACTCTAACAACTTCTACCAGCAGTCCTTAATCTGGGGCTGTGCCCTAGCACGCTGGCTCGTCCCCTCCCTCTGCCTGCCCCCCTCCCCATCTCTCACAGCCCCTGTGGACCATGCCAGCCATCAGAGAAAATGTAAACAAAGTATTTTTCCACAATGCCGAAGTGACTGCAGCACATCAGGGAAGACGGCCACCTCTTGGTCGCACACCTCAAAGCTCTTCAGGTGTGGTTTTAGGTGACAAGTGGGAATCACAAAAGTTGGGTGCACAGATTAGCTGCTCTCCACTTATGCCCATGCTGCATTTTGATTGTCAGTCAAGAAATAAAAAGCGGACAGATATTTTAGGAGGTGCAAAGGCAGTAGCGGCAGCATGCCTGAGGTTCAGGGGGTTTTCTGGACTGCGCTGCTGCTGGAGTTCAGTTTTCAAGAGAGGAGAATTGGTGGGAATTGCCCCCTGCCTGATATTTTTCTTTGCTTTGATTTGCTTCTTTTTCAGCAGGGGGGAACATTTGGCACTGGTGCTTCTGAAAGGAAAGGCTCGGAGGCCCATCTTCTGACCTGCATCAAAATAATTTGTATTTTAAAAAATTTCCTGATAAATGAAACTACTGCATTATTTAAGACAACATCAATGTGCATGAAACAAAATGAATTTTAAATGGAACAGTTTTGAAATGAAAATGTTTTTTTCAGATAAGGCCAGAAGAAAATGCTTTGAAACTTTTCTGCTCTGTTTGGTTTAGAAAGTGCAGTGCTGCTGAAATAGACCTATTCCTTGAGGAGTTTTTTTATTTTGAAAAAGCAACTTTTTCTACCTGAAAAGCACTGCCCAGCTCTAGTTAGAAGCCTAGCAGCCCTGGTGTCTCGTGGTGGGAATTTTCTGAGGTGCATAAAACACTTGGGTAGTTATGAAAACTTTACCCGGGACCAGATTTATCCTATTTAATGTCTTAAATATTGGTCGAACAACTCATATTAAATCGTATGTACTATAATTTTTTCCTGATCAATTCCATATTTATAGCATTAATCATTTCTCTGCAGTTAATTAAGAGAATTGATGGCTCTTAGGCTTCCTTAAGCTGATCCTTTAAATACGTATATCAGGCAAGATCTCCATTACCCAAATCAGACACCACCACATTAGCTGTACAGAGGCCAAAGAGACAGGAGCACAGATCCAGAGAGTATTCACAGAGACCTGACAAACAAAAAAGTAATATTTCAAGCTTGTGTCTCAGAGGAATGGGGAAATAATAGCGATATAATCGAGGGAGTGTTTGTGGAGCCCTTATAGCTTAAAAACCTTTTGCCTCAGCCGCACTAATACTCTGAAACAAGGATGCTGATTATATGACCAATTGTTTAGCATGTGTTCCTAAACTGGTTTATAATTACCAAATTAATCTCTCTGAGGTATTAAAAGCCTATTTGCACAATCTTTGTAAAACTAAAAGGGAAGCGAAGCACTTTACCTGGGTTGATACAGAGCCCTGCAAATAGCAACTATTTGTTTTTGTAGCTGTTGTGGCTCTGGGAACAAGTAAATATAAACAGCAGGAAACACAAATACAGAGGCAGTGCAATTGGAGGCTGTCAGGAAGCAGTATGGTGGCTTCAGGAGCTGAATTCGGCTTGAAATAAGCTTTGTCTCAGTATGCGTAAGAGGCTTTGGCACTGTATCAGACCTCTGGGGAAGCCACTCAGCAGGGTGGGGATTACTATAGTTTGTGCTTCCCAATTCACAGCAAACTTGCTTCCCTGTCATACTCGTGCATTAACTCTCTCTGTCCCACCTCGGCGCTTTTTGTGGGGATTTGTTTGCTTTCTAGCTAACAGCCTGACATCTGCTAGTTGAGAGTGGAGGAGAAAAATCCCCAGCACACATGACTGAGTGACTGCAGAGCGCTTCCCCTCTATGGTGAGTGAGAGAGGCACAAAGATGGCTAATTTTGCCGGGCTGGATAATTCTCCTCCGCAATGGATGTGCTGTAGTTGCTTTGACAATACCATCTAAAATGCAAATGAATTATGCCTGCATATAATAGCCGGCAGTGCTGTGTAGACCTGCTGCTGGTATAAACTTCCTCCTAATGATTATTTTTCTCTCTCTGCGAACACATGGACTCCACTCTCTCTTTTGAGGTTTTGCAAGGGTTAATTTTCTCTTAGCTGTGGGAATATTTTGCGTTAGGAGAAACTCCATGGTTATTCCTAACACATGACTATCAAAGAGTCAGATTAGCCGAGGGGGAGGGGAAAGGCTCCTGAGTTTGCACTTCCTGTCTCTTAATAAAGCTGAGATTCCAGAAGTATTTAATATCATTGTGGTTTACATAGGAAATTGTCTGAACACTCCTAGTAAGTAACTGAATATATGGCTGCTATATTCAATACCATTTGTCCAAGATCGTTTTTCTTTCAGTTATGTTAGATATCTGGAAAATGTTGTAAAAGCAGGATCTCGTTACGGTGCACAGCTAAATGAGCAACTATAAAATACAGTTTAAAAAATTTAAATATCTAAAATGTATTGAGAAATGTGAGGTGCACCAGTACTAAAGAAACAACAGCAATTGTTTTATATGCACTGCTAAGGCAATAAAATGTGGATTCCTTATGTAGGTCCAAATGTAGCAGCTGGATTTGGCTTTATGAACCATGAAAAATAGTTCCCATCTGGAAGTTGATGTTGAATAAAGATGCAACAGTAAGGCTGCATCTTACATGTAACATTTATACACTTCCAACTCAATACAGCACTAGTACTGGAGAGGAAAGGGGGGGGGGCGGGAGATGGGAATATACAAATCAGAAGCCTCTGGCCAACATTTTTATGTGTGTTCTCTAATTTAGAAGCCTCAGGTTTTGGCTGCTTGTTTTTTGTTTTTTTTTTTTGTTTTTTTTTTGTTTGTTTTTGTAGGATAACCCTACTAATAGTCAACACTGTACAAGTAAGAGAAGGCTTCTGAATGCCTTCCACCACACTCATTGCTTCAAAGACCATAGGCTTCATCTCTCTGTCAGATAAGTAAGAAAGTGATTATGTCACTAGTTTGTGATATTAACTCCCCAAAGCATCCCTACAGCCCCCCCCCATCGAATTGGCATTTAAAAGTGCATTCACAGAGCCTGCAAATCAGGAAGTCTCTTTCAAAGTGGCTGCAAGCTGAAGCTGGCCCTTCGCTCTGCACCTGCACCCTGTCACGAGCAATGTTTGCAACATGCAAATCCCACATTTTCATATCCAAATCCCCCAGTCATAAGGTGCCTAGGAGATCCTACTTCCTCTCGCACAAAAATATGAAGGTCCAGTGTAGAGAGCTTTTTTGAAAAATCTAACCCCAGACAAAAGTCTATTAATTCTTAAAAGATTTTGTTAAATTCATGATGCCCCAAGCATTTTTAAAATTCAAATTATACACAAGCATAGTCTATGCTAAAACCTTACACTGTAAATAAGGTTGTAAATTCTTATTAATAACATAAGGCAACAAAAAGCCAATAAAGGAATGAAGTTTGAACATTTTATTGGCTCTTTTTTCTTCCTTGAGCAAGAATTATTTCTAATGCAAGACGAAGTGTTAGAAGACGTGATGATCCCCTTTGGCTTTTGCCTAGAAGCTGTTGTGAGGTTTCTTTAACTGCGAGACTCTCATGGTGGCCCCAGTGCTGCAGTACATCTGGCTGAAAAGATTTCCTGTATTTTCCTAAAAGGGTGCTGTTATTGTTCCTGTTGCCCTGGCCATTTCCATGAGCCTTTAAAATGAACCCAGGTCCCCCACTGATGTTGAGAGGCAGACATTTTAAAGGTGGGGGGAAACTTTAAAATCAAAGTTGGATGTTGCAGGTATTCATAGTCATCAGACCATGGGAATCTTGAAGCGCCCTTAATCGACATTTACCATGCATTTGAAATAACAATGCACCCTGATGCTTGCAAACTGTATTCCTTTAACATGGGAAATAAGAACCACATATGTTTAATATATTAACATGTGCAACACTCACTTGGTACATGTGGCCCACTGATGTGATCATAGGCTTTCCTCAAGTTAGCTCTTCAAATCAGAAAGCAGTATCACCCTTTCACCTCTTGATATCCTGAGATTCCACACCTATACTGCACTCTTCTGCTTATTCAGTAAGTCCCCTGCCGAGGAGGGCTCTGGAGGTTTGTCCCAGGAAGGTGTGTGGCTGTGTTTGTACGCGTGTGGGCACAAGGGAGGGCATAATCCCTTTGAGAGAAATTGTGCCGCAGCCTAAAAAACTGCCACAGCCTTTTCAGAGAAGTTTCCAAAGCTGAGCTGAACGTGTTTGACTTTAACTTTCTATTTTCTGTGGTGGGGTCTTGGAGTTTCTGGCAGATACTCCTCAGGCCAGGACCCAGGTGGCTCGTCTGAATTTGTGAGTGAGAGCAGGGAAGATGTTCTCCCTTGCTCCTTGGAAAATGAGGAAAAGGCACCGTGTTTGCAGCTCCTTGGTTAGAAGCATCCTTAATGGTAAGGTCTGATAGCATCATGAACAGGTTTCAAAGGGGAATCACACCTCCAAGTTTAATGTCTCAACAGTGGCCGAGCCTCTGAAGGCGTGGGGGGGTGTAGGCTGTGTTCGCGAGACCGAAGTGGGAGCACTGGCAACTTCTGCCCGAGGGTGGGCGGTTGGGGCCGGGCGGGCTGGCTGGCAGGCAGTGGAGGCAGAAGGCATCTTTGCGGTGGATTGGGGGCTGCAGAGAGGGAACAGGAAGGTCAGGAGGAGCCGGTGGGGTTTGATGAGGGGTCGATGAGGGGGGAGAGGCTCTTCCCATCCTGGCTGGGCCATCTACCCTCAGCCCGTCCCTTTCCCAACCTGACCAACCACCTCTCCTCTATCGTGGGGCTCTCCATGCTGCAGCCCTTGCATGTACGTACCCCTGTGCACCTTGGGCTGGGAGGATGCGGGCAACTAGACTGTGGGGGTGAGGGGGGGGCATTTCTGCTCCTTCTGCCTGCCAGGCAGTGGGCTACAAGTTCTTGGCCCCCAGCAAGAGGAAGAGCAAAGGGTTTTATGCACAGGAATGGGCTTTTCAGAGTCCAGGAGCCAGTTCCTTTCACCCTTGGCCTAAGCAGAGCAGATGATCAGACATTACCTACTTTGTCTATGCCTTGAGCCGGCTCTGGACTCAGTACAAGACCATAAACATTCATTAAGTCCCCTGTCCAGCCTCCATGAGAAAAAAAAAAGCACCTGGAGTAAGACTATAATGCTGGCTATGGCATATGGAGAGGAGACTGGCTCTCTCCACTGTATATTTACATTTATTGTTCAAGTCAGTTTTGTAATTAAAATAGCATTTAAAAAATTAAATATCTAGGCTTCCAAGTCCCAGATCTCTTTTTATCCTCAAACTTGCAAGGAAAAGAGACATTTTTGCATGGAGGATATTTCTATTCCCAGTTGCAGAATCTCCGGCCTTTTCATTGTTTAATTCACGTGCATGCAAATGTAGGGATTGTGCAAGCCTTGGCAGGCGATGCTCTGGAAATTGTTCCCACTGCTGAACAATTTAAGCAGCTAGGTTTCATGGCAATCCCTTCCAAAACTGCTGAATCTAGGCCAGGATTTAGGACAGACCTGTGTGGTGCTATTAGAAAGCATAGGTTGTGTGCAGTTAGCCTGGGAGCTGGAGAGCAGAGAGCTACAGTCCTGCCTGTGTCCAGTGGCTTTAATAAAGAATCCCATTTATATTCATTACCGCAACCAAGTCCTGCCTCTAATCTATCGCAAGGGACACTACAGATATATTATTTCTTTGTAGTCTCAAAATGCTCAGATGGTTTTTAACCTTATTAAATCTAAGCCCCTTAAATGTGCTTCTGAAGCAAAACTTTTAGCAATAAGCTTCCCAAAAAGTGCAAGATTTACAAAGCAGATTTATGGCTATATAGTGAGTTAAGTAACATTTCTCTCAGCATATCATTTGCCAAAATTAGAGGAAATTCCTTACTTCAACTGAACAGGGAGCATTAGGAACATCTACTGTGCTGGTAGATCAGGTCGTTAGTGTTCTAAGAATCAAGACAGCAAAGTGTTAATCTACCTAGATGATTTTCTAATGGTTGTGACATTTCAGGAAACAATAAAACTTTGTTTGAATTACAGAATGCTTCGAAGTCCTCAGGATTTCACATCTACTATATGGGAATAAAATTGGTCATAACTTCCCAGAGACAGTATCTTCATTTTCTAATAGAACCAAAACCCCAATTCTTTTAAAAGGTTAAACCACAATCACACATACCATGGCCCCATGCAACTATGTGATTGTTTCTAAGTGTGCAGGTACCATCTAGTTATTTACAAGTAAAGGATCAGCCTGGGTGTTTCAGAGCCACTGTGGTACATGGTACAGTACACATGGCATTTTATTTCACATGAAAAAAGGCATATGGGTGCAGAAAGTATAGGTATTGATGAATCTAAAACTAAAAGAAGTCAGATCAGGATTCTTTTTTTGTCAGAAAATGATGTAAATAATTACTAGGTGAATAAGAAGACTCAAAATGACTAAAATGATATGCTATCAGTTTTTTGCTAAATTCGTAATAACTAAGCAAACTGTTTGGTTACAGAAAAAGGAAATACTGTGTAGACTGGACTTTGATTTCTGCATTTGGTATACAGTATGATAATGCAGATGTTTGTTCATTTTTCATCTACAGTTTGGGGCCACATGTTTTCAGTCGAGTTTTGGAGACTTATTTTCTGAGCTAAGCGTATTTTTTTGACTATTATTTTAGATAGGGCCAGCTGGAAACTAAGGAAGGGGGAACTGCCTAAAACCACCTCTGCACTTGGAGTACTTCATTTTACAGTATCAGTAAAAGCAAAATTCTATGAGAGAGTGTAGAATTAGAAGCCAATCAATGGAGAAAGAAACATGGCCTTAGAAATACTAGTGTTAGGGTCTCAGAAGCAGTGATTCCTCTTTTTGTATTCTAGGCAAAAAGAGTTCTAGAGTGGAGCCTTCTCCCAGCACCTGGGCCTGGGATAGGACATGTATATTCGGGCAATTTGGCTGAATACACCAGCTGAAAAATGAGCAAATCTACACTGTGAAATTCTTTAGCCAGACACAACAGGAAAGCAAAATTGTCTGTCTGTAGGCAGACTGGTACAAAATATAGTTGAGGGATATATTTTTCCTAGACAGAGAAAGCAAAAGTTGGATGAGTGTTTTCTCCATCTGCCTGTTTTTGACAACAGTGTTCAAAGTGACCAGGAAACACTTCAAAATAACACGCAAGTGTTCCTCTGCAGGCATTTCTACATGTTTTAAGTACATATTCTTAAATGGGTGCATACTGCTTTTGTCTTGTGAAATGCATCACCTAACAATGCAATGCTATGGACAGCAAAGTTTTCCATCTCATCAGTGGTATCCTCCACATACCAGTGACTGGCAATTCCAGGAAGAAAGGATTTCCATGAGTCACAGTGATTTATAATATGAATCCATTTAAAATACATTATATTTGTAACTTTTATATTAAATGGAAATTTATTAAATACAGTATGAACCAATGTTCAAATGGATTTATAATATGCATTTATATAAATATGAAGTGTTTACAAAAAATTGTTTACAGAAACTTTGCTGTTAGGTCTGTATTTTTTTGCATCCCTTTTATGTATTTTTAAAGCACTAGGTGTTAAAGTATCCACTCTTTAAATTGTATTCTGGCCTATAAGCTTTTAACTTGGAAATAGATCCATCTGCAGTGAGGTCTGTATTACTTGAGAGAGAATCTTGTTCTAAATATGTATTGCCTTCAAAGCAATAGATATCATCCTTGAAGTCTGGGTTTGTTGATACCTTGTCAAATACTTTGAAGAAGGAAGTCTCAGGGTGCATTTGCAAACTTAGCACTTGGCAGAAAAAGGATTGTGAAGGCACAAAGTAATGTAGTATCAGGTTCTTGGTCTGGTTTCAGGTGATATCCCAAATGGGTGATGGGTAAAACTGCTTTATTAGACTTGCATAGCGATTAATCAGAGGAAAAACGAGGACACCGATTCATGTGTGACTTGCACAAAATCCATAGGCATATCCAGCTGCCTTCAAGCAGAACTGACCTCTGGGGGGAAAGGCAGGGTGTGTGTCTCCACTGCTCATCCCCAGAGACAGCTTTAGGCTGGTCCTGACTCCCTGCTGTTGGGGTGTGTGCTCCCCAGGAGCACCTGGTGACACCTCAGGCCAGAGAGCCCTGAAGGTGTAGGCTCCACTGTGAGGATTCCCTGCTGCAGGAGCCCTGCAGACACCAGTCCCTGCCTTCTTTCCTATGTGGAGACTTAGGAAAGGGTTGCAATATTTCTGAGGGAATTCTGCCAGATATTCATGTATCTACATTTTCTGCTCACTCAAGGGGAGCAGTGGTAACCAACGTACTAAAAGTCTTCAAATGCTGACAAATACAATTTAGCTTTGAAGGCTGCCAGCAATTCTGTGGTAGTAAATCCCATTTGCAATCAAAGGGTGAGTCATTAGCCTTGACATTTGAGAAATGGAGATTACTATGAATTTATGAAAAAGGTTCCCTAAAATGTTTCCTTAGCAACTGCTGCTGAGGAGCCTGGGGCATCTCTTAGGTCCCTAGGCTCAGGAGAGCTGGCAGCGGTGGAGCAGACGGTTTCCTATCCTCTTGCTGTACGTAGTGCTGAGGGTTTGCTATCCCTTTCCGCTCAAGTCTCGTCTAAGTGAGTTAAAATGGTGTTTTCTTCAATTCAGTTATCTTTACTGAGCTGGCTTAATGCAGCTGAAACGATAGCAATGTGCACAGCTTATTGCGCAACACAGGAGGTTGAACTGTAGCCTACACAGGGCTAGGGGCAGTTTGTCCAGTTCCAAACACAACCCAACAGAAGTCACATGACAGCTTGTTATCACCATATCGAGCATAAAATTTTATTTTAAAAGGGTTTTTGTTAAAACAAAAAGAATTGAAGAAAGCTACTAATTTTCCATTTGTCTTCTGTTTCTGCAATGCTCTAAGTCCTCTACTCAACCTTTTCCGTACAGGCATAAGGATTAAACATTCCCTTTAATGTTAAAAAGATGGAGTGATGAAGACCTTCCACCTGTGGGGAAACCATAGAATATTTCTTGACCTGCAGTAAGATCACAACCATTGACAATGTTGTGTATATTATAATTCAGCCTGTTGATTCAAGCTCAACACAGTTAATTTGGTTAAGTTGGAGAAAAATAGTTTTCTCTTAGTTTAAACAGGATCCTTGGCTGGCTGCCACATCAACAAAGAAAAGTGAGACACCTCAATATGAGTGTGTGGGAAGGTGGGAAGGGAGGAGAGGGAAGGAGGACACGTGGAGAGGCCCAGGCGCTCCTTGGAAAAGCAAAGGGGGTATTGGTTGGAGGCAGCAGGCACTGGGGGTTACACAGAAGGAGGAATATCTTGAGTGTACTACAACAACTTCTGTGTCTTGCCTCGGTCAGGTAGGCTATAAACCCAGCGATAAATCCCAGGAGAAACTGGATGATTGCAAAGCTGTGAAGGCATAATCTCATCTCATGACATCTGCATAGACCAGAGCAGAAGGTTCTTCTGGACCTAGGGAACAGGTCTTAGTAAAGAAACGTGCAGCCACCTGCCTAGCACATACTGTATGCTTTCTTTTTGTTGTATTAAACTCATTCCTTTATTAAATGAGATTCTACTTTTCTGCTTCCAGCAGTCAATGTTCTATTCACATGATTTCCTATGGTGGTAACGTCATGATTTTCATGTATATGTGATTTTTTTTCTTCTAGATTTTCCAAATCTAAGACAGACCATTAAAGTACCTAACAGCTTCTAAGGGAAAGCTATTACTGCTGGTGTAACCCACAATACAAATATGGGCACAAATCATACACACAATTCTTAGCAATTCTACTGCAGAATATTTGCAGGGGAGTGGTTCCTTTTCTTGACATTTTTACAAATAATGGAGAATCTTAATTTTTTCAAATGAAAAGAAGCCTGCCTTTCTTTTCTCCTCTATGAAATGAGACACTCCCCATCTTTCTGTTGCTCCTATGCTGTATATCCACTGAGAAAGGACTGTCATTCTGCAAACTCTCATGTATTTTACAGGGTCAACATTGCTATTCATCTCATGCAACTGCAGCCAATCTTGGCTGCCAGGTGAAACACGATGTTGAAACAGAGAAGCAGCCTCGAAGAAATACAAGCTCTTAAACCATGAATGGCTTTGTGGATCAAAAATGCCATTTTGAATTACACCTGGAAATGAAGTGGAGAGTGGTGAAGTCTCTGGAGTGCGGGTGCAACCGCGGGAAGGAGGAGCGGTGCCGGAGCAGGCAGTCCCACCCTTGCCTGCCGAGTATCTTGCAGGTCTGCTCTGAGTGCATCGGTTATGATTGGGAGCAGCTGCAAGCTCAGCCCAGTGCAGCGCTCCCAATACGTTCCAGATGATGAATATGATGCAGACGTACTGGAAGAAAAATATATTTCTGGGGAGAAAAACAATTACTTCTCAAAGCAAGACAATGAAGCTGAACCGATGCTACATGGGCATAAAATAGAACAGAACTTTTGGGCAACAGCTTTAACTTCTAATAAATCACCCACCTGGAGATCCTTTTGCAGAATGAGTTTGGATGTATCAGACCCAAAATATTTTCAGAGTTACATAAAGTTGAAAAATTACGCATTTCACCCTTGATTTCTCCCCAAAGGGACAGATACTTTGTTCTGTCATAGCCTTCGAATTTCACATTAGGAGAAAGGTGCCTTTGCCACTCCAAACAAAAGGTGGCCTGTTTCACAGAAGTTATGCAAAAACGCTTAGAAACACCACTTGATACAGTGGGTTTCATTGGCTGAATCTTCAGAGGAGACTTGAAGGAAATTTGCAAAAACATGTCAAAAGTTAAGTGGTGAAAATCAGCTTAAATGCCTAATTTTAATTTTGTTTGTGCTCTTTGTTGTTTCATTGTGGGGAGAGAGGAGAAGCTGTCTTTTTCTCCCTGTCCTTTCATTTTGTTGGGGAGAAAATGGATGTTGGTGAAAAGAAGAGAGCTCTGGCAGGGACTGGGAAGAGGTTGTTTATTCTGTTTTGTTTTCTTTAGAAAGGGGCAACTCTTCTAAAACTGGTGATGATCCAGTTAAAGGGGAACTTGGGGCGGGGGAAGAGAAAAGAAAACTAATAATCAGCCTCTAAATGACAAGTTTCCTCTTGAACAAAAGAGCAACAGGAGGCAGTGCAGGCGAGGGGGCGGGCGGGGGGGGGGGGGGCAGGGCCCAGGGGTAACGCCAAAACAATGGAATGTGTGTAGATTTTGCCACTCCAGAAGCTACTGCCCCAGTGCCTTCACTGGTGGGCTGGAAGGATCAAACCTGACCCAACGCTGGGCAACGTTTGATGCCACTTTTGGAGTCCTCCAGAGAGGAGGCGAGGACTGACTGTGGGTAACGCAAGCAAGATGAGGAGGGCTGCGGGAGAAGCCGCCCCTGATTCTGGATGACAGGTATGAATGAACAGCCCTAGCCAATTGGGCAGAGCCCCTGTCAGCAAAGGGGGTAAAGGTGTGGCTTAAAGTGACTTTAATTAAAGATGGAGACTGCTTGGTAATGTCTACGCTTCTCTTGCATTTGGTTAACTGTCTGTCGGGAAATGCCACCTGTGCTGGATAAACTGAAGCGAGATGATTTTAAACTATTACGACTGTTCACACAGAAGTTTATTCTGGTTTAGACTAAATTGGTTTTAATTTAAATTCATGTAACTTCTGTGTAGACAAGGCCTATGGCTTGCCATTTTGCAGCAATGGTGAATTTGTAGCATATGTGCTCCAAATGGACTATCATGCAAATTCCCTTGGCATTTACTCCAAGTCCAGTTCCAGCTGTCGGTGGAGATGGAGGAGCAGAATGGACCGCTCACATGGGCTCCCATGTAATGCAGATTGGATCTATTGTCAGTCAGATGGACTGGTGGTGTGGGAGCAGTGTGAAGCCAGTTCTTTCACTACATGGTGTGTAAAGCAATGAGGCAGACAAAAGCTGGATTTAAATTAGGGAATATTTCTGCCAAATTTCATTCTCTGAAGCAGAGAAATAAAACATTTAATGCATCTGGCAATGTTTATTCTGTGCACAATGTTCTAGCTGATCATAAAAGAAAAGCTACGTGTGAACATTATCTAGAAACTTCATCATATTCTGAGGAGATGAGAAAGCGGGATTCTGCCATGGTCTGAAAAAGTATTTGACTGAGAAAGCGGATGCAGTTTGGCAAGAAAAGAAGACGACAAGAGAAAAAGAAAAAATAAGGTTCTTTTCCATTAGGTAGGAATTACCAGTTACAATCACAGCAAATTCTTATCTGCCACAAAAGCTCCATTTTGAGAATCCTCAGTGTCCTCCATGTCCTGCTCAATGGCCAGTGGCTTCCCACTTTGACTTTTTGCTGTGTATTTAAAGGAAAGCAAGATCTGAATGGTTGGAAAATACACATGCTGCTCATGCAGTAACTACATGTGCATGAAAATAAAAGAATTTTTTGCCTGTGCACAGTGGATATCTATGCCAATAAGTGGGCAGTAACTCTCATTACATGCATATTGCCCCCTTGAAGATTTGGCCCTGAATTCTACTGGTGAAGTTCAACTCATATTTTCCATGACTTTTCCATGGTATCTTCTCGGAAGTTTGTGCTCGAATCATCCATTACCTTGACAGAAATAGAAGACAATGTTAAAAATAATCCAAAGGAATAATACTAAACCGTTTTTAATTACAAATGATTGAAACAGCAAGTATCAACTAATGCGAATGAAAACATAGTTGTGCAATCCAAGTAAGAAGAATGTCAAGAATAACAACTTTGTAACTAGATTTGGAAAAATAAACAATGCTTTCCTTTTTACATAATAAACGTGGTGTGGGTAGTGAAAAATAACATTTAAAAAATGCTGTAACATGTTTTTATTTCTACTGGTTCAAAACAGTATTTGCTTCTTGAAATTAAATGGAATCTGATTGAGGTTCTGTCCTTTCAGATCCTAGTCTGGTACAAGGTAATGCATTGACTACCCTATTGATATTGTAATTTTTCTAGTATACATAGAAATTCTTATATTGCAAGTCGCTGGGGCCCTTGATATTTCACAAATTGGGGATCATTAAGAATGTTTTCCATGTCAGAGCTATACTAATTGTGACTGTGTTGATGACATCCACCATTCTACTTAAATTGAAAATCGCTGCTTACTAAAGAAGTTGGACTCTGAGCTTAAGTCCTTGGTGACTGATTTGATTAGTCCATTTGAGTGAGAATAGGGCAACACAGGGGCTATGTTAATGGAACTTAAACAATAGGCCATCACTAATCAGAGACCTCAAGGTTGAAGTGAGGTTAATTGTTATGCGGGTGGTATTTGAAAAGAAGTGTTGACTGGTGTAATGCACTATGGGACTGTAGTATTTGAACATGCAGCCCTAAGGCCAGAGGTTTTGTTTAGTTTCCCAGTGAAATTTAAAGCTACATTATGTACATCTCTAAACAACAGCCTATATGCTACTGCCTTTTGATACATCACAAGAGCAACTACTAATTGATAACAGAAATGAGCCCCCAGGCATGACATTCAGATCCAAATCTGGTACTGGATTTAAATCCCTTTCTAAAGTTGGTGAGGTGGGAATTGATTAAGTTTTGATTAAGCCCTTCATGAAATGCACATACAAGATTCAAATGACTGCCCCCACCACCGAAAGTTTAAGAAATTCCAAATTCAGGGTTTCAGTTTAGTCCTAGAGTGCACATTTGGTGGAAACATATGAGCTGACAACTACAATGTCTTAATGCAAAAACATTTTGGTATAATTATGGAGAACTGTTATTGATATCGCTGTGCAGACGTGGATTTATATCTCAACACGAGTGCCACGAGTTTTAGCTAGTTTTCTGAGGAAATGCAGCTTGTGTCAGTCTTTCAACCATCCAGAAACTGTGAACCTGTAGAGACAGAAGTCTCAAACTTTCTATGATGTACTTTGTGAATATAGCCTTATAGAGGACAGAGATTCTTAGTGATCCAACTGACAGGGAGGCTGCAGACCTGCCAGACATTACATGTGCTATATACATTACATTAGCCTGCAATTCAGTGCAATAGAAACAGATCTTGTAAACTGGACCAATACGTGCTTAGGCTTCTCACAACTCCATTTTATGTGGTTCACAGGATTTATTTTTAATTAAATAGAGTTTGGACGTCTGGGTTGAATGTCTCCACTGCACATGTGATGTAAAACTTTCTGAAAGGAATGTATCAGCTGTGCACTGGAAGACTGGCTGATGGTGCTGCCCTCCCTCTGGTTGTGACTCAAGTACTGCTTTGGTGCTGGAGCACGGCTTTAGGCTTAGTTTCCTCCAAAGGAATCTGGTTTGCAACCACAGACTAGTGGATGAAACTCCTCTGGTGTGAATGCTTTCAAGGAAATGAATGAGAAGAGGAAGAAAACCAACCAAACTGGGGGTTTGGGGGGTGTGAGGGAGGGGCAACAGCTCCAAAATCACTCAGGAATAAATACGACTATTGTTTCTTCCAAAATGTGGAAAAGAATGACAAAGACAAGGGCACAAGATGTGGTATAGGTGGGAACAAGGGACGTTCTGACCCATTCCTTCTTTTCCTATCAATCAGCCATTTTTTTCAGAATCTGTTGCACAAGTCCAGTCAGGAAGCCAAATTTTCCATTTCTGTGCATGTACAGTGGTACGGGAGGTGGGGTGGGGAGAACGTGCCGGCACACATAAAAATCTAGTATGAGCATGGGAAACATAAGGACATTTTAACACAATCACATATGGAATTTACAAGGTCCTAAGTCATGAATAAGCGCCTTATTCACAGGAAGCCAATATTTTGATGTATTCCCATGGCAGAAACAAAATGATGGGCAAGAAATGGCTAGGCACATAATACACACTCCAGTTGTCCTTTGCAGTCAGTGCCTTTCCCTAAAAAGAATCCTTTCTCTATTTTCATTTCTTCTATCTAAATAATCAGTCCTCCCAAGCATACCCAATGTTAGCAAAGTCTTTCCAATGTGATCAGAAGTGTTACTGGGTGCTGTAGATAGAGCAGCTGGGGGCCTTACAAAAACCAGCAATTCAAAGTATTTTAGCATAGTATCCCACACACCAAATGACTACTTAAATGAAAGTTTAATTGCAGCCCCTAGGGAAGGATGGAGGAAGGGTCAAACTGTTAGACACATGTGCTTTGTTCTTTGTAACAAAAGCCTTCAAATGTAAGTAAATGAACGCTGAAAAATAAAACGAAATTGCGTTTTGATGTTTTGGATATCTACTATATGGGAGCAGGGGCACACAACAGGAAGCAAAGAGCAAGTTAAAAAAAGCAGTTTGTTATCTATTGCACCATATTTATTTCCTTTAAAAATCTCAGCAGTGTGCAAACTACCTGCTTATATTATACTCTGGGCAAATTCAGGGCTCAGGGTTAACCTAGCAGGGATTTGTTTTCTTGCCTGTTTATTACTGCAGCTGTTGCAATGTTTCCAAAAATTCACTTGTTTTGGGTAGGTAGTGTGTGTAAGCTCCACACTTCCACCAGGACAGAATGTGCTCAGAGCTGCACAGATGCAGAAATAGGGTCCTATCCTCAAAGAGCCGAATGTTCACAAAAGGGACCTGCAGCTGACAGGTCGTTGCAGACAGTGGTTTTCTCACTGAGCATCCAGCCCAGCCAAGCGTGTCCTACTGAAGAGTTGTCCCATTGAAGTCAAATGAGCGGATTCTCAAGTTCAAATGAGCTTGAAAATTGCAAGGAAGATTTCTTACTGTGTGGAGGGACTTTTCTTTCTGAAAAAAAAAAAAAAAAAAAGAGAGCAGAACTGAATCTCCTGCCTCCTGAAGACATGAAATCCTTCCCCCCTCCTCTATGAGGCACGTGGTAAGAGAAATAGGGAGGAAATGTATGTGACAGAACAGGTGGCTTGTTCTCATTGGGATTAAATATTCCAGATCCACTTTTTGCTCAGAAAACAACCCTTCCTTTCCATTCACACAAACTCAGGATGAGTCTGTCTTCCTTCTCTCTGTTGTGCTAATTGGTAGCTGTTGATTATCGTTCTAAATATCGTTAGTGGTGGATTTTCCTCCGCATCTCCTCACTCTGTCCACAAGTCACTGATCTGATGTACAAGTCAAGGGGGGATTCAGGAGGACTGAGATGAGCTTGGTTAGCCAATCAATTGCCACTAATCGAACAACTATGGAGATGCCAGTTACATCTGCTTGGAAAGTATTGTGAATTCCCCTCCCTCTATTTACGCAGTTCCACTCCTTTGGCTCTAAAGATGTATAAAAACAAGTGTTATCCATAGCAACTAATGGAATAAATAGACTTTCCCTGGAACTCAGAACTTTCTCAACTCTATAACATACAACAGCTCCAATGCCATAGCCTGAATTCAGAAAACCCTCTGTAAATATGAAATTCCTATGGCTATCCTCCATAGGGCTCTCTTATTTTAAGCGCAGAATTTGGGTTCTAAGTTTCTGTCTCAGCACTTTTACTGTTGTTCCCCAGCAATGAGTGAGGTACAAGCCATGTACCATTGATGTGCACCATGGCTGTTTCTACTGCAGCCCACGTCATTTCAGCCTTTAATCTCACTCAGCTTTCAGAGCTGTGGGTATCCATCTCTTTGCCAGGAAAGGTCCTTGGAGCTATCAATTCACTGTCTAGATCTATCTCATTACATTGCATACTCCAGCCTCAGCCAAAACTCCCACGGCATTCATTGGGAGATCTGATAGTGCTGAAAAACTACATGGCTTGGCCCATGTGCTCATGCTGGAAAGGGTGACAAGAGAGGCATTGCATTTAACATCCTTACCTGAAAGAGGAGTGCTATAGTGTGTATGACCCATGCCAAAAGTTGTGGTCCCCTTTCTACCTTATTTTCTTTTGCGAAAAGCTTCAAAATAGATGAATCTAAATGTTACAGGCACCAGAGATTTATTTAAGGATTTACTTTAATTTGGGGCTAATCAAAACTTTCAGTAGTGTTACTTCTTTTAAAAAATAACAGTAACTTAAGAAAAATCCTTCTGATTCACAGCCGAGCTCTCAGTTTCCTCAGCACACCATTCACCAGAGCTTTGATTAATTGTCCAATGCCAGTAAAAGCTTTCAGATGTTTTAACTAACTAAATATAAAAATTATTCTCTCTGGTCCAGATACACTTTGTGAGGCTGGTTTCAGCTAAATGTCTTATTTTTACACCACACTCAACACAAGCCCAGTAATGAAATAATTTTTAGCTGCTGAACTGTATTTGCTGTTACTTTCTTTTCTCTCATCTGTCTGTTTTTCCAGGTAGTACAAACACCCTCACACTACACTAAGCAAGCCAAGTTTAACCCCTCCCCAAAACTACGGACTGCACTCTATACAATGATTTAGGGTGTTCAAATCAGCCTTAAAGATACCGTTTATATCCCCAAATTGCAATCTTTAATTTAAACAAACCTTTCCCTGAGGTGAAGTAAACTCACACCGGACAGCAGACATTGCTAAACATGCCAGCTTGCCTGCTATATGGCCAAAGTGTTTATTCAACAGAAGCTTGGACGACAGCCACCACATCAATGTCACAGCCTCTCAGCACATGCGAAGAAAATACATGTGATACATAGCAAATTAGGTGTCCTGCTCTAGAAGGAGTGGAATGGGATTGATTTGCCACTTTTAGCAATGCTCTTTTACTGTCAGCTTGGCTTTGAGAAAAGCATTAAAGATTCTTGTCACAGATGTTTCTTTCATAAACTGTTGTGGGAGAATGACATTCTGCAAAAATGGTTTACTACTCTGCTTTCTTCTCCTGGGAAAACAAAGTGCGCTAGTCAGCCTAGCCAAATGGGCTCAAGGAACGCTCTTCAGTTATACTACAATAGCATTAAGGATCATGACATTTACAGAGCTGATCTTAGAAGCTCTCTTGGCAAATGTACAGTGTAGAGGTATTTATCCAAAGTGTGTGCCATTGATTTTTTTTTTGTCTTGCATTAGTTCAGTGGGGTAAAACTGGCCGGTTGGGTGTTCAAAACAGAGAAGATAAAAAGGACTGAGCTTACACACCGTGTATGAAGTGAATGGTTCACACTGCATTTGAGTAATTAATCACCTTTAAACAAAACAAAACAAAAAAAAAGAAAAGAAAAAAAGAGGGAAATCTACTACAGTAGTTAACATAGGAAGCCTCATGTGATCTTACTTTAAGTTACTGGATTGCATAAAATGTAGCTGTGAGATGAAATCACTTTTTAGATTACAGAATAAGTGTTTGATCAAGGAAGCATATTTTTAACTGTTTACATCTAGCTGAGAGAGATGGGTGAAAGGAAAGACAATGAATCTATTATTTTTAGGTCATAAACCTTACTTGAAAACATTTTGAGAATGTAAATTTTCTTACTAAAAGTCAAAAGGTTTTGTATGAGTATTTGCTCTGCTGTAAAAAAGAGTTACTATAGCAACAGCAACATCCTATAGAATCTATGACTTGTAAAGCACATTCTGGAGAGAACAAGTTACCCACATGTCACATTAATTTTCATACTTTATATAATGTTAAATAAGCAAAAAAAATCCTATAATGTCCAGGTTTTTCTCATTTTGCAATGTTTATTTTAAAGCAATGTTTTTTCCTTACACAGGCCTATATTTGCCTATCTGAGTAAGATTTTGGCGTTTCAAATGCACCTTGTTGTCCGCTACACAGCTCTCCAAGTTATAAACTAATTCCTGCTAGAATAAAACACCACTATGGAAACCTGAAAGAAATTCTAAGTTTGATGTGATTATGAGCAGATAATTGCTTTGCAGAAAGGACCATCTCTTTGTGTTTGAACAGCTCCTACCACAAACCTCGGCATCTGACAGGGGGTCCTGGGCTGTCTAGAACTGCTGCAGCTGGGGAGGTGTCTGTTGCTGGAGTGGGTGTGCAGAGAGGTGGGGGGGCAGAGGTTTGCAGCTTCTCTGCTTCTCTTTTCCTAGGGCAGTGCTTAAATAAGATCATCATCACCTGTGCCAAAGAGCGTGAAGCTTGATATATAAAGAAATGCTTTCTAAAACAGGAGTGCTTGTGAGGTCAGATTTTGTTTCAGGCAACGGCAAAGGAAATCTGTAGTAACTGCAGGCCTAGCAGCAAGTAAGCAGGTGAGCACTTAGAGGTGGCGTGTTAGTTAGCGCAGTGTTGTACAGGTGTTTGATGAGTTGATGAGACTTGGGTTTGCCAGTAGGACAGCCTAGCACACGTACGTTAAAAAAACAGGGTGAAGCGAAGATGATTCAAAGTTTACAAAAGAGACAAATTAATGGAAGTCACTATTTCCCTGCCCCGCCAGGTGGGAAATCCCAAAGGGACCTCACTGTACTCCAGCTTCCACCACTGTACAGGTCTCCATCACCAACTGTCTCAAAGAGTATCTTTCTTTCTACAAGCTGATGTGGTTTGTTTGCTTTTCAGAGGTGCTGCCCGGTGTCCTAGAAATAGGACAGTAATAGAAAGGTTTTATTTAATTTGAAGCTGTGACCATGTGGTCCTGTCATTATGAACATACTTATACTGAAAATATATGTTTTAGTTTCTAAGCTGGCTTGATTCCCAGATTGCAATGTGGTAAGACTTTTGATTTGAGATATTAATCAAATGACAGGAATTTCATGCAAGATTTGCTTCCATAGAGGGTCCATGTAATCTATATCTTTCTTTTCTACACCATTAATGTACTCAGGACTGCCTTTTTTTTCCTCCATCTAAATGTCAACAAGTCTGATTAAGTGTAAGCAAGAAATCAGCGTTCCTTCTTCAGTAGTATCTCAGTGCAGAGGGGACTTCCCAGAGAAGACAGTGTCATCACTTTTAGACAGACTGTTCCCCAAAACCAGCATCTCCGGAATTCTGTGGCAGCTCAAGACCAACTTTCTGACTGGGGGAATGATAATTCCTTGGCTGCAGTCCACGAAATATACCCTTGGCCAAAGAATTCCCCAGTTCCACAGCCTGAAAATCACTCTATAACCACTCATGAAATAGTTTCAGTGCATGTTGACATAGCTCCTAGGGAGGAACAGCAAACAATAGCCTGCATCCTCCCCGTGTCTGCACTGGGGGAGAAAGAGCAAAATGAGCATGTTCATTACTCATGACACACGCACGCATGAGATAGCAGCTGACAGTATCTGACAAGCTGCAGTCACAAGTACCCCACAGCACATTGATCGGGTCTGGCACGACTTTGCCATGTGAGGACAGACACCACCATTCGCTTGCTGGTGAGCTGGGTGCAACCTGGCATTGCACGTGGCAAAGCTTTACCCCAGCACTGGGCACCTATGCCTGGGCTTTACCCCATCGCCTTAGCATGTGGTATGGGACGTTTAATAAAAAACTTCCCAATGAAGTGCTGAATGGTTAAAATATGTTACATATGTTTCATGTGGGAAAAAAAAAAAAAAGAGAAAAGGATAAGACGAGAGGCTTGGTTACTAAGCAGACCTATCTGGTGACATGGGAGTTGTTAGGCTGGATTTCTCCATGAACTCTGGGAGTAACACCAGCTCTAAAAACTAAGCAAACAAAATGCTAAAATACTGCTGTTGACAAACCTGGAAGGAATTGGATCACCATTCAGAAGTCTTTTTTCCTGCCACATTTTATGGTTTTATATATAGTCTTCCCTTATCTATGTATTGCCATTTCCTCAAACAAACTTTCAGTGGGGCTGTCTATCTTAAAACATGCTTGACGTGATTTTGTTAAATTTGTGGTATAATACAGACACTGTTTGTCTGAAATTCCTTTCCTGGTGCTGCTATTTTGACAGGTAACAAAAAAGGGAGAAAAATAGGTATTTAAAGGCTTTTGAATGATGTCATGACTGAAAATAGTGTGGGAGAATCTAAAATAATCTCAGTAATAGTATCTTCTGGCTGGTTGCTTTTCTTTTATTAGTTTATTCCATATCACCATTTTGTCTTAAGATTTATATTTGGCTAGCACTTAACATAACACATGATGTTGATAGAAAATTTTGATCATCTGTTTAGAAAAACAGGGACTAGTTTTAAATAGAGTAAAACGAATTCTGAGAAACACTGAGTAGATCCACAGATGATGTAAATTGTCTTTAATGAAGTTCATAAACTTCAATTAAAGTCCCAAATGGCTGTGTAGTTTGACTACATTAATCCCTCTTTTTGTTTCTGAATGCTTATTCAGGAAGGATTTTCCCTGAACGTAACATTCAGGAACAAATATTCTTTAGCTGAAGGCCCAAATTCTCACATATTTGCCTGAAGATCATGCCTTGTAACAAAGTACTCATTATTGGACATTCATTATTTATTAATTTTAAAAATTTTCCTTCTTGCAGTCTGTCTACACAAACAGCAGAATGTGAATTTAAAAAAATATTTGATGAAAAAGATATAAATACCTACAGGTTGAACTTTGAAAGCTATGCAGTCTTTTATCTTTTTACCACTGATTCAGTGAAGAATAGGCTGGGAGAAAAATTGACCGTGTATGAATTTTTTTCAAACAGAAAGCAAAAGGGATAAATACAGCTGAGAAATTGTAAATATGATAAATTGTGAATAATATAAATATACATGTTCCTCAACTCTATTATCTTCATTGTTAATGTAACCAGATTTCAGGTTTTTGTGTCAGTATGTGCACCTTTTGCTTTCCATAAAGCATTACATGGCTCTCGAGTCTAATGGTAGCTGGAGAACTAACATAAACTCATAAATGATAGACATCTATATTGTAATGAAAAGGTCCAACCAATTGATGAGTGGGCATAATGCCATTCAAACAGATGGGTCTGAGCATCAGCAGCCAAAACATCAAATAAGTCCATCAAATGGAGATGTTGAGGCTGGGTAGATTTCACAGCCAGGAACGTCGAATGTTAAGACTGTGTAATTAGCAGAATATGACACTATTAAACCAGTTCTGGGCTGGATTAGTTCTGAAAAATCTAATAAATACCTTCCACATTATGGAAGGGAGAGCCTGAAAAGATGCCCGCCTTTACCAGGATATGACAGATGGAAGTCAGGATTTCCAAGTCGGGAGTTTGAGGTTTCCTTTTTAAGCAGATTCATAGCACAATGCTGTATTTAGGTATTTCCAAGGCTATATAAAGGCAAATCCTTGCTTGCCTAAAACGAATGGCATGCTACTGCTGTGGAAGAGGCAGCTTTCCACAGGAAGGTCCCAGCTAACAAGAGCCATGCTCTTCCTCCTGGCTAGCATTTGCCAGGCAGAGTAGCATAGTGTCTGAACACAGCTTTTAGTGATTAAAGGTTAATTTACTATACATCATAATTTAGTCATCCACTAAGAGAGGAAAAACGGGAAAATGTGACTTTAACTAAATAACTTGTGAAAATTATATCTGATAAACCCTACAGGAATTCAAATTATATTTCATTTCTGTAAACTTGCTGCCCCAGAAACTGAATTACTCAGCTTTCCTAACACAAACCAGATTTTTTTTTATGAGATTAATGGGAAATGTGCATTGTTTATAATAACTCAGATTTCATAAATTAGCAGTGATTGTATTCTGGTTTCCATTTGCATGCTTAGTTTGTATCCCTCCCAGAGACACAGAGAAAACTACTGCTCAGATACTGGCCAAAATGGCAAAGAGACGCACAGTTGTTTTGCAAGCGCCACCCTGCCAGGGTTCTTTCTTGGAACGGGAGCTTTGAGTGTTGCTTGTGGCATAAAAAGAGCTTTCCCGGAGAGACACTAGGAAGAACAGTCTGAATGACACCTCCCTCTGCTGCACTGTGTATGGTCTAGCAGCAAGTCCCAAGGCCTTAATGAGTGAGTTACAGTGAAACCCTACAGAAAATCACACGAGTGGTAAACTGAAGGGTGCTTTGAAGTAGAAATGTAGTGGCCAGAGAGTGTATTGGTCAAGCTGGAGGAACCAGAGCTGTG
Source organism: Haliaeetus leucocephalus (assembly GCF_000737465.1). NCBI lineage: Eukaryota > Metazoa > Chordata > Aves > Accipitriformes > Accipitridae > Haliaeetus > Haliaeetus leucocephalus. The sequence continues at coordinate 11,382,269 of NW_010972676.1, forward strand.
GGTGCAGTCACAGAACTTCAGCGTTGTTGGAATAGCTGAGTCATGATGGGGGAGCTGTGTGGGCAGAGTGCTGTGATGGATGGACACAAGCTCTTCAGGAGAGGCAGGCAGACGGGTCCAGGCCAGGGGTTTGCCTTAATGTGAAGCAAAGTGTCAGATAAATGGGTATCCTCTGTGGGATGGGCAACAGGTTGGGTTAGAGTTTGAGGGTCAGGATGGGAAGAGAGGTCAGTGAGGGTGTCATCATGATGGTAGTGCATTGCAGACCGCCCAGTCATGGTGAGGGGGTGGATGGACCCTCCTTTAAACTACTCGTGGAAGTGTCTGTATCCCAGACCCTGGCTCTTAGGGCGGACTCCAAGCTTGATGACATCTGCTGGAAGGCCAATGGTCAAAGAGATTTCTGGAGGGTGTCAGGGATAACTTGGTATAAGGAAAAAACTTTTTCACTCTGAGGACAGTTAACCACTGGAACAGATTGACCAGAGAGGTGGTGTGGTCCCTGGAGGTTTCCAAGATGTTACTGGAAAAAAGCCTGAGCAACCTCGTAGCTGACCCTGCTTTGAGCTGGGAGGTGGACTAGAGACCTCCTGATGACCCTTCTGGTTTGAATTATTTTGTGGTTCTAATTTTTATTGCACCAGTAAGGGTGGTTGAGGCCTGTCGGAGTGCAGTGGATTGTGTATTACAGCAAGGCTGAGATGAGGTTATGGCAGTCCATGAGCTCAGAGTACCACCCCGCTTGGCAGCTATCCTGCTGAATGCACAGTCTGTCCATGATAGCCAGGAAGAAGGATTTATGTCAGGCCTTGCTGCTGAGTCTGGAAGATGCACAATGGGTATGATGGCACACGAATGTGAATGCATGGCACGAGGGTATGGAAATGCATTCTCTACATAACCAGGAGATCTGTGTGGTGCTACATGGAAAGGGAAGAGGTTTCAGGCACTCTGAGGCTTAGAGCAGGCCTCCTTTTCCCTCTACCACCAGTTCCTGTTAGAAAGTGGTCTTCTGGCCAGAAAGCGTAGCCAGACCAACAGATAAGTCTTCAAAAGGCTTAATGCAATGCATGCTTGTTCTGGCTGCCCAGAGAAGTTGCTGAAGGATGAGGGACATGAGCTACAGTGAGAACTAAGAATGCACCGTCATTAAAAACAGCATCGAAAAACGAAAAAGAAAAGAAGTTGATTCCTCTCTATGTTTTAATGCCTTCCTCCTCCACCCCCAACATTTATGGATATCCTTAGTCATTTAATAGGCTTATAATGTCACCATGGGAAAGCAAGATGATATAGCCACAGTGCACATTAATAGACCAGTAATCACAAAGCAGCAAGAGTTTGGTTGACCTGGGGATATTCCAGCAAATGGTGAATATTTAAATTTTTCATTATTTGTATGGCGTTATGTTCACATATAATTTTCAAAAGCAAAAGCCAAATCCTGGTCTGGCCCTAGATGACCTGTTGAAAATGAATTAGCAAGGCTGCTCTCAAAGGCTGTTTACAGTCTAAGGTGGGATGTGACAAAAACAAACCTAGCATGGTGCGGTCTTTACGGATTATGGCATGTTAATAGCAGTTTTTCTAGAGACTGAAAGCTTAAGAAACCACAGAAAATATTTTATTTTTTTAATTTGCACTACATTGTGGATGGAGCTGAGGTGGTGATGGTTAAGCACTCCTAATTTTTTCATCCAATAAACCAATCTAAAACATCCCAATGAAAGTGTAATATCATTACTGTAACCATGCTGAAGGACACAACCTTTGGCTTTCTGTTTCACAGCCTACCCTAGGTGTAGTGATATTTTCATAACATCATGTTATGCATATTTATCTATCTTCTTAATAGCTGTAAAGCTTGATCCCATCCCTTGTAAGTTACACTAATCACAAGGTTTCTTCAATAAATGCCTCAGCTGAGTTATGTGAAGTGGGCAGAATAAGGCAGAAGGCTAATTCATAGAAATCTGGAGAAAAGGGAAACTAATACTAAAAATACTAAATATATAATGTATTCAATGTTGCTTTAGCAAGTGTAGTTGGAACAACTTTGGTTTTTGGCAGGGTGACATATGTTTTAAACTGAAATGTCGGTAAAGCCAGCTTTTATTTTGAGTAATCAAGACACAACACTAAACCCCACAATTTCTATCTTCTCAAGACCTCAAACACACAGTTTGCAAAAGGTGGCCGAAGGTCTTCTCTGTTATACTGCCACATTTCTGTTGAAATCAGCAGTGGAACTGCTGTTTAAACACAGACTGTTTAAGATCTGTTTATTAAAAGATTATTAATTATTATAATTAATTCTTATTCATTAATTATTAATTAATATTAAACTATTTAATATCTGTTCATTAAACACAAACTGTTTAATATCTGGCTTGTAAAAAAAGCAGCGCTGCCCTTCATTTTTTCATTAAAAAAATACCCAGCTGCAGTACATGAGGCATGTTGTTTGTTGATCTTTGTGGGTCTGGGAGAATTACCTTACCAGTTACACTTGTCTGATGATTTCTGGCTGTATTCCTGGGGTTCACCCAAGGGTTAAAATCACGGTACCGCTTTGGTTTGGTTATCTCTGCCTTTGCCTTCCTATGGCTCACCTGCCTTGCCGAAATGTACTCTTCAGGACGCAGCTACTTGTAATGACACAGTAACTTCTCCAACACAAAGACCGCCTTTGGTAAATATTTAGCCACAAGCATGCATAGCTGCTCTATCACTTCAAACTTTAACACAAAAAGTGCCTGGCTTGTATTAATGGACCTATAACAAGCATGAAGTATTGTACAAACAGAGAAACTGTTTTCTATGTCTCCTTCTTATTATTTCATTTGAGCTAAATAAGAATAGGGCTAGCAGATGAGTTATTCATATGAAGGTTGGAAGAAATATCACTTTTAGTTCCAGAACCCCTGCAGATATTCACGAATTTTACCAAAATATTTTTGTAGATTCCTATTGTTTTTTTACTTAAAAATACAGCAGAACTGAATGAAATGGATAGGTCTCTTTCAAGAATAAAAAAAATTCAATTTCATTGCCCAGCATGTAATATTTTTCTCTGTGTTTCAAATATGCTGTAAAACTAGATCTCCATGTCTTTTTAATAGAGAAACTTAGCACTTTGAAAAATCGCAGTCAAATATGAGAAGGCTGTTGATGATTCAGCTTTCTATAGTTATACTATTATGATATTTTTCTACTTTGTTTGCATTGTTTTGTTTTCAGCAAGTTTTGCTTTAACTGCAGAGAAAATACAGGATTTCCAGTATTAACCCATTCTTTAAATCAAATATGGAATAAAAGCCATATATACAAGGATGTTGGTATATATGACTATTAAACAGATAAATCCCTTCTGCCTTATGTGGTCCAGAGCTTCAGGACAGGATGACTTTACATTTCCTGTAAAGGTTATTTAGGCTCTACTAACACTTTTATCTGAGATCTGATGTATCTCTTAACAGGAAACAGCAACAAGGAGGGAGAAAAACTCCTGAAATTATTGATTTCCTTTGTTGGATACTCCCCTATAAGAACACCCTGATAACACCTCATCTAGCAGAATGTGCTGAGTCCACCAGTGGTCCATGTTAGGTGTTGCATTTGGACATTGTCCTAGGTCAGCTTGTTAAGCCTTTCTATCTAAAGCATACTTTGTACAGTAGTCTGAAGAGTGGGAAAACATGCTGTTCATATCATGAAACAGCAGCAGTTAAGTTTGAATATACCTGGAATTAGTGATACCTTCAGGTCTAAGCCCATATAATAATAATCTAGTATCTAGGGAAAACTGAAAGTAATTACACTTTTTAAAATTTAAGCATCTTGGAAAGTAAAACCCATTTCAGTAAAAATACTATGTTTCTACAATCACACTTAAAATTGTTTTCCTGAGTCTATGACCTGTTTTATTTAGCAGGAGACATCTATTATCTGCTGCTTTTTGATCTAAAACTTAGTAAGTGGCATTAAACAAAGAGCATCTGCCTTCACACTTCTCGTGAAGTTTCTTTGAACATGAGCTCTGTGCTTGCAAGGGGTAAAGATGACATTCACTGAATTTTCTGTGCAAGGCATAAAGACTCACTTCAAAACATATTTAGTCCTTCATGCAGCCATGTCCTGTTTAAAAAAAAAAAAAAAAAAAAAAATTTTTTTTTGTTTTTGTGCTTTTAAAAGGGGTAGCTGAAGCAATTGCCTGGATGCTGAAGTCCTGCCTTAACTGAGGCCAGGTAACAGTAAATACAAATCCCACCTCACTATCTGTCCAGTGTCCTCTGAGCTAACAAAATACTATCCAGGAAAATGTGGGCAACCTTCAGACCCACTCTGTCCTTGGCTTGACTGTGCCTGCCAAGAAGAAAGGCAGCTCTTGCCAGCAGTGGTATGAGAGGCCCTTTGGGAAATGATCTGAGATTGCTGAACTTGTTTTCTTTTGCCTGTTCCACTCTGTAGGACCATACCAAACCCTAGATTCTTAACTTGTCTGGCCTCTCAGTCCAACAGGGATTGAAGGACAAATAAGATGCTCTATTTCTTGTTTTTTGAGGTGAATCTTGTGGTGGGTGCTTAGCTAAAGAGTTTGTTTTACCTGAACAGCTGCTGATACTTAGCTGGCTTACTGGTTATTTTTTTTAGCAGTCTGCCTGAGCATTTACTGTAGGCCATGTGTTTTCATTTTGGTGGGCTCTGGGCCGCCTGCCCACCCCGGCGTCGAATGGTGCTGGGCTCTCCGGCCCTGGATGTCTGAGCTGGCCCTCCTCCGCGAGCTGCCTGGTTGGCTTCGTACTGCTTTGTGTAGGACTGCCTGGGCTTAGGATGCTCTGACTGACCATCTGCTCCATCTCCCTCCATCGGCAGCTAATTTATTCAGATCTGAAGTAAGCCTTGTTTTTCTTGTGGTTTCTCTTCCATTGTTTCTGTTTCTGCAGGGTATCTCCTGTCCTGCACTAATTATTACTGAGCATTGCTCTAGCGATTGAGAAAATGGGAAGACGCTGCTCTTTCAGTGTCCAGTGAGAATCAGAGGTGTGGTCCCACTGCTTTAAAGAAGAAACACACAGGACACGTCCCAGATAATATCAGACATCTTGTACTCCCCCAGCATCTCCGCTTCCTAGGGTGTAGTAGCTCCAAAAGACACAGAGTTTGGATTAGATTCCTATACTAGAACTTAATGCCAATAGGGAAAGGTCGATGGGATAAAAAACAAAAAAAGGAGTCAAACTCCGTATCATGGTTTTGTGGAGTTTAAAAGTCTGCTGATAACTTCTAAGGTGTAACAGTCTACGCCGCATTTTACTTAGTACCCTGCCAATTTTACAGAGAAAACCATACCACTATGTAAACCTGGTGAAGCAGTGAACCTGCTCTTGATTCAAACTCGCAGTCTATGAGCAGAGAGGTAATGACTCAGGGAGTGTATGTACACATCAGTCCTTGACCTGTTCTGGATCAAATGACAACACAACAGCACAAATTTTAAAGTAGTTGGATGCCAGATCTTGTATCTAGGACCAAAGATTTCCAGGATGGCAAACTCTGCCTTGGAAGGCAGTGACAACGAGAAACCTGAGGCCCAGATAACCACCTCCCCATGACGTTCAGTGCCATGTACCACAGCCGTGGCCTGAGGTATATAGGTCAAACTAAATGATTGCAATTCTCCCTTTTGTCTTAGGGTCTGTTAACCTGCCGCTTGGAATATTAATCTGTTACTGAAATCAGAGGACACTAAATGTTAGCAGCAAGAAATATAGAGAGGGGCCAGAGCTGTGAAATTTATGTAGGAAAGAAAAAAAGAAATCTTCCAAGTTTTAGCTGAGATGCCTGTATAATGAAGGACCATATATCTTTTACTGTACAGATCATCTTCCTTCTCTTCCTGCAATAAATTTCCAACATCTTACAGATACATAAACCCATACTGTATATATGTAAGGACTTGCTTCCTGGATACAATGCTTTGTTTTATCTACCACTGATCAAACTGTTGAGATTATGCAAAGCTCCACAAAGGTAGCATGGAAATATGAATGCCACATCCTGGACCTGAAATAGAGACTGAAGTCTTTTTTTCTTGGCCACTGTTTTCCTGCATTTTTCTTCCCCACAGGAAGTGGGTTCACTTGAAGTAGGTATTTATTATATGGCCTGATTTGGAAATTTGACTACAGTGATAAATCAGGAGACAAAAGGACGTTTTGAACAGAGGTGCTCAGCGTTTTTGTTCATAGTTTGAACTATGCATGACTACACAGATCTTCCCTTCCCCTCATTTTCAGTCAGATCTTATTCTCTTAATAAGTGCAGCAACCACTTCCATTTCACTGCAGTACAACGTAAGGAAGGCTCTGGATATATGTCTATTTCCAGCTTCTAAATGCCATGCAACCTAAAGAAACAACCATGACAAGGAAGTCTTTTTGTGGACAGACAGTGGCCCCAGACTGCCAACAGAGGAACGCTTTTACAGTATACATTTCGTTTTGTGTGTAAACTTTTCAAGACCATTTCAGACTAATAGTCTGAGCTGCATTACCTCGGAGGGTATTGTCGTTAAGACTTAACCCGCTCTGCTAATAAATTACAGTGATGTAGCAGCTTTTATGTCAAAGGATCCTGAAGTGCTTTACAAACGTTACAGTCCATACATGCATGAATCACTTCACCCACTATTGAAGTATGGCCAGCCCAGGGATGAATTGTGGCAGCTGTTTAACAGCACACAGCAGCACGACACAATGGGTTTAGGAGAGCAAAGACAACATGCTCTCCCAGCGCCAGTCCAAGTAATTCAGAGGGGCACTGGAGAACACCTTGGGAGAGAAAAGGAGGGATTTCTCCCTCATGGGCCAGTGCAAGTGATTGTTACTTGACTTTAGTGTCTGGGGTTGGCTCTAGCCCTCTGCACAGACACATCTTGTACCCAACCTTTTGCAAGAAAGTCCTCCATCCTAAACAAAAAGTGAGATGTCTGTAAACACACATGTAAGGTCTTGAAACCATCAAGGAAATTTGGGTAGGTAGAGTTTTCCTACCCAAACTGGAGCTTATCAGGTTTTAGTGCTGCCTCAGTATGGAAAATACTAAAACTGCGCAGTCTTAGTTCAGGCTGGTTTTGCAATTGGGAAATCGAAGGAAAAACATCAGTTGCACTCACAGACCGTATCTGTACATCTACTTGAACAGGACCCAGATCTTTAAAGAGTTAGATAGGAAATTAATTTATTTCCCACTCCCTTTCTGGTTACCAGCTGTCCTCCTAACATAAAATGATGGTCCCCATAAAGGCCTTCTGAAGAAACAAGCAATTTCCTGAATAAATCAAGTTATCCTTTCCTTCTTCCCTTTTTTCTCCCTTTCTGTGACTGGTATCTTTGGTGACAATCCTGAGCAGTCTTGTTACCAGCTGCTCTAATCTAGGGCTTTCGTCATTTCACCTTGATATTTCCTTCCTCATTGTTTCGCCTAAGTGCACAAAACAATGCCTATGAGTGCTGTGTGCAGGACTCACAGCAGAAGGAGAATTGTTTATGGTGACACACATCAAACTAAGGTTGGCTTCTTGCACAGGAATAGATTTATTTGTTCCTTGGAAAAATATCTGAGTTTTTAACTTCTGCAAAAGAGTGTGACTTGAAGAATTTATTGTTTCATTTTCCTTTGTCTATATAGATCCATGGAGACGAGTGAAAGTCCTTGTGAATGTGTGGGGTGAAAATAGTAGTGACTATTGACTTGTACAGAATTGTTTGCACTGGGTATTTATAGAGTTGCTAATTCTCCCTGCTTAATAATGTAATATTGGCATGATCAGAGACCCTAAATGTATAGTGTTATGAATTTATATCCAACAATTCACTGCAGAAATAGTAATTAAGAGGCATCTACCTTCATTCTTACTGCCTAATTGTAAACCCCCCCTTCCCCCATTAAGGCTTCTACTGGGATTGCTCATATGAGTGTATGCTACTCACAGCCACAGAGCTGGACCCTTATAGCCCTGAAACAGACCATTATAAGGAGGAAGCAAATACTCGACAGAAGAAAGTTCACTGATCTCTTTAAGCTGTGAATCAAGCCCACAAAGAGTTAAAAATAAATAAGCACCACAGACCACCATCCTAATTGTTTTCTAAAGATTGCCAGAATTAATTCTAAAACAGAATTTCTAAACAGAATTTGACATATAAAATACTGTAGGTATTGAACCTAGTTTTTATGCATCAACTCTGTGCTGAACTGAATCTTTTGCTTGTAAATGCACTGAGCCTTAAAAGCAATTTCTGTCATGTCCTCCTTCATATTCCTATCTCTTTCATCACCATCCAAAAGGCAACTTTAACTTCAGGCAATAAGAAGCTTTTAATTCAGATCTAAGTTTACATGAGCTATCTCCATTACAGTGTAAAATGTAAAAAAAAAAAAAAAAAAAAAAATTTAAAAATTTAATTAGAACATTTTTGCTGTTTTGCCTGTTTTAAAATATATAATAAAAACTTCAATAAATTATATTCTGGGTCATATCAGCATCTTCTCAAGAAAATGAAGTTAAATCTTTGTAGTAACCAGCAGCTTAATTTTCATTAGGCTAGCTATTCGATAATTAGTCATGCACCATAAATCAAGTCCCCAAGTCTTCTCCAGGTTTCTTAATTGAAAATTATTGTTTCTTGGCTCTGTGGCTAAATGTGCAGCAAGTCTGAGGAGTGATAGATGCTGAATCTAGCACAAACAGTTTGAAACAGTCAGAACTTGATAGATCATTGCCCTGAAGGGGCTTGTAATGGTGGAGAGACTGTGAATTTCAAAATTAAAGGTTTGTTCTTAAAAATCACAAGTGTAAGAGCTAGCTGTAGTTTACCAAATATGTCCTAACCTTCAGCCACTTTTCCTTTCATTGCTAGCTGGATTTCAGTTGTTTTTCTAGTGACAATTGTAATGAGTTTGTGTGAATATATTTGAAAAGTTAAAATGTTGGCTTGGAAAGACCCAAACCAAGATTATTTTTGCTCTCTTTTGTTGGTCGTGTTCTTTTTCTGGTAAATCTCATTAACAAATATGGAAGTTGTTTCATTTTTGGCATTTTCAAACACTGAATGAAATGGTGGCAGTCATCTCAGAGCCAATATGAGAGAACAGATGGGCCTGCTACGCATGCCCCAGGTCATAAAATAATTTCAGATATGATGCAATTGTGGCTAAGTAAAAGACTTTTGCAAAGTCAGAAATATATTACTTCACTGAAAGAAGGGAGCCCTTTGTAATTTTTCTTTTGACAGCCTAGCAGTCTCTGCACAGAGCTCAGCTTGTGTTTGCCATTCTGTAGATAAGGACAGCCACAGGGTTTTCTGCCATTCATGGCTTGCTTCCTCGTGATCCGGCGGCCAAGACCTGATGATGACCACAGCAGGAATCAGTGTGAAATGCTCCATAAATTTAAAAGCGGGAATCAACTGATGCTAAAAAAAAAACGGGCGTAAGATTTTTAGCTGAGAATTTCCAAACCACATTGGTAAATTCATTCTGAAAACCTTCCCACACCTTTCTACGTTGAGGAACAAATGTAGGCTCGGAGCTGATCAGGGCATTTGTGTCTTGCCAGGTACACTGAGACTTGCATTACAGTTATACCCAACATCACCCTCTGCAGCCCATGTCAAAACAAAGCAACGCATCGGCTTCATGGGCAGAGACCACAGCCCAAACCTTGCGTGTAGGTCCTGAGCGGTGGCTGCTCAGGGTTCTTCTCCTGGGACACCCAGGGGTGGCAGTATGAGGCGCTGAGCTGACGGGTGCAGCACCCAGCAGATGCTCCATGTGGATGTCCTGTATGGATGCATTGTCGTGCATTACAGATGTCTTTCTGCTGGCAAGGTTCATCTGCTTCCAAGATCAGCTTTGTACTGCCAGTTCCAGGGATTTTGTTTGTGTGTAATAGCTTTATAAATGTGCTACTTGTATAGATCCTAGGAGAAATTTCTAAAAAAAGACAGGGGAGTATGATGAGTAATAAAACCTTAAGGAAGGAGGAATTTAAAAGGGAACATTGTCAATTGGGAGAGAGTTTATTAAAATACATAATCAAATGATTACTGTATTAGTGGACCACGTTATTTTCAGGGGCCTGAAAGGACTGTGCGTAATCTTATTTTTGTAAAGATTTATTCTTGGAAGGGAAAGTAATTTGCCTAAGGGGTATATTGATTTCATTCAGCTGTCACCATCCTTTTGTAAGATGTTACAGACAGAAAGCCAAATTCAGGCCCAGATTTATTCAACTTTATTTTGTTTTTGCATTGTCCCAAATCTACATATGTGCTGCGATTACAAATGAGAATTGTTTTCTGGTCAATTGTTCCAGTTTCACAACGGACTAGATCTCAGCGCTGGCTAAGCGAGGAGGAATGGAGGATGGGGTGAGAGCAGAAGGTCAGGGAGTGAACTGTGCCTGAGCGCACGTTTGAAGCCTTGCTCCAGGAGACCTAGCTCCCTCCTGGTGGGGAGCGCTGGTGAGGGGCTTTGCACGACCCTCGTGGTGGGAAATGGAAGGGAGCCAAAGCCGGCAGAGACTGTGCTTTTCATAAGCAGTCCCTTCGCTCGCACGCAGCATTGCAATGCAGAGAGCAAGCTTTACGTTGGGCTGCTGTCTCATGCACAGAGATACGAACTGTAGCTCCCTAAAGAGCAGGTTTTGTGGAGTCATAGATTGCGAAGCTGGAAGAGACCATTCAGTGCAACTCCTGTGTAAAACAGACCATGGAGCTTGCCTGGGTTAATTAATGAGAGCCGATGTGTCAGCGGTGACGTAAAATTTCTACCAGCACCGAGAGGTGCGAGCTCACGCTGAAGCCAGGCGCGCTTGCTGGCCGTAGCTGTTCCTTAATCAGGACCATGCAGCTTGGTGGTTCCTGCTCACGATCCTCCAGGGCTGGAGGCACTTTGTGCCCCTCTAGCCTGGCAGGGGCAACTAAATATTTTATCTGAGGGACGGACAAATCAGGATTTACCTTATGCATACCTGGGCTGAACCAGAAGTGTGTAGATCAGGGTCCTGATTCCACTGGTGTTTACGAGAGATCTGGGGATTTGTTTTTACACAGAATTGTGGACAGAGTTTGTCGCTGGATTCCTTGTGAAATAAAATCATGCAAGTTGTTTTTGTCAGATTTGCACTCAAAATTGTAGAAATATCACACCATCAGTTGTTCTTACCATGTTTCTCATTTGCATTTATGAAAACAATTTTTCTGGCTAGTGTGATTTACACCTGAGTTAAAACATTAAAATACTAACATTTGCAGTTTTGTCCAGCTTTTAGAACTGGCACAAATAGATTCAAATTCAGAGCTGAAATGCCCCCTACTCTCCCATCCTTATTAAACGCGCACACGCACACACAAAAGAAGGAATGACTGGGGTTTAAGATTATATTTTAGTTGATTGTCAACTGCTATGAACATCTCCATGATACTAAAACTTGTGTAATACAATCACATTTTCTTAAGGCACAAAGTACAAACACACTGTGTAATTTTTATTGTAGGGTTTTTTTAATTTTCAAAATGCAGAGTGTGTATATTCTATTTCACTGATATTTTACACCACTATATGTAGATTAAAATAAGATCAAGTCTTTTTACTCCCTCATACCTCATCCCACAGTCAGAATCTGAGCTTGCATACACAAAACAGAAAGGTGTGTGACTGAAATGGTAGGCTGACACCATTAAAATGAAAAAGGTCGTAAAATACTGTAGCTGCTGTTCTCACAAGGCGCGAACTCATCGTCACTGTGTATATCTAGGTAGAATTTCTTATTAGTGTAATATATATGATGTGAGCAGCAACTAGTGGATAGATGAATTTGAACGGGGATGCGTGCTCCATGTAAGGAAGAGGCAGTGCTTACTCAAATGCTGTTAAAACTCCCTCATTTACAGCTCCTGGAGATGAAACATACAGCAGATTGCCTGTAACCATAGCAATTGGCTCCGACATGAAAGATCTCCAGCATAGAGGTAGTAGTAATGGCAGAAGCAGTGTGGAAGATAAAGGTGTACAGATAGAGGCAGTACCAGGTGGAAGTGAACTACTAAATAAGTGAAGACGAGGTGCCCTAGATGGATTCGGGCAGACGTGTGAGTTTGATGGGAAGGTTTGGGCTGGTGAGGTGAGTTGCGGAGAAGGCAGGGAAGGCTGAAAAGAAGGCAGAGGTTTTGGTCCTAGTCTAGGGTAGAGGACAAAATCAGAATAGGCCTGGCACAGGGTATGAGGGGGACTTTGCTGCTGGAGGCTGCTTCCTTGCAGGTTCTTGTCTTTCAGCAATGCAGGACAACAAGAATGGCTGGATTTCAAGGATCCTCATGAGTTAAAGTGTCCCACTTAGCTCATGGAAGGAGCCCACGCAAGTTGTTAGCTCTTGGTGGTGGGTCATGGTGTGATTCCTGGTGTTGAGATGCAGCGCTCAGAAAGATGTGGATATTTAAAAGCAGTGCCAGAATTGCAGGCCTGCGGTTTTGTGATGTGATAGGAAAATCCCCAGAAAAAAACCCACTGGTAAGAGATAGGGAGGAAACAGTTCCTAAAATGTTCAATTGCCTTGAGTCATGAGCACTGGTATAAAAAAAATCTGAGACATTTACTTTAATATTTTGCCTTGTCTCTGTTTTTGGACCTTTTTTTTTGCCAATATACAAAAGTTGTTACCTCTTACTATTTATGACAAGCTTAAGGGGAATCAGTTCCAAGAACAAAGGCCCTTATACAGTAACCCGTAGAATCATGGATGTGATTAATTTTTATCTAATGATAATGATGATGATCAAACTGGTCTGAGTCCCAGAGAAAAAGAATTCCTTTACAAGAAGTGAACCATATCAATAAACTAGGGACTGCAGATCAGGAAAAGTTCATTGTCTAAACTCTTTAGCTTCATATATACAATTGACATCTATCCAAAATGAATTTATTAATTCATTAAAAAAAATGGGACCAAGCCTCTAAGGACTTCTACCTGTTCAGGTCATTGCTGTTGTCATTTTTTTCATAAGGTCTTGTTGAGTTTTTACTGGAAAAAAAATCTCAATAAAAGGTCTTCAGTGCGATTATGGTCTCAATCTGCCTGATTAGGGATTACTTCATTTGAGCAACTGGAATTACGCATGGGTAAGAACACAGAGTGAGGAATCCAGCAGTGGGAGTCCCTGGTTGCAGCACTGTACTCCAGAGCTGAGCCAGTTTCCCGAGGAAGAGGCTCAGCTCCCACACCACAGCCTGTAAATTTACCACATTGTGCAGAATACATAACCCCCTTGGTCTCCCTCACACTGCCTTTCCACTACTTTTTCTTTGCTTATGAAAGTTATTTTTGGTCAGCCAGGCACTTCTTTACAGAAGGCATAGTAAACATAAGATTTATACAGCTATGTGTCATCTTTAAATCTACTCAACTCCCCGGGCAAAAAACGGGATCACAGCAGTGAACATTTTAATAAACAAGCAAAGACATTTTACAAAAAAAAGAAAGCGGATAGAAAAAAGATGTTGCAGTTCAACGCCTCCTATCTAGGCTGTAGAAATGAGGCTGAGGCTTGTATACACGTTCCCATTTTGGAATATTTTCTGCCAGTGTTTGGTCCTGAATTAGAGCTGTAGATGATCAGCTCTAATTCATTGTTTCACTCTTCTGATTTTGAAGCAATCAGAAGCTCGTGAAGCCAGCTGACTTTGCAAGATTTGGGGGCTAAAATCTGATTAAACAAGGTTCCTGGATATTACCCACTGTCAAATCACCAGTTCGTCTTTTCAGCATATCTTTAGGAGCATATGATTGCCCTGAGATATCTGCTGAGAGGGAGATATTCTTTTATGTTTAAGGATTAGCTGGCACTGTTATTGCTAGTATCTGGCAAAGTTTCACTTTCTGCTATGATTTGTGTTTCTAAATTAAATTTGGTGTGATGCTAGCAGCTTGGGATAAGCACCAATTATAAGTTCTGATAAAAAAATAAACTAGAAATCTAAACTACAGTCTGGACTACCAGTTAAAGATTTGTTCCAAAATTCATCTACACCTACAATGTACCTTGGCCCTAGGCTAGAAAACACCTTCTTACACCATCACTTTGCAAATCTAGATAGTCCTCAGATGCTTAGATCTTAACTTCTGCTAACTATGGTTAGCATCACTGACAAATTGGAGTGAGTCTTCAGTGATGGGGTCCAAGTCTGTGACCATCAACTGTCTAATTTGGTAACTTCAGCAGAAGCAGAATCAAGACCGATAATTTCGCCCGTATCAAATTTATGTACATTGTAATGTAATGAAAATATTCCCCAAGGAGATTTCCTTTGCTGCGCACAGCACACAATACCAGTTGAACACATTTCTTATCCCTTTTTGTATTTTAGCTACTGATATTACAGTGTCATTGGGAAATACCCTGCCTTATATAGGTGCAAGGTGCCTTGAATGTTTTTTACTGCCTTGTAAAATGTAAATATTTATTTAATCTTAATTATTGCAAATCCTATACCAATCTTCCCCCCCCCAAACTTTACTATAAAAATGCATTCTATCTGGAACATTATAAGCTAAACTAAAAGTTTTCATTTAAATACCGTGAATCCAGACAGATCTGAAAGGTATTCAAATTCCTTTAAGGTGTTTAGGAAGCCAGTATTCAGAGATTACGCATCTGCTGGAAGCTGTAGTTCTCTGGTAGAAGAAGTAACTTCCAATAGGGAAAAAAGCCAAAGTTTTTCTGCAAGATACGGGTTACTTTTAAAATCTGTGGGGGCATCAATTTTCCACTCTCAGGTCAAACTGTAGTCAACACTGATGTCAGCCCACGCAAGCACATATCAATAATGACAGTACGCCTCAACCGGCAGTGCTCTTACCTCTTGTCTAGAAGGTCACAAGTTTAAGTCTCCCACCAGGACTTGGGCTGATTCTTAATGCTGACACAGCAGTACAACGCCAGGGAGGTGTTGAACTGTTTGAGGTGCCGTCCTTCATGAGATGAGATGTTAATCCAAAATCCCTTTCGCCTGTCCCTGCTGCCTGTCTAGGCAATATCACCATGGCACTTTTGTGAAAAGAGGCTGGCTAAGCCTCCTTCCCAGCCAAAACTCCCTGTCATACGACGACAGGCTCGGCTGTCCAAGGCAGAGCACAAGCCATTGTGCTGTTGCACCACCATTACTGTATTTAGTTAAGTACAATGGAAACATTGTCAAGCATTTTAGGATACACAGGATACGAAGGGCCTAATGCAAAAGCCAAAATCTAATGCAGTTTTCTAAATTCTATTGTTTATCATGTCTCTGTACACAGGCACACAAACACATTAGATGTATATTTAGAAAGTGGGGCTCTGTTAAAAATTACATTCAGCTTGCACCCATTCCATTTATATTATGTTGAGCAATTATAGTCCTTCCCTCAAAGTGATTTTTTACCATTTTGAAATAAGAACTCTGCATTTAATATCAGACATTCTTTATTAAAGAACCATATTGTTTAGCTTGTCATGATATAGATTTGCTTTTCCATAAGTACATTAAGCATGGATACTCAGGGGATATTTTCTTCAAAGCAAGTGGAAATTCTGGGAAGAAATGTGTTATAACAACTGTCTATGGTTAAAAATGAGAAATAGTAGAAAGCTTGGGTATTCTCTCAGGAATAGGGTGCTGTATGTAGCATCGTGGAAATGCCATCTGAGGATGGTTATGGACTAAGAAGACTTCATGCTCCATTTTATTTTATTTTATTTTATTTTATTTTATCTTATTTTATCTTATTTTACTTTATTTTCCCTGACACACTGGCTAGAACTAGAGTGTTAATGTTCATTTTATTTACAGTACACTGTTGATAAATGCATGTGTATGTGACCTAAACCATAGGAACTCCATATAAAGAGTTAATATGGAAAAGGTTATTAGGTAGCAATGAGTTTGGGTGCAAATCAGAATCATGTAAGAATTTTCCTCCCCCCTCAAATTAGAAGCTCTATGATCTTCTGAAATCAAAGTATCTATTTAAAAAAAATAAACTGGGGAGTAAAACTTCAAAATAATGCAATCCCCCCCCCCCCCTTTTTTAACCACTTTGCATAATATAAAGTGCTTAAACTCTTTTTGCAGCAGTCCTGCTGGCTTTCTGTTGCTTGATATTCTGACCATTTTTGAACCCTTGAACTCTGACAGAGAGGAGGGACTTGGAGAGGTTGTCATCTGATCTATGTAAGGAGGCAAAAGGAATAGCTTTCTCTTTAATAGCACTCTTTTCTGCTTAACAGTTGGTGGGAGATTAAAATGATCTAGGTGGATAAGGCAGGTTAAAGGTCAAGGGACACCACAAGTCCCCTTCTCCCCCACATGTCAAAATATAGACAGGTCGTTAGAAGTTAAAATTTTATGCCCCTTTCCCAAATATTTCAGTCTATTTATGCACTGATTTTTATTGTAAATTCCAGTTCTTGAGGGGGACTGGACCCCTACTAGGCTACTGTCCAGCCTGTATAGTCGTCAGGTGCTGACATTCTGAGTTTCAGCCATATTAATTGCTGGATAAAGGCTATAATCCCCTCTCTTTGAAGCCCAAGACTGATTTTTAGGCAGTACTTCAAAAGCAGCACACAACTGAAGAAGCATATTTCCTACCAGCACTGAATCAACATGATTTACTCTGTTTGCATTCGTCTACATACGCCTTGCATATTTGGCTGCATAGCAAAAAGGTGTGAGTTGGCTGTAATATAGTCTAAGGCGAGATTTTTACTATCCTGAAGTTGATATATGACCTCATCTGAGTCATACTGTTCCAGATCTTTGCTTTAAGCATCATTAGGAAAGTATAAACTCCTATATCATGCTTTTGTTACCAATGAAAAATCTTGCCTTACGTTGCTAGAATTTTTTTCTCCCCGCAACATCATATTAAAACTATAATTTAGAGCGAGGCTGATTCTTAAGCCGTGAATAAATAAGGCCTGTGTTTTGAAAAAGCAAACCTTTTTCAAAACATGGATTTTAATATCTTAAATACTGCAGCTTCTTAATTAAATGAAGCTGTGATCCAGCAGCAAATATCCATTATTAAGAATAAATAAACATACTGTTTAGCTTGTTTTCGGGAAAATGAAATGGGCTAAGAGGTCTTTTAATCGTAAATAAATTTCTAGCAACTGCAGAACTCATGGCTCAGTGTCGGTGTGTACTTCACTTCTGGCTGTGCCTCTTTTTGTGGCGGGGTGTACTTGGCTTCTGGCTGGCTGTCCGCAGAGCCGCACTATAGGGACTTTCTCATCCAGGATTTGCCAAGTATACTTAGTGTTATGTTTGAGAAAGATTAACAATATTTCAGATCAAAGGAGAATCCTGCTGCATGGTCTTACAAGATTGTCATTCACTCCCATTATGGCTCATTTGCACAAGATTTTCATGTAATATGAGTCATTGTTTTGATGGCAGTGATTTGACATAAAGACAGGGCCAAAATGCATCTCGGAGCCCCACTCCGTCAGGCTGGGGGGTAGCCGGGGCGCAAAGAACTTGCCAATCATAAAATGCAACTTTGTCTCAGTTATATTAAAGCCTTTATCAGGTGGAAAACTTTTGAATGAGCATTGATTCGAGGAGAAAGCCTAACAACGGTCATTTTTTATTAGAGTGTAGGCACCGTTTTAACTAGGCAAAGTTTTGGTTAATATGAAATGCAAACCTCACGTTCGGAGTAATTCTGGTCAGCCACATACTCTGATGGCTTGTTCATTACTTTGAAATACCGAGTTTGTTTTAAGATGTTTCACAGAAGTGGGAGAGCCCCACGCCAGGAGTGACATATGAGAAATTTATTTCTCCCAATATTTATAGTTTAACCTAGTAGCTTCGTTTTAAGGATCAAATTTGCCATATGGATGCTTTGCAGACACTTTAAAATGCAGATGCATTTGACTGTAGTGCAAAACAGTAGTCAACAAATGCATCAGAGAAGAAAAGTAATGTGTAGCAAATAATTTTCTTCAGTTCCTGTCTTTCAAGTAATACCTTTTTAGGTAAGGTCAGATTTTATGGGTAAATAAGCATTAAACTTAGTAAAGTCGCTGGAGCAGTTTTTTAGTCTGATTTAAAGCCACAAGTCGGATCTGGACAAAGCCTGTTGCTTTGGCTTTAATACACCCTATTGGGCTTAGGTAGCACAGGAAACTCAGTGCAGGAGTTGATCCGGGATGTCTCAGGCCCAATCCTGTAATTCCTGCTGAGGCCGAACTCCCACTGACTTCGGACAAGGACTGCAGGATGCCCATTCTTTCCCGCCCAGCTACACACCTTAGGTACAATTATGCAAGTTAAACACAAAAGTTCAGCTGTAACTGTAAGTTCCTGGGTTTCTGTGGGTCTAAATCGTCATTAGGATTTTTGCCTATGTTTTTTTCTCACTGTTTGGAGGCATGGTAGTTCTTTTTCCAACAGTGGGGGAACAAGCGAAAATTATTAAAAATGTGAATGCATGAGAAGATGTAGCACATTACATCGGGATTTAGAAAACAATTTACTTCAGAGAACTAATGGTGTCTTTAAAGCTGTTACTTGTATACGTGGGGAGGTATAATGCTAATACACGCATACGTAAAGCTCTAAAGAAAAGTTATTGTGCAGAAGATTATTTTAAGAGGTAAATGGTATGTTCCCCTCCTTTCTGTTTTGGTGGGTATAATTAGTTAATGCTTTGTTATGGACAAAACACCTGAAATAATTAGTTATAAACTGCAAGGCATGTTGGAAAGAGAAAGAAATGTTGAAGAATACCACCGCAGTGCTATGTTTCAAATTGTTTTCACACTTTGTACTGCAAGTTACACTTAAATACATCTGGTGTGCTTTTAAAACAAAAATAACTAAAATAACCTTATATGAAAATGTGTGATGGAAGAAACCTTGTGGCCGCGTTATAAAGTCTTGGTAAATGGACTGTAAAGTGGAAACAGTGAAAAACATTTCACTTGGGTGACGAGAGCAGGCATCTCCCTTCTAGTCTGTCACGAAAAGGATTTATTTCAGGAAACTCATCACGTACCGCGGAAGGTAGCATCTATATGTCAGCAATTCCACTGGCATTTCGTGGAAAGCTTAAAAATATAAACATTAAACTATTAGCTCAATGTTTTTATCCCTCCTCAGGAAATGCTTGCAAAATCCACGAACAACAGCGCCCTCTGCACCTGAAACCCCTCCGGTTAGCAAAGCCAGACTTTACCACTTGCAAAAGGGAGCCTTTTAATTTCAATTACTGTTGTTTTCAGCTGCGGGGAGGTATAGCTGCGGGAGCGGGGGAGGGGTGAGACTCTTCCAATGTATTTTGAAGTGATATGTAACTTTACGATATTACCTGATAGCTTCAGCACCCTTCGGTACAAAAATTACAGTAATACGCATTTCAAAATTACCTAGAACAAACAAGCACAAAATAGCAGTAAAGATGTTGTACTTTTGCATTCCCTTCAGCATAATTTAGATCCACTGTGTGTCATTAACAGTGAAGCATATCACAGTCTGGAGTTTTTTTTTAGTTGGCCGTGTTATTTTAATAATTTCTCACTCTTCAAATATTAGATACAGAATCAGAACTATCTGTTTCTTTTAGTGCTTAAAGACATATTCTGGGGAGTTTACGGAAACCAGTAGTAAAGCCAGGGACTGATGCATGACAGTATTTCAGGATTTATTAGACATAACGATGCATTTTAAATTGGGGGACTAACTATTCTTGCAAGGCTCAAAATAGAATTCTGCAAGCAAGTAATTGTTATAAAAATGGATTAATTTGAAATAAGTGGTTTATGTTCCTACCATAATAGATGGAAGAAAACAGTCCTGTGTGAAAAGTTCCTGCATAATATTTCTTGATCATCAAAAAGAATAAAAATTAATTTCTATTTGCTATTTATATAAGCAATTAGTACAGCTGAGATGCTAATTAAGCTCATAATATTCTTTGCTTATTCCTATAAAAGGCTTAAGATGAGCTGTCCAAAAAAAATCACAGCATAAACATAATATTTCTCTTAAATTAAATGCAGCAATTTTAGATATTTCCCACTGACAATTTATTTCTTCAGACCAGAAGCAGTGAAATATTGGAGCTCTCTCTATATTATATATCCACGAGGTATAGAAAAGTAGCAGGATACTTTGAAATTTTTTTAAAATAGATTACCTTTTTTCAGTTCTTTGGTAGGGATAATTTAATTCTTCTTTGCGATTTCTCATCACTTCCTTAGTCAATAATTCCTTATCTTTAATACAAAAGTAGCTCCTAATAACAAGTTTTGTGACTGAAATACGAGTTTTAGAAATGTTCAGGGTTATTTCTACATGGATTGCAGTTTATGGATTGAAAGAAAAAAATGAGTGAATTGTATGGAAACTATTATAAAGGGCTAATTTTATAAAATTAAAGTAGTAAAATTAACATCAAAGAGTGGTATTCTCTTGCTTTAATAGAATGGAAATAGAGCTACATTTACAACACGATGCTTATGTAACAAAATATACTTTTAAAATTTACTCATTTAAGAAAGCCAAACTGTCTGTGTCACAGCAATTAAGGAGAAGTAGAAAGTCTGAAATCATATCGCTTCTGCATATCAACCAAATACTTTTTAAGGAAATTCAAAGATATATCTGAACATTAATGTAAGCTTAGACTGATGTGAGAGGGGTTTAACAATCAGAAAACAATAGTTCTTTGTTATATTTCTACTTTTAAGCAATATAAGATGCTGCTTGGAAAGAGATGAAGTCTCACAAAATTTTCAAAGACAAAGGACTAATGGCTCTTAGTATCACTGTGTTCATTTTAAGAGCAAATTAAAAGAGTAAAAGAACGGTGCAAATAATTGTTTCATATGTTCTTTGCTTGTGACTGCTGTAATCATCCAGGCTGATTTACAAATGTAGACTTGAAGGTTTCTCAGCTTCCTGCAGTGTAGAAGACTGTTACTTTGGCACTCACACTCATGCCCTTGTAATCACCACTCAAAACTGTGCCCTGGTACTTCCAATTCCCAGTCTCTTGATTGAACACCTCATTCTGTGCTAACAAGGTGTCCAAGGTATTTGAACAGGGGCTGCAGTCAGAAAATTGTTAATGGTTTCACTCATTAAGAGTTGCTGCACTAGTTTTGGTAATTTGGTAACTGTCTAAATTGCAAGTTGATTTTTTCCTTCATTTTAAAGAATGATGCTAAAAATTGAGTCCAGGAACACTAACAGCTACAAAACCCCAGAAGGGTGCTTAAATCACTGTATTTGTATTAAAGCAAAGAGTTTTCATAGCAGAAAGGGTATTATTTTATTTTTGAGGTTATGTTTTAAAATTATTGAGAAATGCAAAACCAAGTGTTAAATGGAAACCTAAAGACAGGAAATGTATAAAAGGGGAATAGTAAACTGTAAACCAACCTGAAGCTCTTAAAGAAATTATTTAGGAAGAAAAGCTGATATTAAAATTACAAACTAAAGTGTCAGAAAGAATTCACCTTGGGCCTGGATGTACTTTTGGGCAATTGGGATGAAATTCTTTAAAATAAAAGGATTTATAGCTGTAGGAAACTGTAGTATATGTACCTGAAAACAGGACCTAGGAGTCTTAAATATTTTTTTGCTATAGTGCAAGCTAAGCGGAAAGTAAACCAAGATCAATGGGCCTGATCCTGCAATCCATACTCAAATAAGAATCTTTTCCTTTTTCACTTGTCTATCTTGCACAAGTGCAGCATTTAGGAAGAAATGTATTCCCTGCAAAAAAGCAATAAAGAATGATTAAAATCCATTAAAAAATAGCAGGTAAGGGATTTTTCTAGTTGTATCCTCCCTGTCATCTGGGATCACTGAGTTACTTTCTTGAGCTATGGAATATTAAAGCAGGGAGCACGTTCTGTTTTCAGACAACAATTTACACCTGAAGCAATTTCTCTGATTTCTCTGAAAGAAGAATTTTCCCCATGGAAACTTGATTTTTGGAGTGGAAAGAAAAAGCTTTTCTAAAAAAAAGTGGTAAAGAATGGTTTGCAGGTTTTTATTTAATCCACTAGAAGTTTAAGCCATCCCTAAAAACTTGCAATCTACCCATTTAAAAGGGGGATTAAAATTCAGTGAGTCACCCTATGCTGCATCTTTTGGCCAGGTTTTGTGGTTTTTCAATTACATATATCTATCTTTAAAAATGCTATTCTCTTCTCTGTGGCTGTAAAAGATGAACGCACAAACGAAGGGAAACTATAAAGGAAACACTAACACTGGCCACACAGAAAGCACTGTCAAAAGCACACTATAAACAAACTGAGAAGCGATTTTTTTTCCTGTTGTTTTTCTTCCATTAATTTTAAATATTCTTTGTAACTTTAGAAAGCAAACTACTTTCCAGCAAAAGTGTGGATAATATCCTTGTGGTAGGTGGTTTGAGCTTGTTCTTAACTGAACAAGTATACACTTTAATAAAAATCATATAGGAAAACGTAAAAATAGTATTGTAAATATTTTGCCAGATTTGAAATATGATATGATTTGGCCTTCACAGAAATATTCTAACCAGCAGGCAATACTCATCTGATGCTGTTTGAGCATAATCTCTCTCATGCAGCTCCTTTAACCAATGCTCTTTCATAAAGTTATGCTAGCCACATAATTTGTCTCTCAGCTGGCTGGGATATCTCTCCAAGGTACACAGACCTTTTTCATGATGGAAAAAAAAGTGCAAGCAAAAGAGTGAAATGAAAGCATTATTTACAATGCCAGTATAGTTTGCTTAGAAATATGCTGTGAGTAAACATGTAAATGTGAACTGTTGAACAGAACATACTTTTTGAACATTATGGGACTGCAGCTCATCTTTGTGCTTTACATTCATTCCTATCTTTATTTAGATTCATACTTTTAAAACGTTTTTGGTGTTTGTCTTTAATCAAGAACGGAAATTATGCTGAAGTCTAAAAAGCAAAGGGCCTATAAGATGATCTCTGTATAAGTTTTCTTTCATGTGTCCATTTTACTCTTCTTCTCTGACTGCAGTTGCAGAGAGTGGGTAAATAATTTTTGGAAGGAAAGTCTGTTCGAGTTTTGATGTGTGATCGGTGTATTTCTGAACTAGACAGTGGAGGTTTTTTTTTCCTTTTAGTAGTTAAGTCATTCCTCTGGAACTGATTGCGAAGATAAAACCCCATCTGTATAAATTGAAAACTTTTTTTGAACTGGAAGTTGAATGCAGACCACGACTTTTCCATAGAAAAATTACAGAAATAATGGCCCCTGGCTGTGGAGGCATTTTTTTGTTTTTCATGAATCAGGCACAAAGTTATTTAAATTAATTCTGGTCTCATCACCCTAATAGAATATCATTACTGATCTTTATAAAAAATATTAGAAATCAGCAGTGTGTGGATGTAATAGCAATAGCTATTTGACCAGCTTCCCGAAACAATTTTTTCTTTATTGAAAAGCAAGACTACTGATGACAATGCTCACTCATGATGCACATACTTCGTGCATTTCACACATTATCTTTTTATGTTAATTGCATGTATCAAAAGTACTAACTACTCTATTGCTTCATGATCAATAGAGGGGAATTTATTTACTGTCTTTTGAAAGCAGTCATTAAAGAAAAAAATGAGAAGAAACTTTCTTCACAAAAAAGAAAATCTGTAAGTATTTCCATGTAATTAAAAAATACATGACAAAATACAAGTTTTACCTCCCAAACTGAGTCTATAGCTCTATACCACCTAAAGGGTTCTGCTCTTCTGACTGGCTCCACTATGTAATTTGTGCTCACGTACGTTTGCATGGACTGCAAGGAAACAGATTTAATTTCTCCGTGACTGTGCTGCCTAACAGAATGCAGGATCTCAGGTACCACAGCTACAGCATGTTAAGTGCTAGTACGTACATAACTGTGGATATTTTACTAATTACTTCCCCTTCCTTGCCACTGACACATCTGTACTTCCCCAGTTCCTGTTCTGAATGTGTGGAATGTCCCTGAAATGAGGACCTTTCTTCCCCTGAGTTTTCTGGATTGGTCCCATTGCCAGGGGAGGAGGAAGCTTGGGGTTGTGTGAACCGCTGGAACCATCCCAGATTTGGCACACTCTCCAGTGGCTCTTTTCTACCTACTAGTTAGTGTGCATGGGCTTCCTGTAAAGCTTATCTCTGCCTTGATTAGGTGAGGCAGACTTTGGTGGTCCCAGGTGTATCCTGCCCTGTGCAAAGACATTGATCTAAGGTAAGGGCAGAATCTGCACTTTAAAGATGCTCCAAAATGGAAAAGGCTGGTGCCTTACCTTAACAATGAATGCAGCAGCTGAAAGATAGCCAGTGTGCCATCCTAGCACTGCCAAAAGATAGGACATTCTTTCTGACAGCCATCAGTTCTACAGAATTTTGTCACTGACCTAAGCAGAAAGAGAACCGAGGTCTCTTCTTCAGAGGCTCCACTCATCTGCTCACCCTACAGCTCAGCAGCATGCTCCTCCCAGCCAGCTCTGCCAGCGATGAGTGTGCTGAGAAAGGAGCATGTTTTGCTGCCGGCACAAAGAAGGAGCAGGGACAATGGGGCTGGGATGAAGGTGAGGATGAGAGGGCTTCTTGACACCAAGAGGAAGCACCTTTCAAAACTTCTCCATGCCTCCTCTGCAGCACAAGATAAAAACGGCTGAGGAGAGTAGTGAGGAGGAGAGTTCCAGTGGAGAGTAGCTGGTTCTAATGTGCCTAAGTCCAATCCTTAATAAGGAAGTATAATAAACATTTAGGTTCAGCATTATCCTCACTCTCGCTACGCAGAGAGAGTAAATCCTCCCTTGATTCCAGTGTCAGGTTTCTCTGCACTTCCTGTCTTACTCATCACTTTGTATCTGATGGTTCGTACACAACACTCAGCATGTGCTCTGTAAAAATGGATCGTACAAGATGACGTGGATTTAAATAGGTGCAGCAACTTTTTCAACCTTTGATGGGTTCTTCTTGGCTGTGTCCAAAACCTCCATTTTCCAGCTGGAGTTAATGGTGGTAAAGGAATTCGTTACTGAGAAAAAATCTTACATGAGTCAGAATGCTATTCAAAGCTATCTGTGTTTTCCATGTTGCTTGTTTATCTCTAACAGCGTTTGTTTTTTTTTCTTTTTTCTTGTAATATCAAAGATGTGGGCATGATACTTTAACACAGGAGCACCTAGTCCATCAAGAGTATTCATCAAAACCTTTACAGCAACTTGCTGAGCCATGGCAATTTCTTTCATCCAGACCACAGTGACTAACAAGTTCAACATTATGTGTACACAATGAATTACCCTTATAGAACTGGAAAAACACCAGTTGGATAGATAGGAAATAGCCCAGCACTGTCATGGTCCATTTTTCCCCATGTAGTTCTTAATTTATATACATTTTACCCAAGCAAGGTCTTTCCCAATCCTTGACGAGCCCATTTTCAAATTTCAAAAAGAAAAAGAGCAGTGGGTCTTTTGGAAGCTTGTGGGGAGTCAGGACCACTTCAGCATTACCGTCAGGTTTCATTGGTCGTCAGGGTGATGAGTGTTAGTATAATGATTTGCTCTAATCAGAGGAAATGAGGTTCAGAGTGGCATGGGCAGTGGTGTTGTCCAAGAGGACTCTGAAGCGGCTCAGGGATACACATTCCTCTCCTCAGGTCCCTACTCAGATCGGAGGTGCACCATTGCCTTTCTGAAGAATATCTACCAGAAGGGCCTGGTGCACATGTTATTCTGGAGGGAGTAGGGGGGTCAAGGATGTGTTTGGTATTGATGAATGTTCTGACTGAAAATATGAGAAATTTTACTGATTTTTGTGGATGCTTCTAAAGGCAGTTTTATGGTCCCTCATTTTTGTGTCTCCATTTGTAACATCACTCTGTTCTAGTATATGTTTCTGGTTAAAAATGTGCCTCAGTTTCCTCTAATGTAGCAAACCAGAGCTTGATTATTAACTAAAGCTTCCTGCCTGTTCTTGTTCCCTAAGTGCACTCAAACAAGCACAAGATCAGTGTTTGTACCTCGGTGCTGCTGTGTGCATGCCATGGGTCTTTGGACTTCCACAAAAAAGATGAGCTTGGGACTGGTCCTGGGAACAGGCAAAGAAGCAGTTGTATTGCACTCTGCTGTGGAGAGCAAAGGAAGGGACATGGTGCTGGGGCACGCAGTACTGATGATGTGGAGACCTGGCTGTGAGGAAGGGATAGAGTAGTTGCTGCCTCTGTCTTCTTAGCTGCTTTAGCATCAGCAGGTACAGAAAGCCTCCTGGTCCATGTTTTCCCTCACTGCTCTCCTTCTCTGCTTTTGAACCTCTCCCTTTTCTTGGATTGAGCCCTGTTTATGTTGCTAAACTGCCTTGAACTGAACCCACCTGTGCTCTTTATTGAGTGTGACCTAAAAGTCTTCAGTAAGCCTGAAATCTTACTGCCAAGATGCTGTATAATTTGCTTTGAATACAAGTCTGGTTTGCCACTCCACAGGTAGGCAATGGGGTCAAAGAAGAGAACAACACTGGGCACAATTGCCACCTTTTCGCTCGCCTGCAGCGCAGTTTGGGGAGGAGCACTGCCATGCCTCCAACGATGCCTGTGTCTTCAAGGTCTAGATGAGCCCTAAGTGCTTGGAGTTCATTCCTGATGCATGACACAAAAGCTGCAGGGTTGGAGGTCGTTAACCAAACATCAGTTGCTTCTAACATTGCATTACAGTGCTCCACATAAATAGCACAGAGGACAAAATCACCACTGTTTTTACTTAATTTCACAGTCTAAGAGGTCTCAGTATTACAATTTTTCCTCTTGATACTCCAAGTTTTTGTTTAGTAAGTTTTACACCATCATTGCTAATTATACCCTCCTTCTCACCATGCCCTTGTGCTCTGTCTCTCTTAAATGTATACACCCTTCAAATTCTGCTGCTTGCTAGTCTATCTTTTGCCGACATGTATGTAAGACTTTTTAAAAATATGTTTTCTCACTATTGTGAAATAAAATAATGGAAAACTTCTGTGAAATAATTTGTCTCTATCTGAAATCAATGACAGAGTTCCCGATTGTAGTTAGCTAAGATCTTTTGTTCATTTCCTCTTCTGGTAATATAAATGACATGTTTTTTCATCAGCAGATTCTTTTGTTGAGGATGGTTTTATATGTTATAGCTCAAAGGAATAAAAAAAGGAGACAATATCATTTAGGAAAAGTGTGACTATGTGGGCACAGAAAATGTTTGAATTTTTGCAATCTTGAGAAGAAATAAACCTGGAATATATTTATTGGTGCATCCCAGATAAACAATTTCTATTGTGATGTGTTCTCTCAGAGACTGTACTATGGAAAATTGAGAATAATGGGCCGTGTCATGCCTTCAGTCCATGTGCAGAACTCACACTGATGTCAATAGGAACTCCCTTCACAAACTGAGGCCTATATATGACCCATAGAGTCACTACTAGATCTTTCCCATACATAACTACAAAATTAATGGAGCATTGTAATCTATTTTGAGATCTAATGAAATACACCGTGATTTAAATTGCAATTAAACAGAGAGATGTCAATAGGCACTGATGAGTTTCCACATGAAGACAGCAACATTCCTGCTACAAACTTAGAGCTTTTGAGGGGTAATGGCTCATAGACTCTAAACCCACATTTACTCAGAGCGTTATTGATTAAACATCTCAGGAGCCTTGAACTTGTGAATTATATCTTTAGTTGTAAGATATAATTTGTACATCTGAGACTCAATCCATTCTGGAAAGATCACAGAATCCCATGTGATAAGGTTCAGAATTTCTTAGTTGCCCACATTTAAAAATAGGAAATTGTAACATTGTTAACTTATGCTTTTATAGTAGGGGGAAGTTGGAAGGTTGTAGAGTTCAGGTGATTCACAAAAAGATGTCTATTTAAAGTTCATATACTCAATGACGTTTCACGTGTCCATGGCTTTTTAAATTATTTAATGTGATAGACTATTCTGGTGTTGTGTTTGTGTGAGAAATGTCATGAATAAATGAGTGCCTGTGTATTTCACAGCACAGAAAGACCAAATTTCATTACAACAGTGTTTAAACTCTACAGCAGAACTTTTGAATCCCACAGTAATATTAATCTTCTAGTGCTCTGAAATATTTCATTCCCTGCTTCCTCCCCTCATAAAAATACACACAGAGCTGTGGCTTATCTTGAAATTACCCATTGACATAAAATATGAGGACTATTATTTTCAACTTTGTTTCAAGGAAGTGTTTTCCAGTATGCTTACTAGGCAGAACAGTTCTGGTCTTTAGGCAGGAGCCCTGCCCAGAAGTCAACCTCCCTGCTCGCCCTCGCCCCACTGACCCGTGCTTGCCAGGGGCTTGTGCATCAGCCTGTGCCTTCTGCCAGCCCCTGGCTGCCGTGAACTGACTTTTTCATCTCACCAAACAGTAGTTCATCCTCCTATTTTGTATACTTCTGCAAAATAATAAAGAGGCCATTATACATTGTAATGTAGTTATCTCTTCCCTGGATAAGACAAGTGCTGGCCAGTAGGTTGGAGGCTCAAGGCTTCAGCAAATCCACAGGGTCCTGGAGAGATGTAATTTCCCAGTGAAGGAAAGACAGGGTTTCCTGGACTCCAGATGAATTAAGTGAGGAAGCCATTCCCCTCAGTCTCTCTGTAGACTCTGGCAGACCCCAAAATTTCACTTGCTTTTGAGATTTTTTTTGTGTAATTATATGGACTAGACATTATATATGTTCCTTTTATAAATAAAGTAAGATATGCTAGAGTGATATGACTAAAAGTTGAAGTATGGAATGAATACATTTCTCATCACAGGACCACAACAATTATAAAAAAAAAAATCACATAGAAAAGCCCAAGAGAATTTCATATTAGTAGTGTTACCATTAACTTTTTGAGAAGAAGTTTTGAGATTGACCAAATAATTTTGCATTGGTTTTTTTTGATGCCTGCTGGTTTTTATTCAATGATACTGTGTCTTCTTTAGCAGTTATCTTGCCAGAAGGCTTATCTATCAGAAGGCTTGTCAGCTATTTTGTGATGTTCTCACAAAGCAGTGAGGCACTGGCACTGAGTAAAACTTACACAGGTCTCATTTACTCCACTGCAACACCTCCATTTAATATCCCACCTTAGCGGGGAGACGGATACTTTGCATCTGCATCACTCCTCTGTGCTGAAGTTTATCTCTAGGCAACATGTAAACACAATCCCTGGAAACTATTTAAGCCAGGAGCACATCTAAAAGCTGTTTTTTCTTATTGTTTCCTGACTTTCTGGACACTAACCAAGACCAGCAAATTCTTAAATCCTACAAATGATTTCAGCCATCTGTAAGTTATAAAAGAACTCTATTCAACCTCGAATACCCGAGCTGATTTCTGTTCCTATTGCGGGTTGCTGCGCTCTTGAGCCCTCTTTGGTCTGAAATAGGCTTTGGGGTTTTTTTCTTCCTTTGTCTGCTTTTTCAGCTTACACCTTCTCTATGAGAAAGGTCTTAGATGACAAGAAAGGGTCCCTGAGCTCACCATCCCCTGCTTTCCATGCACTGCATTTGGAGGGGTAGTATATAAAACTTTGCTGGTGTAGTCTGAACACTGCTGTCCCAGTAAGGACTACAGGGAAAAAGAACCAGGAACTCGGCTTTGTTGCTTAAATTTTCTTTCTTGACCCTTTCCCTCTGCCCCCCGAACAGACAGGTGATCTTTCATCTTACCTTTCTCCTTTGATCAAGGTGCAGTCGCCTACATAATAGAACAAACTTTTGGTCTAGTAAACTGTGAAGCTTGACTTTGGAAGATCTACTGATTTCTATTAAATGAAGCAACATTTCTTCCTCGCCACAATCAGTGGAATTTTTTCCACAGTCAAGCTTGCTAAGAACAGCTTAAATTATGTTTTTCTGGACTGAAACTCTCAGTTCCCAGACTCTTCTTCTTTTTACTCCTGTGAACATAGTGCTATACTGTATGTCAATTTGGTCTTGTTTGTGGGTTCATTTTCCCCTCCATTAAAACAGCTTTTCTCTCTTTTTTTTTTTCCTTCTTGTGATATTGTTCAAAGGCTTCTTGTGATGCCTTGAAAAAAGTTATTGATTGTTAGATCATTTCTCTCATTCATTCAGATGTTTTCTGGTCCCCAGATGGAAACATCACAGCTGCTGCTCTGGAATTCACTATCGACTTTTTTCTCTGGATTATCAGAGCCCCAAGCAAAAGGGCCTGAATCCAGGCACCCTTTTTCCCTCTGTTGAGGCTTAAAGCTGTTATCCTTATAGCTCAAAGGAAGTTCCAGTGCCTGTATATGACCAGAGTCTGGAGCAGTAAGGTCCTATAATTGCTTTCTTTGAGCTATTTTTCTAGTGCTCCTTTTTTTAGTTTCTGTATAATTTTTCAGCTCTTCAGTAAGAGCACCAGATCTCAGAGACCAGTCTGCTTTCCTGCCTCTCTCTGCTGTTGTTATTTCTGCTCTGGTCACTTGTTATAGGTTCGAGGTCTAGAATCGGCCTGAAAAATTAATATTTTTCAAATTCAGCCTTTGCTGACCAGCAGCCATCTGCTCAGACAAAGAAGAAAGTGGGAAGGATTGCCGTGTGTTAAATGCTTTTCACCCAATCCCTCAAGGAAAGCCCCCTTTTTAAATTCAAAGGGTTGTTACGATTCAAAGAAAATGCTTATTCTACAGACTGTTTCCTTTCCATTAAAGTTTATTTATACCCCCCTCCTTGTCTGAGGGTATAATTATGAATGATCTAAGCTTGTACTGAAAATCCTAAATTAAAAAATACATCTGTTGCAAGGATTCTCACACTAGAAACCTTGAAAATGTTATCCTGTCTGTGTATCCATATATCTGTCTGTCTCTCTCTAGGTTTATGGCTATCCTTTATATGTTCCAGAAGTAAATGGGATTAGATCGCTTGCTGTATATTTTAACTGCTGTATACATTCATGAAAGGAATAAAACTATGTGGAAATCTGAATATGTTTTATATTTATTTATATTCACCTTTCAATCACATTTTCACTTGTTAAAAACTAAGGGGATTAGATTGCATTGTTCTTCCCCTTCTTGATTTAGAAATAACCATAAGTGTAAGATAACATTATTTAAATGTTAAAAGTTATGTTTAAAAAGAAAAGGGAACTATAGCATGAATGATATGAACTGTAACTGTTCATTCAAAAGCTAGGTGTTTTCCTGACAACAAAGTGCAATTACTTTAGCCCAACTTTTCAGTATACCTCAGGAAGCATCAGTGAAACACATTTATTTTTAATTAAGGCCAACTCTGTCCCAACATTTGCTTTAAATATGAGGACCAAAGAGCATCAGAAAAGGACATTATTTCTTCACTCCTTTGAAGCTGCTGCCTCCTGATATGTAGCCCAAGGGAGGGCAACACCACACGGACAGTGGATTCATGGCAAAATCTCCACTTGGCAGAAGATATCCAGATAGCATTATTCTTAGTTGGATTTCACCTGATTAATATTCTTATTTTTCATTTTTAAAACATTACAGTGAAATGAGTCCATTAAGATGCTGTAATGTTAATTAACATTGTCATAAGCTCTTCTTTCATTTCACTTGCATGCATTTTTGAAAGGTACATTGTGGAAATGATTCTTTTACTCTGCCATTTGCCTATATATCATTTCATGCTAGTACTGAAAGGTTAAATGTTATAATTTATGCTAATTTTAATTTTCCCTAGTGCCATAGGCAGTACAAATCAAGCAGCAGCAATTGATTATACATCACTGACAGTATAAAACAGAACAAACATACAGTTCTGTCAATGAAAGGCCTGTGCCAGGTTAGTCATAGTTAGGTTGTTACGGCCTCCTGAGAACCGCAGTCAAAACCAAGCAATAATGATGATATGAATATTTATTTTGTGCATAGTTCTGGATCCAAGCCATTTTAATAAATAACTTTCCATGGTACTTTTGTGCCTCAAGAAGTGTGATGGAATGGCTGTTTGCCTCTTGAAGAATTTTGTGCAATAAATATCGGATATAAATTTGGGCTTTGGCTTCTCAGAGGAGGGACTGAAGTTGTAGCAGTCAAGCAGAATTTCACCAAAGCATGTGCTTGTACAAGAATATGTAGGTTACAATTTCAGGAGAAGGGAGAACTCAAGATATGGCTTAGGCCATCAAAAGGCAGAAAGATTGCTCATAAACTTGGCAGCTAATTAGATCCCGTCACTATCACAAAGACTATCTTTGGAGCCAAGGATTGACAGGTTCTCAGATAAAGCTTTTCAAATAGCTGGGTTAAACATCCATGTTGTTCATTTACACTGGTCTTAAACCCTTCCCTCCTCTTCTCCCAGCACAGAGAAGGCAACACATCACCCTTGCTTAGACCTCTTTGGAGCATATGTTTGCTGTTACTCTGTTCCTCCAAAACTAGAATTTTCTCCACAAAAGCAGCTTTGGGGTAGATTGAAGGCACTTACTTTCATGGATGAATGGCTTATTCCCTGCTCTGCAACCTACCTCGTAAGATAATGAAACAGAAGAGAGAAATGAGGTCACAGAAGTAGGAAGTATTGGGTAGCGACTGGTATGTTAACAGCATCATGGGACAGTTACTTAATTCGCATGAAAGACAGGCTGAGATGACTTAAAGCTCTTTGAGACAGAAGAAAATGCCATTTGGAGGCAAACAGAAGTGACCTCTGTGGCTGTTGGCAGTACAAAGAGACTCGGTATGGGCTGGGAAATATGCTGAAGTGTCTCAAGAGCTTTTCTGCTCCTAAGCGTCCCCCAACCTGGATATAAGCCACTGTGGGCACCTTGCTAGAAAGACTGTTGGGAGGAATGAGCTGCAGAGAGGGTTGCTGGTACGTGTAAGAGGACAGTCAATGCCACGTTGCTTGTGGGAGAAGGAAATGGAGCATTGACAATGGGATTAGGGAATTATTGCCTGAGTGGAGGGCAAGTGGGTGACCCAGTGAGACAAACACAATTACACACTTACACAGATCGCAGAAGATGGGAGGAAGACTCTTGCAACGAGGCAACAACAACTGAAAGGCAAATGCTCCAATAAAACTTTTTCAAAAATACTTGATAAATTTCAGTGTACAAATCCTGTTGACTTTTAGTTGGAAGACAGTTTGGGTGGTTTCAGCACTCTAACTACAATAGCCATTCTTGCTGATTTTTATGTGTCCAAAACTTATTCAATGTTTGTATGATAAAGCTTAAAATAGAAATAGGAATTTAGTTTGTCCACACATCAGCTTTGCATTAAAATATGATTTTGGTAAAGAGATGTGTTTGTGAATAAAGACGATGTAGTACTAAAAGATTAGAATACTCATTTTCAAATACAGTGCTTTAATTTAAAGAAGACA
Source organism: Haliaeetus leucocephalus (assembly GCF_000737465.1). Taxonomy (NCBI): domain Eukaryota; kingdom Metazoa; phylum Chordata; class Aves; order Accipitriformes; family Accipitridae; genus Haliaeetus; species Haliaeetus leucocephalus. Next base: position 11,415,728 of record NW_010972676.1, read on the forward strand.
CCATTATTTTCTTCATGTAGCTATTGCTCTTTGACTTAGAATTTGTGAAACGTGGACTGGTTACTTTAACCCAGATGGTTTCTTCCCCACCCATAAATATTGGTTACTTTAGCACAGATGTCTCTTTTTCTTCCATAAGGCATATTAGAAGGAAAACAAAGATTCACATTTAAGCAATAAATAATAACAACTACCACCCCTATTGGCTTAGATATGTCCAAATCCAAAACCACAGCTAAAAGTTACTTTAAAGTGTGGTGGGCCACAACTTATAGTTCTTTCATTTTGCTTTCTTTTTAAAAGATTTGACTTTGTTGACATTTTTTACACTGTTTCAATTGATCTTTATTGAAAAAGAATAAGGATGGAGCAGACTGACAATTTTATTTGACAGATGATTAATATCTTTGCTTAGATCTGGCCTGAAGTGTAACCACAAAGTGTTTGATAAGGGAGGGATAAAATATGGTTTGCAGGCAGTTGAGAGTTTAAGGGACATAAAATGGCTGAATGGTAATCTTAAAAATGCAAGGTAGAGAACCATGAGGCTGTGTTAGCACTGTACTGGTGCCCTTTCATCCTAGGGTTATTCTGAATTTTCTGATTGCTCTTGGCTCATGGTGGACAAGTCTCCCTTGGTACATGTGCAGAAAGGTCTCTTTATGAACAGGTTTCCCCTTTTGGGCATAGGATAGTGGCTCAGCCTCATTTCCCGAAGTCTCCAGGCTAGTCTTGGAGCACCAAGTCTGGATCTGAGATCAGCACAAGGCTTTTGTGGCTTGCTTAGGGGCCTTTGGGCTAGCCTGCTTTCCTTTGCCATAAGGAAGCTGTTCTCCCTTTTCCCATCTAGCATGATGCTGTAATGGATTCCTTGCAACAGAAACTCCCCCACGGTTCCAGGTCTCTGCTTTTTCCAAAAGGAGGGTGATCTAGCCCAAGCTAAGCTTGGGTGCAATTGAAAAAAATATTCTTCTATGATAACAATTTTTCTCATTCTTTTTAGCCCAGTCCAAATTTTGCTACTGCAGGGAAAAGTTGGTTGTAAGGATTTATATTATGTTTATTTAATTACTAATTTCTGTAAAAGAAAAATTAATTCTGTTACTTGTGGTGATGCGTCGTGCCAGGAATAACATTTAGCATGTATGGCTTAACACAATAGGCCATTTTTAAAGCACCTTTTCCTAAAATTTAATTTTAGATTTGGGACTATGGAGCATTTAACTTACCTTCAGGAGGATATTTTGAATAAAAATAACAAGAAACTGCCTTACTAGAATATCAACCATGCTTGACTGATATTAACCATATGAAAAGATGTATGAGACACATAAACTTCACATAAGAACTACAGTTAAGCCCACTCATATTTTTCTTTTAAAATGGATGTCCAAACTTTAAAAGTCCGTATGTTATTCTTCTTAAGATCCAAATATATTTTTGGAGACTGAGTTCCTACTGTTTGCAATAATGAACACCTCATGGATGGCAGGGAAAAAAAAATCAACTTTCCTTAATGCTACTGTTGGCCAAAGGGAAAGTGAAATATAATTTTATAACAAGATATCCCCTGTACTAGAACTGCATTTTTTTTCCCCATCCCTGGATGCAGACAGAAGTGTTTCAGGGGAGCCTCCTCGCCTTCACCCCTGTTTTCTTCTGCTACACCCTGGAGGTTTGCCCCAGAGCAAGCCCCGTGTGACCCGAGATGGCGTAAGGCTGAGGAAGCCACTGGGAGTAGCTGCTTTTTGCCTGAGGACCAGAGAGCAAGGACTGACCAGAGACAGTGACAAGGCTCCTCTCGACTTCACTGGCTGCTGGGAGCTGCCCAAGCAGTCGATCCAGGACATACTGCCTGGTAGAGCCCGTCGAAACTGGGGGCAACGCACTTAACCGGTCTAATACTGGTCTGACAGCCCCTTGCAGCACAGTGTACTGGCACCGCAGGATATACTCTGCCTCGTTAGCTGTCCTGTATTGTCTTCTGTAAATATAGTGAGTAATACAAAAAGCATTTACTAATGAGGCTTAAAATTTTCCTTCAAACGCTCATCTTGCATATTTACATGCTTGTGGTTTGCTGCCATTATATGCACCATTTTTTGGCCTATCTCCTTCATTCATGCTCTCTGGGAAACACGCTCCTTTGAGAGCACTGCAGATAATTTTGTTCTCTCCATTTCTGCAGGACGCTTCGCTAGTTGTGTGCCAGTTGTCTTAGAAATGCTAGTTTAATTGGCTGAGTAGTCAGAGGGGTTTTTAGAGCTGGGGGCTTTAAAACCTGCACGTGCATTTTGCGTGCGTCCGAGGGTGAACGTGACGCCCGAAGACAGACTGTTTTCAACCTCGGCGATCAGCGCGATGCTCCCCCCGAAAGTCAGAGGTTACGTTTCAAGGACCGGCTCTGCTCCTTGGGTTGCCGACCCCTGGAGATAGGAAGTCTGCTTGGAGCAAGGTCACAGCAGCACCAACCACCTGCCCATCGCCCGGTGCCAGGGGCCGGGAGCCAGGCGAGCCTGTGCCAAAAGTGCGGGAGGCAGGAGGGGAGCAGGAGGGGAGAGGCCCGGGCAGAGGCTGCCGCAGCCCTGCCCCTGGACAGCCTCTGCTGGCAGCGATCCCCGGGAGCCAGGACGAGGTCTGCAGAGTGCCTTTCGCCTTCGCCGGACTCCCCGCGAGAGGCTGAGGGCACGAGAGCTGCACCTCCCTGCCTGGGGGAACTTGCTCCCTCCAGGGGCCTGGCTGCAGCAAGGTGTCTGACATATTGTAAGCACAGGCTTAAGTTCTTAAGGATTAAAGCAAAAGTTAGGTAAGATTCTCCAAACAGCAGCAGAGGATGGAGCTAACAGCCGTCTGAACCTGCTGTGGCATGGCACAACTGGCTGGAAGGTGCTGAAGGAGAACCTGAAGGGGGTGACTTCCATCCTGGTCAGAGGTGACCATCGGCCAACCCAAGGGTAGGATATCCTCCTGCTCAGTAGTTTGGGGACAAAGCTGCGACCTAACACAGGAGCTGTTTCTGCTGCTTCTGCTCTTTTTGTAAGGGGCCGAGAAGGGAGAAGGACTTTACGCTCTATGGCGAATAATACAAATGGAGTGCAAATACTGGAAGAATCAGCTTTAGCTGTAACAAATATAGATTAGCTTAGAAATAGCTACAGGCCGAACATTTCTCTTATCACTATACCCCATTTTTATTGATATGTAGTTGCTAAATCTTAATTATTTCATCTGAAGTGGTAATGCACATTCAGAATGAGACAACTAGGTACATATCGTACAAAGGCAAGTTCCAGAAGAAATCGCCAAAGGAGTCATTCTTCAGAAATCCTCATTGTAAAATATTGCCTGCCAGCTCATGAGACAACTGCAAGAAGCATTCATGACTTTATTTAAGAATAAGTTTCCTCAAGGAACTTTAACTTTCATTTGAGATCTGGAAATCTGTATATCTGTAAGAAGTTATATGTAAAATGCATTTTACTCTTTGAAGCAGAAGGCTTTTAAGGGACTTAATTAATCCTGGTTTTAACATGGATGATGATATCCGTACATTAGTTTCATGTGCTCCAGGTGACATACTGACTTTATTTAGGAGCCTCTCAGCTTATGTGAGTCAAGATAGTTCTATAGATGTGCTGATATAACTCTGCTGAGATACCACACACAGATTGCTTTTTTTATGACTTTGAATATTTATTTGAAGTTTTCATTTCAAGAGATTTTGGTGGAGTCATTGTGCCTGATGAATATAGTTTTGTTGGTTTTTTTTTTTTTTTTCCTGATGTAAAAGGGTTTGCTTCCCCCATCTGGCCATGTATCCATTGTGTCGATTTCTGCAACTCTGTTGCTCCAAAAAAAGCACATAGACTCATGTGGTTGAAGTAATCTGCCTCCCAGCCATCTATTGAAATAGCTTTAGTCACCCAAATACAAACCTACCCCATACTCTTTCATGTTCCATCCCCAAACCAGATTTTGCTGCCTGTCCTTTCCTAAAGCCATTCCCAGTTTAGACTTGTAATTCTCTTCCCTGCATTATTCCCTCCGGTTCCTCTCTACCCATGGTCTTTTCCATGACCCCATGGCTCTCTTGCCTTCACCAGCCTGAAGCATTTCCCACAGCTCTTCCTAAGCGGCCAGTGAAAGCCATGAGGCACATCTGAGCACCAGCCTGGCCCTCAAGACCTTATATTTGTAGCCACAGTATCTAAATGACCTTTAAACAAAGATTTTTCAGAAGAACTATAAAAGAGTTTAGGAGGAAAGCAACAAAATAAATACGTTTAGAGTTAATATCTCCAAGAGAAACATCTGTTTGTTCCTTTGAGTGACCAAAGGCAAATTCTTACACATGTTCAGAACATGCTACAGACTAATGCCCAAAGCTGCTAAAATGGACTTTCAGTTCAGTGTTCTTAATGATGGATCCCAAACAATTTATTGGTACTACTAATATAGCAACTTTGGTTTTATTAGAGAGGTAATAGCACTTTAAAAAAAAAAATTCTGTAGGTATATATTGTAGCATTGCACTTTAGGCTGCCCATCTCTTCTTCAAGTTTTAGAAGGTTCAGTAGACAACTATTATCTTGAGAAGACTTTTCTCACAGGGAGTTCACTTGTGGGACCTCACTTACGTGGAACAGGCTCCTTATTAGGAGCAAAATTAGTAAGTTTAATAAAGAATCAGAGAAAGACACACTGGAGCGTGCAAGAGTATTAAATACAAGTGGTAGGAGACAGCACTGGTCAAAATGGTGCTGGGGTGCAGCAATAGGCTGTTTGGGTTAACCCCTGTTCCCGCAGGCTTGGGAACACGGCCAGGCTGCACCCTGTCCCCTGCAGAGGAGAGAAAGAGCTACTCACTGCCCTCTTGCTTGGGAGAAAAGAAGAGGAAGGGCTAGCAGAGAGCTGCTGACTCTCCAGCTAGGTCCTCAGGTTAGGCTACTAGATAAGCCACGGAGGATGGGGGTTGGGAGGCAGGGGGAGTGTTTAGAATATTTAAAAGAAATATTCAGTTGCTGCAATTCTGCTTTTGCTTCTCGGAGTGAGTGTGTGGCCACGCACACGCAAGCGTCTCACCTAAAAGAGATGTGTTTGTGTATTTTGTGAGTGTAAATGTCATTGCACAGCAAAACAGTTGTGCTCCTTATATACTGCCTTTCTGTATGCTTCAGGAATTTTTCACTCATTTAGACAGCAATGCAATTTTGAACGTTCCCAGGGTAGCAGTAACATCCACTCCTCACTTTTTGTAATATATTCAAAGCTTTCTTGATGAGCACTTACATGATGCATCACAGAGTATGTATCACTATTCATCATTCATCCCCTTCCCTGTGGTACCTGTCCTTGGAGAGGGGAGATAAGTTCAGTACACTAACCACACAGGGAATACAAACACCCATTTAATGGATGTCACACAAGAACACAGTGTAGGTGAAAGCGTTCCACACTCCCGTGAGTACAGAGAACATGAATGGGAAAGAAACTTCCTCAACAAGACCAGTTTTCTGAAGTGCAAGTAGAAGCTCTAAACAAGATCTCCCACATCCACAGGCAATGCTCCAGCACGCAGATGAAGTGAGATCTGACATTCCTAATGCAGCAGTTAATGATTTGTTAATTAAATAGCATATTAGAATTTATTTATAAAATAGAAGGCATATTTTATAATATTTTTTCTCAGCTGTAATTTCTAGCCTCTCCCAGCAGCAAATCTAGCTTATTGAAGTTATCTTTCTGTGATGATACAAACAGAGGCAAGGAATATTGATTTTGGTGGGGTGTTGAGACATAACCATCTGTTTTCCAAGCATGAATACTTTCGATTCATTTCCAATAAAGCCTAGAAAAGCCATCAAAAAATAGTCATTTTTGGCTGTTACAGGCAGCTTAGACAGGAGACATTTTAAAAGAACACAATTTCAAGTTGTTTTCCACTTGCTTTCCAAAGAGTTGGCCCTGTGACATTTGGCCATCCAAAAAATGAGCATACTTTTGAATGGCCTCCTTGCACCATCTACAGGATTTGGTAGGACATTTTGAAGGTCATGATTTAAAAAACAGAAGAAAGTCCTTACCTCAGAAGCAGTGCCAACGTAGGCAGCAAGCAGAGAAGAAAAGTCCCTGTCCTAGTTGGGAAGTTAGGTGCAATGAAAAGGAAATTTCTGTGTATGAAACAGTAACAAGTCATAAGTACCCATCTCCTTTATACCATAGCAAGATTGAGGCGCCTGATTCTATTCTATACCCTGGAAATTGGGGAGCTACTAGGGGAAGACAGCAAAGATAGCAGAAACTACTCCTGCCTGCATTAGAAACTGAACTGCACTGCTGCCAGACACCTTCTGTAACTCAAATCACTGTGAGTAATTTGGCACTGAGATTTGAACATAAAAATTTGGACCATCACAGAGAGATTTAAGAAAATTCCTTTGCACTTCCATTTTACAAATGCTCCATATTGCTTTTCCTATTTTTTAAAAGTTATTTTAATGTTTTCCTTCCCAGCAAGTGCTGTCATCTTGTATTTTATATCATTCTCCTACAGTGAGAGAGGTGCATCTTTTCAGTGGATAGCAGAGCAAAACAGCCTATGGAAGATGTAGGGTAATATAAAACTTTACAACATATGCTGCTTCACCAGGGAAAGGAAGCCTGTCACTTTACTCAATAAAAGACATAGAAATACCATGAGATTTTTTCCCCCTTCAATTGGGCCCCAAATGTTCTCATGCTATACTTGTAATGTGCATTACTAGCTGATTAGAAGTGACATCAATTAGTCACATGTCTGTGTTTCTGATGGAAATAAAAATGAGCTTCTGTACACAAAAATCTCAAATTCATCTCTACATTGCCTAGGGAATTTTTCTCCTGCAATATCAGTTATCGGTTTAATATAATATTGTTGACTTAACAATGATATATTTCAGGCTGAAGGCAGAAATGCCTTTTGCATTAATAAATTGTTTTGAGATGGGCTTAAAGAATATTTCATTATATAAGAGAGGCAGCTATAAAACCTATTTGGTGGTCTTTCAATCACTGCTACCTGTGGCCTATTTATGTGGATGGCATTCATCAGTGTGGCAGGAAATATTAAACAAGTGCTAGACAGTTATTAGTTCTCCTCAAGCAGAAGTCCTCATACCTTCTATTTCTATGCCATGGGAAAAATTCACTTGGTATTTTCTTTCTTGCAACTGTTCTGCTGTTCATAATTTGATGGAAAATTGATTAATCACACATTTAACTCAATGCAAGATCTTCTGCACTGTAATAAATTATGGCCATTAATCAATAAGTACAAAGTAATTCCAGGAGTCTGGAGACATGCTGGTTTCTAATAGAAAAACTTGTGCTTAGGCCTTCTTGCCAGTGACCACTTCATCTGAGGTATTTTGCACCTGCCTCAATCCAATTAGATGACATAATTAATGAATCTCAATGCAGTTGATAATTTGTTATACAAAGGAAAGAATGTTTTGGCACTTCTATTAAGTCCTGATGCACAAATCTTTGCAAAGGGGGGAATACTAGGAACCCAAGAGGGGAACCTACAACCTTCGCTATGGCAGAGGAAATGTCTGCTTATTCCAGGGCACTGAGTATGCAAATTCCACTGAATTTTAAAATTGACACATTTCCTTCTCCCATGTATAAAGAGAAACTAGCTGTGTGCAGAAGTCTTCCATGCCATCTTGTTTCTTTTATGACAAATTAAATGGTATGATTAGAGCAAGTATTCAGGAAGTGCTGTTTCCCAGGCAATCTAATCAATGTGTCCTTGGTTGAGTATCAGTTACAGTTTTACATATCGCAATCCATTTGCACCTGTTATATACAGCTAACATATAGGCACTCAATAGATTTTAGTGAGAGAAAGAGTGTGAAGATAAAAAGAACCAGTCTGCTGCTAATTCTGTCACTAGGAGACGCCATGAGCAGATTTTATTTAGAGACTTTGAAAAACAATTAGCTGAGGATTATAGGACTAAAAGGCCTTTACTAGCTGTACCTGGAAAATACTTTGCCCATTTAATGCCTTCTAAGCTGTCATTGTGCTTGAACTTCAGTCCCAGTGATTAATGAAAAGCTGCAGGGCACAGCTAGAAGCTAAAGTCTCAATTATGAAAAAGCAGTAACTAGTTTAATGTGCTGATGCTTTTATACTTAAACTGACAGCTGTGAAAAATGGCAATATTTCCAATCATGCTTTAATAATTTATCATTAATTTATTGGCATGTCCAACACACTTTACTCCTACTGTTCTTTTTCTCCTTTCAGGCTCATGGCATTTCAACACTGAAGAGCAAAATCTGTTGCAAATCTCTAAGGATGAACGCCCTTGTGGCGCCTGAGTGATTACTGTTTGCAGGCAGTCAGTGTTACCAAGTAGTCCACAGTTTATCGATGTAGATACGGTATGAACATTTTTGTGGGCTATGATATGTGAACATGTATCATTAGCTGCTGCTAAATCACTCTAACTCCATCAACTTCAATGGAGTCAGACCAAATGAGAACGTAGATGGCTCTGTGGGACTGGGGGCAGTTAGCCTCATGCAGGCAGTTTTCGTTCGTCAGCCCAGCGAGCTCCCTGGATGGAGAGCAGGAGCTGTCTAAGTGCTCTAAATCAAAAATTAAATTTGGGAAGAGTCCCTTTTGAAGAATGCAGACAGAGTCTTACCTGCTATGAAGAGTGTGGAAACATTATTATGTTTAATACTGAACAATTGAATCGGTGCAGCTAAGTCAATTTAAAACAGCTGAAGATCTACAATCCATTTATTTTTGGAATATTTTGAATTTTTTCTTTCCTGTTTTGGTGCTCCCTGCTTACTCAGTTTCTCTTGATTTGGTGTATGAACAAAAGGAGAGGAACAAAGTCAAATAATAAAACCTTGTTTCAGTACAATTTCCATGCTGTATTGAATTTGTCGTGATTCATGGCTGTTTCCAGGTCTGTTATGGACTAGACAAATATAAAGACTAACAATTATGAATTTCAGAGTTCATGACAGCTTTTTTTTTGACAGCAGAAGTTAACCCTGTTTTATTTTTCATCTGATACTCCTGTCATTTAAAAAGCTTAATCATCCAAGCTTTTTTTTTTTGACACAAAACCTCAGTCTTATTTGTGGTTTTGCATATGTTTCTCTTTGTGTAATGGCTGACACTGCTAAGGTCTTGGTGAGACTCAGTTGCTGTTATTTGTTATTGGACCTGATGAGTAGTCCTGAGCTTTTTTGCAAAGCTCATGTAGCCCTAAATGGTAGCTGAGCTCTTCTTGACAGCCTGGCGGTGCTGATGGTTGCCAATTCCTGGACTGAAAAGCAGCCTGACCAAACAGTGGGGAAAGTTATTCTGAACAGTTTGATGTAAACTGTTACAAAACTGCTAGCTGGCTGTCGGTCATGAACTGACTGAATAGAAGAAACATGGCTATGAGAGAATATTAATACCAATTGATGTGACATCTGTAATGGTCTAACAAGTATAACATATCATATTGCCGGACTGTTCGCAGTGCGTCCAATTTGAATTGATGTGATGGAAAGGACCTGTCAAGTGGTTTGTTCCATAGGTTGAGAATGTGCTGTTTCCTATTAAAAAAAAGAAAGAAAAAAGATATTTTTGCCTTTGTTTGTATTTGCATTTGGAAATTTTTGTTTGAAGTTTTGATCATTTTGATCATTCTTTTCCATGCAGACAGAGTTTATACTAATTAGTTAAGAGTTCAGTTATTATCAAAAGGAGTTTTGAATGAAAAGGAACCAAGTTCCCAGCCCTGCCCTTACTACACGTTTGAGCACAGAGTGTGGCACTTCATTAGGAATCCTGGAAATGGGCTAAGGAAAGTGAGTCATTAGTAATGCTTATGTCTACTACTGTTCCTTGAAGGAGTTGAACATCTCTTTTGGGAATTACTACCTGGAAAAGAAGGCTTATTCTAATCCACATTATCTGTCATGCTGTAGACCTAATACTGTCTTTTAGCAACATGTGAGAGAGTGGAGAAATACAGCACAACATATACAAGTGGCTGGGGTACAGAAGGTATATCTGGATTTGTGAGGTTCACGTCTCCTTATTGCTGGATGTACAGCCAGTCACGAGCAATCACCCTATTACCACTCTGCTACCCTCTATTTTTCAGGCTCCTAGTTTGAGGCTTGATTACAGCAATTTGGAGGATGTATGCAAACCAATTCCAACTACTAATTGAAGGAATTCTACTAATTAGAAAAGGCTATGGAACAAATAACAATTGGCAACAAGCATGGGGTCATTTTCTGTATTGAACACTCTTCGTAAAGTGACTTCTAACTTGAACAAATTTATCATTAGATTTTCTGGATTGGAGCCAGACTTTGAAAAACTTTATTCATGTTGACTTTATTGCACATCTAAGAATATTTGGTATTTTCCTTAAAACCCCAAGTCCTGGAGCTATGTGATTATTTAAGAGTCTTAGTTTCCATTAAGAAAAATAAAAACTAAATTTCACTGCTTCTTGATTGAGGACAAAGGCTTGAAAGTATGTATCCCAAAGGCCCAACTTGAGAAGGCAAATAAAAGAGCACCAAATTTTATTTTTGATTTAAAAATCACCTTTCTCAAAAGTCTCAATATCTATTGGGACCAACAGTGATTTTTGAATGTTCAAAGTTAGCAATACTTTGGCACAGATACCAATATAACTGCTAACATAGATAAGGTTATTCTTATTAGTGCAACTAAATGCAAAGGTTACAAGATCCAGCAATTAGACTGAGTCCCTCTATAGCACTTCTTAGCTGACATATGCTCCCTATAGATTGATTCAGGTCTTTGCTGAGACAACCATTTAAATGAGAGAAATCAGTTTTGCAAGACATTTCTTTAAGGTACCTTGTCAGAGACAGCCAGTGCTTTCTCAAATTAATCTTTAAATAGAGATCTGTGTAATGGAGTAGACATTAATTACCTAGTCATTGGCTGGACACCCCAGACCTTCTCTAACACACCTCCCTGAAAGTGAGGCTGGTAGCTGGCTGCTGAAGGACCACATCTTGGCATCCTATCTGTGGGATGGCTGGCTGTAATTGAACTTTATCCTATGGTACTTCCAGTGTAAGGTCTGGATGAAACTGTACCCTTTCCGTTAGAGTAACTTTCTGTGTGTGCTAGCATGTGTGCATGTTTACAAGAATGCATGCGTGCATTTTTACAGGAACACATCTAACTTATACATGATATTCCATGTATTTGCATTAGTCTTCAAGTAGTAAAATAAAAAAGCATTAATTTCATGTTTGTCATCTTAAATACCCTTTCTTAATAAGCTTAAACCTCTTACACTTATACCTGTGCTTTATCTCTTCCCAAGCGGCCCCATGCTTCCTAAAAATAGTTTCCTTCCAGTATGAGAGAGTATCTCCTCCTCTGCTGCTGAATTGGATAAGAATATTGTCCATTCTGCAATAGAGGGATTTGTCTCACTTTCCCACTGCCTTAGTGAGGTATTTTTAGCAGCTATTAATGTTAGCTTAATCCAAATATTATTTACAGTAGAAGCACCAGATATCTTAGTAATGTCATTTAATACATATAAGTCTAGAAAATGCTGAAAATCCAGTCCTATTGCCACTTTGATAAGGTCAAGTATTTTCTATCGAAATTCTGTGGCTCTGGAATTCAATACCAGATGATGAGTGTCTCAGGTGCAGTGCAGGTACAGAAGGAAATGTACTTAATTGGTGTGATCCTTCACAAAGTACATGTGACAAAAATAAGAAAAAATTAACACACAGTCAAGGCTTCTCAGCACCCTCACTGGTAGACACAGCTTTAGGACCTAGTTTAACCATGACCTTTGTCTACCATAGCCAGCACTGAGTGTTTCTGTGGGCATTGCTGCCTGACTGTAGTATTCCTATGAAGAAGCATTCATGCTCCTGGAATTGTTGTCTTGATGGACTTTTTAGATTAGCCTAAGCTGTATTATAATATCATGACAAAGTACCAGTTTGTCTGTGACCTCCGAAGGTGTCTAAGTACCTTACAACACAGATAATATACTCTGCAGCTTGTGCCAAATACTGCCAGATTTCCTAGTGACCTACTTTCACTGAAAGTCAAAACCACTTAGACACTCATACTATTACTATCACAGCGGCGTTAGGGGTACACCTGCAGTTCTCCTAGGGAACCATGCTTTTGACTAAAATCCCGGAGGAAATATAACAGAGTGGGGGTCTTCCAATTAATTTCAACAGATCAAGCTCAACCACAGTGCATGAGATGTGAGAAATTCAGAACCAACAACTGATAGAAAGCAAAGGGCTGTGTGTCACCTTGGTAGTGAGTAACAGGGGCTGCAGGTGGGAGTCATGCAACATGTTGAAAGGCTCCAGCCCACTAATGGCATGCTACAGTTTGGCCTCATGTGACAATGGTTTGGTTTTGAACATGACTTACAAAGTGGCAAGCCGAAATACAACTGATAAGGAAAACCAGGAAAACTATTTTTCTCCAGCTGTGTAGTTCACTCACTACACTATTTGTGCAAACTCTGTCTCTAGAGCTCACGTAGAAGTTGGATTTCCTGCCCAACTGGAAAGCAACATCTAACCATTCCTAACTCAAGGGGGCATTGGTTGGTTTGGGCTGTGGTGATAAGAATAACCAGGCACTCTTCTCTTTCCGACTGCCAGAAAAAATGGACCGCCCAGCTTCTTCCGCTTTGTAGCCCAACAGCTTGCCCCTCCTGTAGTGATTGTGACTACCTGTATATTGGCTTGGTGTAACCATATCATAACCTTATTCCTCCGCTCAGACTCCCAGTGGGGGGACTGTGGAGACTGCCTTCTCCCAAGCCCTGACCCAAGTATCTTACACAGATATTATTTCATGGTAGGAAGTCAGGGAGCAGCCCACTTATTCTTCACCTTTTCTTCCCCCCTTGCCCTCCCCTCAAAAGCGAATCCAGGCTGGAATAGTTCACTTAAAACCACATTTCATATAATAATTGTTCAGAGAACCTTTTCTTTTCCTTTTGTGCAAGCTGAAATCATGTTTGGCCATGCTGTGACACTGAAGCCCATCCTGGATGAGTAGAAGTGATCGTATCCCTGGCCCAACTTGTAGAGTAACATGCTGGCTCTACAAGGAAAGGTCATGCATTGCTTATATTGCCAGGAAACATTTACTACATGATAGAAAAAGGGATTATTATTATTATTTTTTTAAATAAAAAGCATCAAATCCGCACAATAAGTCAAGAGACTCACTGGTAGACCCTACAATGTGGGGGGATGCACTCTTAATAGAAACAGCAGTGATGAAAAGTGAGAAATTTTCTTCAATGCAGACTACCTAAATACTCAGAAGTCTGGGGATAATACGTATTCTGATTGATGTATTAAAGGCACACTCTCGGTACCAGGGTAGTGTGATGGGAAAGATCAATTTAAAATGTCTAGGGCAGGAGCAGATCATTTGATAGACCCGCTTTAGGTATATAACAACTTGGAAAGTTATCTCCAAGTTTTGATAATCACTTTGCCTTCTGAGACTGCCAATCTGTTCCTTAACTGTTCTTTTTAGTGTGAAAAAGTCTCCCATTTCTGTTCTCTGCCCTACATACTTGGGTCAGGAAGCGAACATCCTATTTTTACAGCTTTGAAGCCAAATGGCTACAGAAGCAGCTGATTTCTTCACAGAATCCTTCTCAGACATTCTTTTATTATTTTTTTTACAAGAGGAGCCCTCGCTATTTCCCCAGTCTCTACCTTAAAAGAAATAGGGCAACACAACTAAGAAGATTCACAGTTTTACCTGCTGAAGGGCACAGTAGTCAATGGTATTCAGCCCTGACAGGAGCTGCTAATGTTATTTAAACTATGGCCCAATTAGAAAAAATGGTTCTTTAAAATAATTTTTTGAATAGCAGATAGCAGAATCAAAAAACATATTAAAGAAGCCTTCTGAATTTTCCACTAACTGTGAATGCAGCATTTTTTGTTTGAGAGTTATATTTTTGTTTCACAGTTGAATAACATTTTTATTGTTTTGAACAGTCTTGCTTCAAGAACTCATGGAAAGCACATTTGAATATGTCTTATTACAACTTCAGGCTCAGTTTTGACTTGGGAAGAGTACTGAAGAAACAAGGTTACAGGGACCAGCTCCTGTCTGGGACACAGGTAGCCAACTCTGGATGCACATTTTGTTCTTACAGGAGGGCTGTATTAGCACAGATTCTGTTTCTTGGGTAAAATGAGTTAGTTATTCACCTTCAAGGTACCTTTGTGTAAACGTCAAAACAGAAGATTTCTTCCAAGCAACTATTTTGGGGAAAGAAGTATGAGGAGTCATTTTGGGAAGCAAATTAGGGAAGACAGTTTTTAATACAATTTAATGTATGCAAACACAAAATATGACAGTAACATTGCACTGCTGTGTGAAACAAGTCATTCAGATTTATATATTGAAGTCTCTGTTAGTAGTTAATCTGCTGCTGGCCACCTGCAGAGGAGGAATGGAAAAGCTTCCTTTTGATCTCTTTTGTGAAATGACCTTTAAGGGTGAAAAAAATATAAAAGAAAATAAATGTGAATGAACCTTAAAAGGTTTGGTACAAATATTCTGTTGGGAACTGTTTGGTCCTTTAAAAAGATGTCCATATAGGATATAAAATGTATGAAAGAGAGTAACATCTGTACTTTAGGTCAAGAAGGCTCATCACCCATTAATATAACTTAGCTAACTCCTTACAGGTCACTGAGACATGGTGTTAAGTCTGGTAGATTACTTTTTGAGTGCTCCGTGTCTGAGCTGACAAAGACAGCTTTGAATATGGAAACAAGGGTTACTGGGAAGGACAGCAAGTTAAACTCTGCTATGTAACACATCTCTTCTTGACGAGGGTTACCACTCGGTTGTGGTGTTTCTGTGCCCCCTGTGTGGTATATGCATCCCTGTGCCTGAAATTCAGGTCCTTGTCTTGTACCTGACTGTTGGTTTGGTTCCATGTCACTGATAGGAATACAGCCTTAACCATGACTTATATCCGTTCCAGTGGAAGGGGCCAAAGCCAAGCTCCTTCAGTCTTGCCTGAATCAGTAAACACTAAAGATTCTCCCATGCGTGGAAATAAAACCGAGCCTTTGCACCTTACATTATCTTTGTGTGTAAATGAGGCTAAATGTCTGAAAATCATGCTCATGACCTATGATTGGGCAGAGATAATTCTGCCTATTATACCTCTCCATTTTCCTATGAAGCTGATTTTCTCAAACTGTCTGTAAAAGCCCAGGTTCTTCTCTGACCCTTGCACATACCCAGACACCAGGAAGACATATGTCTAAATGGATAATGGCTTCATTGTGTGAATACTGTCAGTATCATATCAGTGTGACATAAATATAGCAAATTAGCCGCATGTTACTTACATCCGAACTGCTTCAGCTCTTTGTGTGGAATGGAAAAGGTGCAAGTGAAAGCTCTCTGAAGCAGCATGAGTCTTTTCCTTTTTTAAGCAGTGCTCCTGTGAGAAACTGCACCAAGTTTTAGGTTTGGTACTAATTCAGGGCTATTTTTTTTTCCAAAAGTAGGAAAGAATAAGTTTTATAATTCACCTAAGCACTTGGAAATTGGTATTGTGACAAAATCATCCCTAAGGAATGCTATTGCTGGTCTTGACCAAACACATCTGAGAATGAGACATTTCTTGTGCATATCACTGTGCGCTTCTGTCCTTGCCACTATTGCCTTCCCTCCAGCATCATAAAATAGCACTAAATGTACAGATTAGTTAAGAGAATTCTTCCTAAATATGTTTAGTTTTGGAGAGTCAAAGTCATTGGGTTCATTCTTACTGTGTCTTCACAGATTTCAAATAATGGATGTATGTACTCTCCTGAATCAGAAAATTTTAATTGTGACTGTTTTTCTCTTCCAGACATTTGCAAGATAGTACAGCCATTGCTAAAGGATAATACTGCTTTTGTCACTCAAGAAGTATTGCAAAATGATATTCTGAGAAGTGTTAGAAAAAACAACAAATCAAATTTTTTTTTTGACTGAATCACTTCCCTGTTCTAGATAATTCATTTTTATTAATATCAAATCATATGAATGACCAGAAGATATCCAATAACTTCTAAAACTAAAGGTGCTTTGGAATTTGTGCATTTTTACTGGAGTGTGGACATAACAAGTGTTATGAAAAAAGTTCATAAGTTTTTTGGAACTTACATCCCCCCATAAAGCACAATTCCTGGAAACAAGGAATGTGCCAATATCTGGTTGTTTGTAATCAAAAATGACACAATACTGGAAATTAAATGTAGGCAATATTTTTCCAGAAAATATCAAATAATTAATACATGTGCTCTGTTTTTTTGCAAACACTTGAATGTTCATTTCATAAGCTTGTGTTAGTCTCTCCCTGCCCCCCTTTCCTGGGAACATCTTTAAACAATGGTTTTCAACAAGTCACTTTTTTTTCCCAATTTTTCAGCTGTAAGGTATCAAATTACACCAGTCTGATTGCATGTGTGTTTTTCTATAACAAGTCAACACTGAATGCATGAACAAATTACTAGGGTGCACGTTTAAAATCTAAGGGATAGAAATAAAACATTGCAATAAAAATTCCTCCAAAAGTGATCAGCAGACTTATAATAATGCCTCTAAAATAGTAAATACACTTCTGTTTTCAGAGCAGCTCTGTTGTGATGATGTAATTTGTGTGAATTCTGCCAGAGGAGAACTTTGAACAAATATGTTGTAGATTAGTCCGGTGACTTTTTCAGTATGTAAGATTATCCATGGAAGTGTTTTTGGGAAAGGGCAGGACTTCACAGAGCTATTCTTCCCTTCCAAAATTCTAGAGATGTTATACAAACATTACACTAACATGAGGCTTTACTCCTACTCTTGTCTTATTATACCTTAACTCTTCAGTCATCTCTGAGTCATAGCAGTGATGACACTGACTTTGGTGGTATGTTGATTTAAATGAATTAAAAGCATATATTTGATGCATATTAGAGGTCTGCATTTCTGTGATGTCTTGACTTCAGATTTACAGAAATAGTGTAATGCTATGAAGAAATATAAATCTGAGTAGCCAAAAGTATCTGTCTTCTCACCTCAGAAATTATGGCAACCCAAATTTGTGTATTTGTGTTGGACCAACAGTACCTGTATCTTCTTCCTAGTAATGAGTGCACTAAACTCCTGGATATCCCTTGGTTTTCCACCAGCTTCTCCACAGAAGTCGGCAAGAGCCTTTTTATCTATCCGTAAATGCATGCAGTGCTGACAGCACCAATCTGCAGAGAAAAAGAGAGGGCTACAGGTTTCCCTCCCACTTTGTCACCACTTAAACTGACTCATTGGATAGTGGATAAGCCCCACAACTCACGGGATGCTCCTTGCTGCAGGAGCATGCAAAATGCTCTGAATGGGCACTGGGTTGTTGAGTTCCCTGGTGTTGAGGAGCACTGTGAGTGACGCAGCCTTAATGAAGGAAAAAATGCTTCTCAGCCTCGTCTGAGAGCGCTTTGGCTTAGTCACATCTTTTGCTAAGTATAATTGCATATGGTTTAATTGTTAGGTGTCTTTTAATAACTAGAATTATGCCTGTATTAAAAACCTGTGCTTGCAGGTTATCCTACAGTGTCAGATGTGCAGATACCTGCCCAGCATACCCTGTATTCTACCTAACCCCTGTCTTACCTAGAAATTATACTGATGTCTCAGGAGCTTCTAGTTAGAAAGCAAAGTAGATTGGATGACGTTAAAAAGAAGAAAAAGAAGTATGGGATAAACTGGCTCTTGCATTTTGCAAAATATAGTATTGAATTTAAATATGATCTTAAATACCGTAGGGCAAGGATTGACTGGTTGTTCAAAGATTGCACAGCTTCTGACCCCAGGGCTTCCTGAGCCATGACAAGGGATGGCCACACTTCAAATGGTAATAAAAATGTTAATAATAATCAGGACAATAATAAATTACCAGTATTCTGTGCAGACGTTATTTATTGGAATTTTGAGACTTGTCTTATTTTATAGCTGAAACAAAGCAAAGGTTAATCTATAGCTCATTTGTATTTTCCCTGCTCAAGCCTATGCTCAACCAATTGTTCTACTTCACTGTGGCTCAAGGGAAATTTTGCTACTGCTTTAATGGAACCAGAATTGGTGACCTAGAACCTGTTCCTCCCTGGCATTATTCTGACTGTATTCATTTGAAATTGGTGGCATGGATACTGGTGTAAAGCTGCAGTAACACCCTGGTGAAACAGGTCCTTAATCCCCTGCATCCATGCAAATGGTGTAGACCTCAGTGAACTGAATATTCAGACTTTGTATTTATGCTCAGAAAGGGGAAAACACGCCCATAGCTCATTCGCATAATAAATGTGATGGGAAAATAATTCTATGGGGACAAACATTGTTTGGTTTGTCATGAGACATACTTGACAGTTACTGCTTTGTCCCTTTTGTGCTATTGCAATGCAGTTATAAGATTGTGCCATAAATCTGAAAGACTGTTTTGCAAAGTTCGTATCTGCATTTGCTACCTTTAATATTAATAGGAGAATATCTTTAAAGTGAGTAAATTGAGAAAGTAGCTGAAACTATAGTTTATAAAAGAAGATTAGTGGGTTTAATATGCACTAGAGAGTAAAAGAAAAATCTTATTACTGTATGGAGAAATTACCTCATAAAGAAGCTAATACAGCAGGCTAGGGAGTAATTTTTAACAAGGTTTTTATGATGCACAAGTGTAGGCAAGTTAATGAACTTATCTTTCTAGTTATTTTCAGATTGTAACAATGCATTTCTTTTCAGTTCCTGTGCTTTAAAAAGTAAAACACATTTAATCACTTACAATAAAACTAACTCATTAGTTTGATAAATCAAGTAAAATCCTATACTGCTCCTGTTGTGGCAGTGCTGCTTAGAAACTAGATCAGGTGAAAACATTAAGTATAGAACAGAGCAAGCTACCAGGTTTATTCATTATTGGAATTAAAAGGTGTCACATTGACAGGGAATGTTCATTTTTGGAAAGACCTGCTCTGGTCTCAGTAACAGAACTTAGGAAATAAAACTAAAATAGGGACTCAGGCCAAGATTTTGTTTTAACAATTCCACTCTTTGCAAAATAGCCATGTGGTCTTTGACATTCATAAAACAGACATCTGAAGAATGTCACATCCAACAGCAAAGAAACCACAGGGGGGAGTTGGTAAATACAGAATGTCCATCTGTCAGCACCCCAGCATGGCATGCGTAGGTATTGTTTAGGAGGAGCATGTCCACATTTTTCTGCCCAAATGCAAAAGACAGACTGCTGAGTAAAACAGTTCAATCTTTATATTGATTAAAGAGATGTGCTTTCCTACCATACAACAATGACTGTACTTGAAATTAATTCAGCAGCACTCTAAAGGAAAGACTGAAGGTTGTCAGACACTCACTGCAGGTTTTAATACAGACGTCCTAGAACAGAAATAATGTGGACATACCACAACAATTTGACACTACAATAGAGCATTTCATCGAGAGTTTATCAGAACCTCATCTAGACCACAATCGTGTAAGCCACAGACATGTTGAATATTAGCATTATTCACAGCTTCCATTGTGTCATGGGACGGGACAACCTTCCCAGAAGCACACTGAAGGGAAGAGAGAGAGGGGCGTGCTGAGAAAAGAAGTTATTGCTGATCGACTAATTGACATAAATGGGTGGGACAGCTGGGTTTCCCCTTTGCTGATGAGAAAGTTCTCCCACATAGATGTGGAAGAACTGTCTGCAAAGAGCAGCAGCAGGAAGCTTTCTGCTATTACAGTACTCTGAGTGATGAGCAAGTTGCATACTGCTCAAGGCGTTCGAGTGTCTCCACACCCTTGTTAAATGTCACAGTCAGCAATTTTTACTGCACTGAACCAATTAATCTAAGAAAACTGGAGCTGTAATTACCACAGTGTATTTACCTTGGGGTGGAGAAGTATTGGTTCTCCCAAGTCACTTTTTATGGTTTGCACACTGCTGATGAGCCAGTGAATACAGCTAAAATGACTAATTTGCTATCTAGGGTTCACTGGTGTCTTTCTTTGTTCAAAGTAAATAACCTCAAATAGTCCTTCTGAGTTAAGGTGCATCTATATACTGTAACAAGCACAGATCTGAATCTGGCTAGAGATATATAGAGAGGTCTATCTATCTGTCTATAAAACCTATGAAGGGCCTTTTGAAAGAATGTCTGACAGTGATTTTCCTGCTTCCCCCTTTTACGGTAGAGTGTGCTTCTCTCTTTTGGGGCCCAAGATAACACAATCTTTACTGAGTCCTCTTTTGAATCTTACCTCTCTACAGGTAATTTTGGCTTTGAGGGAAAAAAGTTCTCTCTTCCTTTACTTTTTTCCTCAAGAAAATTTTCTAGCTCTGAGAAAGTGCTGTGAACTGCTAAAAAGTGGTATCTAAAAATATTTGCAGAATGAGGAATACTATTTCCATCTTTCTGATTTTAAGGTTCACTTTCCTCCATCCCTATCCAGCCCTAACCTAAACGTTTTCATGCTACATGTTTAATCTTCAGAGCTGACGATGGCTGTCCATTATAGACGACCCTGAGTTTAAATTAAAATTCAATTTGCTCCTGAGTTCCACCAAACTCAAGCCACCTTAGTCATTAAGTTTGGTGTAACCTTGACTCTGGTGTTTGGAGCTGACCTCTCCAGGTGGTCAACACTGCAATTGCTGGATGCCCCTGAAGTGCAGGCTTATATCAAAACAATGTGATTCAGCCTAATCACTGACTTCTTGAGAAACAACTTAAATCAGAATTGACTGGAAACTGAAATAAGCAGCTGAAGGAGGAGAATGGGAAGAGGATGGGTTTTTTTTGTTCACTGAGGTTTTGACTGTGTTACCTGATCATAACATTCCAAGTTTATTTCCCTCTCAGTGACTTTGAACTGGTGTTTCAGTGAAAATTTTACATGAAGATGAGATCACACCACCACCTTTGTCTCTCTGTGATGTATCTGTGCCCTTTATTTCAGCTTGACAAAGACTGGCCTTTGAAATATTTTCTGCTGAGTTAAAAAAGGAAATAAATTGTTGGTGATTTTTTCCCCAAATTAAAAAAAAAATAAAAATAGAATCAGACACTGTGGATGCTGTGGAGTCAGAGGCTGCTGATCAGCTAAAATGGACTTACAAGTATACAGTCTTGACCTCAACCAGCTCCTACATGACTCTTTGTTCTTTGGGTTTGACTGCAAAAATAAATTAGTATTTTGCACTAAGTATGTGCAAAATAAATGTTCTCAGTTTTCAAGAGCAAATCACCTATATAGGTATATTATTTATTATATTTATTATTGTATGTATTTATTCTACTTTCTATAAAATAACATTATTTTTACTGTAAAATGTACGTATCTGCATCAGTGAGAAGGGAGCAGATATTGATCATCTGTGATTGGAGAAACCCTCTCTGTCAGATCATCAATGGCATACTTGTTTGTAACTCTGAAACTTTACTGAAAGATTTAAGCTGTTTTTCTATATATGCCATTGGAAACCAATAAAAAGGCAACACTGGTGTGGCTGGAAAGAAAAAGTGTGTGAAGAGAAAGGGCCAACTTCTGTTCTCAGTAACCTTATGTAAATGTAAAGTAATTACAGTGCAGACCAACAAGTTCCTCTAGATTTACGTTACTCCTTCCTCTTTAAATCAGAACAGCATTTGGGGAAGATGCAATAATTCTAGCAAAACATTTGCCCAGGAACAAATATTTTCATAGACAAAAACCTCACTGTGCCATTTTTTTCCACACTATCTGTGCAATAGATCCTTCTTTAGACTGTGTAGATTAGTCAAGACACAGCTTTGAGAGAAACTTTAACAGCCTAGTTCCAAAACCAGCCATCCCTTCCAACAAAGAAAAGCTGCATAATAAGATCAGGTAGAAATGGTGCTTGAAGTATCACAAGAACATGGTTTTACTTTCAAGTTTAATGGATTGAACTTGGAGGGAAATATTGAAAACCAACCTTTTTTTTGGTTTATGTCAGTATTTCTGCTCCAGAAAACAGGGATGTGCAAATAACTTCCCAATAAAATGAACATAACATCCAAATAAACAAGTAAAGCATAAAAGCTTTGCAAAAAAATAACAAGTTCAATTTGAGAGGCAGGCAAAGCCTCTTCCCATCATTATTTTGACCTGAACTTTTGCCTGTCCATGTTCAGAAGCAGATACTGGTTTCCCAAGCACAAATTGTCAAGCATCATGGGAAAAATGGTAAACATTTTTCCACCAAAGATCGCTCATGTTCTGAAAAGTGATTACATCTGCTAGGCTTGCCTCATTTTTGCATATGTTTTGCACGAATAACTCAGCTTCACTGGCTGAAACCTTCTCAGGAAATGAAATTCAAAGAGCTGTGTTAAAAGCTGTCATCAAAAATGTCAGGTCTCAATTTGCAACAGGGGTGTGTTGACTTGCCCGAGTTCCCAGTGCACATGCTGGGGGGGGTGAGGGGGAAGTTGTTTGTGGCATAGATGGATGGTATGTGGGCTTACTTGGTGGAAGGAAGGAGCCGATGCCAGGCAACTGCATTGACGACTCATCTCTAAAAGGCATTGTTTAACTTGAAATATTAATAATGGAACCATAGCAAAGAAAAACATGAAATGCTGTGTTTTAATTTATTGCATGCCCCATCTAAACTTGCAGTCACTCCCACCTCGGTGATCCAAGCTTTCTGGTGTTGGAGGGGGGGTTACTAACTAGACTCTTCCAGGGAACAGTTGGAGGCACCACTTGTACTTGCCAATTAGCCATCTGTCACTCTGACTGATCACTTTGCAATAATGATACAGTAGTGATCGATTTTGTGATATTTCTGGTAGGGGAACCTGCTTGGGCTTTACTTTATAAGCCAAAGAAAGAACCAGCAGCAGGTCTTGGGAGAATGCCATGGAAATTGTGTTTTGTGTTGCACAATGTATTGCTGGAGTGCATTGTGTAGCAGGAAGAGCTGAGCTCGCAGAGTCAGATGGTGAGCTCTAGATCTAATGTTATCAGGAAAATGACTGCCAGTGGAAGGAATTTGTCGTGTCACCACAGTGCCCAGGATAAGGCTGTCAGGAACCAAAGGTAGAGCAAGGATAAGAAAACTTCTAACATGGAGCGCTATGTAAAAATGGACACAGGCCAGGGAATAAAAGTATGTACTCAGAAGAGAAGCACAGAGCAAACTTGAACTCAACCATGGTTAAAATGTAAGAGAAACTTCAGCATAGAATAAATCTAACGTGAGAGTAGGAGAAAGAAAAGTATGAATTGCAGAAAGTCAGAAACAGACATTCACAGCTCTGAAATCTCACTTCATGGACAGCAAAGGGAGACCTGCAAAGGACAGGTGGCCATGAAAAAATAAAACCCTTTCATGGAAACTGTGCATCCATAGTAATGCAACAGAAGGCAAAAACCATATTGTTCAGAGCGGGAGTGAGCATCGCACGGCACAGCACACCCTCTCCCTGGGTATCTGGAGCCCTCCTAGGGTGGTGGGGCTTTAGCCAGCAGGCCCTGACAGATGCTGCGGGGGGATGGGGGAGCCACTTTAGTGAAATCTGATTCTTTATCTTGTTCTCCAGCTTTTCCTGACAAAACCAGTTTGGATGCAAGGGACAGCTGAGTGCTCTTGCCCCTGCCAGTAGGACCATGGCCAGGGCTCATCTCACTGCGGGGCGACCATCTGCTGCCACTTAACAGCACAGGAAACCACCACTGAACAAAAGCATCCACTCCTACAGCATCCCACCTCCTGCAACAAAATGGAGGGGTAAAGGAAATGATACTATATCAAATATGATTTGCAATGAAGAGAGGGCAGCAAACACTGTAGGTAAGGTTATCGGGTAGGATTCCCCCTGGACGCCACCAACAGGTACAAGGACATTATTATGAGGCTTAATACAGCCCAGGCGAATGAAGGGGAGCAAACAGCAAGTGGGGTGATGGAAGGATGGAGGGAGGGAGTGTGGCCTCCCCCATCTGCAGAGAAACCCCTCTGCTGTGATTAGATTTGATGTTGAGAGAGGCTAAGCCTGGTGTAAGAGCAGACAGGGCAATGCCTTTCAACAGTGTCACCCCTCAACAGTGCAGAATTTCCTGGTGATCCTCTGCACGCCTTGCACGGTATTTTGGTGTTTCTGTCAATCGATGTACACGTTCATGTGCCATATTGCATTGCCGCCTGAATAAGGGATAGTGAACACATACTGTGAACCTCACTCATCCAGAGATTTTCCTCATTATATACCTACCCACCATGAATTTGCTTTCTGGAGACTTCCTGCTTTTTTTCACAGGGAAATTTGAAATCTTTATTTTGAATGAACACCATGGGAAAAATGTCTTTTTTGTACTAGATTTGAAGTGAATAAAAGGGTATAACATTTGCTTTATTAAAAAAAAACCCTACTTAAGCATGAGTTTTCTTTCTTAAAGAAATGCTAAAAATTTTGAACTGGTCAAAACTGATCTAGGATGTATGCCAGCAAAGAAATATGTGGATATGGAGTTGCCAGCAATACAACCATACCCATTTATTGCATTTTGACTTGACAATCAATCAGAGAGAAAAACAAGGGCTTTATTGTGGAAAAATATTAAAGCATATAGAACTTCCAAAGAAGGGGGTAAAAGGATGCAGATGCACATACTGAATGCAGGGGAACACTCAGTCGCTTTTTCTACCTATAGTGCTTGCTAACATTATGTTCACCCAGAAAAACAATTCCTTCTCAAGGATAAACAGAGAACCTGCAACTTTGGGAAGCAGACTGGTCTGCCAGGGGTGCGTGAGGTGGTCCTGGGGAGGCCTATCTAGAAATGAGTTCTGAGTGGCAAAACTTAATCAGGTGATCCGGGGGAACAGAGCATCTTTTGGGTATTCTGGAGTGCCATTTAGCTCAGGTTTGGATTTATGACTTTTTTTTTTGACATAATTTTCTGTCTCTCCTCTGAGAGTAATGCTGAGATGATCCCAAAGCATGATGTGCCCTCAAATGCCATACAGGTGTTCCACCAGATGTACAGAGCAGGTCTTTGGGACGGGGGCCTGAAAGTATTGTACAGAAAAGAGAACACCTAAAGTGGCTGGCTTACTTCTGGCTTTCTTGCAGGAAGGGCATAGTAGGAAGTCAAGGTCTTCAGTTACCAAGTGTTTATTACCTGTGAAGCCATTGAGTCAGTTCTGCTTTTTGATTGTGATGTCTTAATTTTATCAAACAGTAAGGGCAGAAGAACCCCATTCAACAGAATAAAAAATGTTCTGGGATAGAAATGCTGACAGCAAACTCTAGGAACAGTAAAGTTCTCGACCTGGAGTTTATATTTTGCTGTTAGATTTTCAACTATTGCTGAAGACTACCCTGCCCACCCCCTTCACCCCTCCAGAAAAGGATATGAGTTTGAAGTACAAACCAGCTGTGCATTTGCCGTTCAGACCAGGGTGGGAACTCCACCTGCTCACAGCCTTGCTCTGTTAAAAGCTACTAATCCTCATAAACCTGACCTTTCTGCTTTTTTTTTCCATCTCTAATTTCCTGCATTCCTCACACTCTATTCTCTCTTTGTCTAGAAACTCATCTTGTTCTCTTTTGAACATACTGATTCATAAACATATGTTCTAAGTTACCTCTCTTGTCTTTGGTAACGTATTCCACATGCTTACATGCCGTTTTATGAAATAGTTTTCTTTAACCTTTTTATTTGCCTCGATTTCCTAATGTTCAAAATATATTCTTTTCTTTCATGTTTTTTTTCTTCATAAATATAGTGTACAGCTAAACAAGGATGATTTTAATCAAAACCAAGACCACAGAAGGCCTAATCCTTCTTTGACACATGAGGTTAAATTCCGTCCTTAGTTACATTTGCGTAACACCAAAGTAGAAAAAGCTCTCCATTTCCACAGGACTTTAATTTTGGCAAGTCACCTTACTTTATGGCTAAATCTTGATTTACAAAGTATCCAGGGGAAGGTGAGAGATATATTAAAAGTAATTTTGAAATTTATTTCTGAAATGACAAATTTAAAAATTACGTTCTGATATAGTCTAGTGGGTATCATGTCTTCAACTGTGTGTGCAAGCATGCATGTGTGTGTGAACATGTGTTATATCTAAAGATAGCCATGAAAGTTGAATATCCCAAAGTACCCTGCAGCTGAATTCTTGTCTTTTTTCATTAGTAAGTTATTCAACTTTAATAATAAATGCACTTAGAATTGCAACAGGCAGAAAAATGTATAATATAGAATTTCATAAAAGCTTCATTAAAAAATAAATAAAAACCAGCAGCAAATAACCCAAACAAAATAAATTCAGTTTTTAAAATCCCTGCATAGATATGCTGCAGAGGGAGGCACATGCAAATGGGGAACAGAAAAAAGGCCACTCCACATCCTAAGTTTTAACAGAAGACAGTAGAATTGTATGAGTGACACTGAAGGTGGAATCTGGTGTATATTTTCCTGGTAAAACAGGAGTTAAAGTATGCAACTGACCCCGCAAAGAGAGACTCTCTATAACTCCAAGGGCTAAGCACCTTTCACTTAGAAGACCCAAGGACCAACCAATGGTTAAATAATTTTATTAAGATTCAGTTAGCCTGTTTTGCTTAACCTTGCTGAGGTTGGTAGTCCAGCGCCTTTATAGCCTATTGTCTGCATACTCCAGTAACATGGACACTAATACTCTAAACTGGTCCTGTTGTCAAAAGCAACACTCAAGCAGATAAATTGCACAGCAGTAATTGTGTGTTAAACGGCAATTGAAGTAACTTACATGAATTTCTGCTAAGGAACACATAGGTTGCAACCTATGCTTCCATTTATCCAAATCCTATGTGAAACCAGCCTGAAATCCAATTAAATGAATATCTGATAAGAGAATGAAGCTATTAAATGCACAAAAATCTGCCAAAATGCAATCATTGCCTTACCAGTGAAATAAAATGTGCTGAAAGGATAAACTTGTGGCAAACCAATTCATGGCAAGTACTGAGCATGTTGTGGAACCCTCTCAAATGAATATGTGACAAAGGAATAAACATGAAAGAAATACACTGATTGTACACTAAGGCTGTGCATTTCAGAGAGATTCACCGTATTATCTTCCTTATTCATGTGGATAACAGGCTTATTTATGTCTTCAAAAATAATTCTTTCTATCACACTGCAACAATTCTAAGGAGAGTGATAAATAGAAAGTATGAAAATGCTAATGTACAAGAGCTGGTGGAATTTTAAAGGATCAAGACTGAGCCAAATTTTTAGATGAGATTGCTTGACATGGAAAAAGCCTTACTGAAGAAAAAAATGAACACAATAATCTGTGTATTGCATATTTATAGTTCAATAATTTGAGACTGAGATTTACGAAAATCCGTATCAGAGGTTTTATCCCTGTTGTATAGCTTATATGGTTTTGGCATCCTTTGCAACTTATAGTTCATGAGCAACAATATCCAACAGATTTACAGGTGGTTTTTGGTTTTTTTTTTTACACTTTAATGTAGCTTAAATTTAAAAGTGAAAGTTGAAGCATCAGGTGGCAAAACCTGCTCTTTTTTCAGTCAAATACCATATATGAAAGAAATACTATTATAAATTTTTTATTTTTAAAAGGGACAATATTTTTCTTAAAATTAAGTTGAAAAGGATCAATCATCTAATATTCTCAACTTCTGAGCAGCACAAAAAGAGACTATGTAAAAATTATCTGTAGCTATACCTATATCTCTATATAAAGAGCTAACATCAAAATATGCAAAATAGGGACAAATTCTTTACCATATAAACTTTCATAAGGTGGAAAGGTTTTTTTCCTTTAATAAGCAATCTTTTTAAGGTGAATTACTACCTTATAACATCGCACAAGTGGCTATATGGCTTCATGGCTTAGTATTTTCTTCCAGATGAAAGAAAGTAGGACAATATTTATACCTGAAATGTCCTTGGTCATTTTTCCTATAAAAGCTGTTTGTATGTTTTAAAAATAACAGATAAATTTCCCAGAAGTATTTAGAGGTAGCAGCAAAGCAAATATCTGGATATTAATTATTAGAGAAAATGTTGTAAGTGGCTGGTAAGCAGAGCAGACTTCTGCTGGGTTGGTCGTTTAAGCTCAAAGTGAGGTTTTAGTAAATATTCTTGGAATAGAGCAGCAGCTTTCTCAGAAATGCCGGATTTCGCAGAAGTTTTGTGTGCCACTCCTATACATTTTCAGATTTCAGATTAAGTTTTTTGTATCTATTCAGGCATAAGACAAACTTAATTGAGGACATCTGTATAGTTTAAAAATTCCGTTACCCTTGTAGTGGTAAAACGTTGAGCCCAGGAACTGTATTTTAAGTGCGTAGATTGATTTTTTAGCTAGCCAAAGACAACAGTTGTTTCTTAGTGCTTACTAAGTACAAGTTCTTCTCTTTGGACTCATGGTGTTGACTCGCCATTCTCACAAATTTTAGCAGCTCTCATTGCTTTCCTTTATTCCGGAGAATATCCAGCCCCCCAGATTGTACCTCTAATGCATCACTGTTTCATGATGAACATGAAATGTCAGGGACTCCATAAGACTTAAGGGCTGGATCTGCTGGTCATGACTGTGTGGAGCTGGACTACAGCAGGCTACTGATGGGTGAAAACCTCATGAACACACCTCTCAGGCTTCACACTTCATATTTTGATGTCATCAGATGTATGGAACAGTGAAGTTCATGGTCAGGTATTTTGAATTTAGACTGCAGAAAACCATTTTTCAATACATGTAGGCTTCCTGCTTTCTCCAAAAGATACATTCATTGCCCACATTATTCTGGATTTCATGGCATCCATGAACCAGAAAAAGCTGTATCTCATGGTATATTTCTACGGCCCCCATACTGGATGGCAGCTGGAACTGTGACAGAAGCCCTACATCAATAAACCATGCATGACGAACTGCACTGTAGAGATAGGTAACACAGCGTCACGTGAAGTGCTATGAGTTTCTGCTACAGCTTGGAAACATCAGAGCAGGCGAATGTTCCTGGAGGCATAAGTAGATCACAGAGTGGCTATGAGCCACAAATACGATACAGGCAAATGCATTCTTGTATGTCAGCAAGGTATTTCCATACGAAAGGCAAACATTGTGCAAAGCCCTGGTGAGAGCTCACCTGTAGCACTATGTACATTTCTCATTCCTCAGGTTCAAGAAAGATAAACTCCATCTAGGATGAAGGCAAACAAAGACTAAGCAGCTGATTAGGGGCATGGAGGGCCTATAGAAGATGACTAGAAGAAACAGGAGAAAGGCTGAGAGGGCTGCTCTCACTTTCAAGAAATATATTAAGGATGAAGGCCAAAGGAGGAAAAGAGCTATTGAAGTGCAAGGAAAAAGATGGTCAAGAGCACAAACCGATTCAGTACTTCTTTCCAAGAGGAAGACCTCACCATGAACAGTGTAGTAGCAAATGTCACTTTGTGCATTGGTAAGGAACGGTGAGGAAATCCTGCATGCTTTCTACATGTCTGCAGAGTTCATGCAGAGGAAAGCAAACCCTTTCTTTCACCTCTGGCATTCCTACAACCAAATGAATGCTTATGGTATAAATGCCCTTATATACACAGTCTGAATGTACAGATGAATTTACAGGGATGCACAGCAGCTCTGCCCAGTGCATGGCCACCAAGGGCAGGGATAGTCCCCTGGGCCTCCTGAGCACAGGGACGGACTGCCTCAGGGACAGCAATCCAAAAGCCCTCCTCCAAAGGATGCTGGGTGGAGAGGCGATGGGCAGGGCTGTGGGGGGCCTCGTCACTCTCATGTCACAGTGCCACCACCCGGCAACGCAGCAGTCACGATGCCCCAGGGCAGGATAAGGGGGCCATCCTCCTGTGTCCCACTGTCAGCCTGCCCGGCTTTGCCATGGGGACAGAGCTTGCCCAGGGGCAGCCTGAAGACATCTAAGAGGCAGTGGAATTACTTGGAGGGGGCAGAGAGAGGAAGACCAGAGGCTAGATGAGGCTGCTGGAGATGAGAAGAACCACCAACACCTGGAGGTGCCCAAGGCTATCAGGCCTTTTCAGCTGGATAGCAGCAGCAAGACCAAGGGAACTTGAGGAGCACTGCAGAGCTCTCCATCATCATCCGCTGAGGAGCCAGTGGCAGCAGCTATAAGAAATGGGATGCACAGATGTTGCCAGGGGTCCCAGCACTTTGGAGCACCCACTGGTGTCCTGCCAGGCACGAGAAGGATTCTTGTCCCCAAGGTGGATCAGACTGGGGGCATTTGAGCACTCTTGGAAGCCCCTGAGATGGCTCCAGGTTGAGGGAGGAAAGGGGCGGGCAGTGCTAGCATCTCCTGCGAGCCATGACCAGCCTATAGGATGAGGAGGCAGGTCGTGCTCACATGCTCAGGGAATAGCCAATTGCCAGCTGTGGGGTCAGGAAGGAATTTTCCCCCAGGGCAGATTGGCGCTGGTCTGCGGTGGTTTTTTGCCTTCCTCTGCACCACTGAGCATGACCACTTGTCAGGGCTCTTCTGGTCCATTTTGGCTAGGTTACTGCCTGCTGCTCATGCACCATGAAGATGGCCTCTTGTGCCCTGTAGCCAGTACGAGGAAGGGTTTTCTCCCCCCAGGCTGGCAATGGTCCCCAGGATTTTTTTGCCTTCCTTGCAGTATTTAGCAGGGCCCCTTGCTGGGGGTCCTTTGGGCCATTTTGGCTAGGTGCCTGCTGTTCATGCTCATCTCCATGAAGGCCTTCTGCCCCACACCCGGGGGAGGAAACTTTCTTTGCCCCCAGGCTGGTTCCCAGGGGTTGCTGCTTTTCCTCTGTAGCATTGAGCACAGCCCCTTGTCATGGCTCCTCTGGTCCGTTTTGGCTAGGTTCTTGACTGCTCTTGCACCACCAAAGCACCACTTGTGCCCTAGTTCTCTCTGGCTCTCCCATTGCAAGTTTGTAGTAGGAGCAAGCTCTGCTCTTTCTTTGGCTCCATTTCCCCTGGTGATGTTCTTGTGCAAAACAGCCTGTGCTTAGAAGGGCTCCAGGCTTGCTGCACCATCAGGAGATGCCACTTTCCAGCTCTCCTGGCATACAATACAAGCGCTGGGCAGGCACAGGAGCATTTTTCATGCATCACTGGCCAAGAAGCACAGCGCAGCATTTTTTTGCAGGCAAAAAGTATGTGCATCATCAATATGTGTCATACTTTTGAAAATACCATGTGGTACCACACACCTCTACTTCTTTTGTCTGTGATTGGTACTAATCCTCATTATTCAAATTCTCACTCTTCAGGAAACAGAGACTGCTTGGTCTGTATTCTTGCTGCTACTTTCTGTAGCTCTGTGACTTTCCTTTGCCAGACTGCAAGGGATATTTTTTCAAGCTAAACTGAAGAATGCATCAGCCTGCTCCTGGCTATACATGCTTGTGAGCATCAGCTTGGAAACAGATTCAGAAAAAGAAAATAAAATTCTGTTACCACTTATAACCTTTCTGATTCGAGTCCTTGAAAGTGCTTTTGGATCTGAAAAAACCCCGGCATTTCAGGCAAATAATGGTCTCATCTTTGCTTGACTGATCAGAAGAGAAGAGAAAAGAGAAGAGGTTGAGTTATGCTACATTATGCATGTAGTTATGCATTACAAGCTATGACCTAGGTCTGAGGGGTCCATCCAGGAGAGCAGCTCTCTGCAGTGCAGGTCACAGGCCCGTCCAGGACAGAGGGTCAGATGGGAACACCTATAACATGGCTCAGGCAGGGACTGAAGGCCCCAGGCTGAGCTGAGACATGACCCCTGGGCCCATGGCAGGAGACCGTATGGGTGGGGGATCCCAGGGGAGGCCAGTCCAAGCCATTGAGGCCTATGAGCACCCCTAGGACCTGAACTGCTCATACGGTCTCCTTCAGACATTTATTGTTGGCCTCTTTGGAGACAGGTATTGGGCTAGATGGACCTTCTCTCTGATGGAGTACTGTTGTTCTCAGGCTCTTTTGTTTTATTATGCTTTGCCAAGGGAAACAGCTCAGGCATTTCTAAAAATGAGTACAGGGGAAAAAAAAATTCCATGGGGAAATGAACAGGTATAGCTTACATCATTAGTTCAGGAGCACTCCCTGCTTCAGTCTGAGGGCTTGATCTTTGAGCCTCGCGAGTGTCAGAGATGTGGGGTTTTTTGCCATCCTGTGGAAATCCAGCTGGGTTAACACGGAAGACTTTAAAAAATAGCAGTCCACATACACTTTTTGCAAATTTGTTCAGATGGTCAAATTATCTACAGATGATCCACAGCTTTCACCCCCATCAGAAGGTACATGCTTCCTTCCAACAAAGTGACAGAGCCAATGCCTAGGATGGGACATGATTACCTATTCAATTCCTTCTACTAGTACAGACTGGGAAGAAATGTGATAAAAAAATTCCTCAGCATGTACTGGTAGGGAAAGAAGTAGATAGGAAGAAGAACAGAAAAGAATAGAATAGAATAGAGCAGAACAGAACAGAACAGAACAGAATATTTCAGTTGGAAAGGACCTACAACGATCATCAAGTCCAACTGCCTGACCACTTCAGGGCTGACCAAAAGTTAAAGCATATTATTAAGGGTGTTGTCCAAATGTCTCTTCAATATTGACAGGCATGGGGCATTGACTGCCTCTTTAGAAAGCCTGTTCCAGTGTTTGACCACCCTCTTGGTAAACAAATGCTTCCTAATGACCAGTCTAAACCTCCTCTGGTGCAGCTTTGAACCATTCCCATGCGTCCTGGCACTGGATATCATGGAGAAGAGATCAGAACCTCCCTCTCCACGTCCCCTCCTCAGGAAGCTGTAGAGAGCAATCAGGTTGCCTCTCAGCCTTCTCCAAACTAGACAAACCCAGTGTCCTCAGCCGCTCCTTACAGGACATGTCTTCCAACTGCCTTTGGTGCCCTCCTCCGGATGAGTTCAAGTTCCTTATCAACCTTTCAAAATTGTGGGGCCCAATTCATGGAATTGCATTCCCATACTGTGTCCCCCCACAGTACAGGAATACAATTAGTACAGCTATAGCGAATTATTTCAGGGCGTGCTAATTCAGCATGCATTTGCCTTAGGGGGCCCTTTGCAAAGAGGAAAGTGGAATCTTAAAATGCACTGGCTACCAGTTCATCTTCAAGCGTAATTCAAAACATAGGTTTTAGCTTATAAACTCCATGTCATTTGAAATCCTTGCTCCTTAAAGACTGTCCCATTTCAGGGCTGAGAGAATTCTGAAGTTCTGAAAAATCATTGAAACTTGAAATTAACCTTACTTCATCTTCTCACTATACATTTTGTAGCCCAGTCACACACACACAATAAACAATTTTTATTCTTGCCTGTGTTCCTGAAGAAAATTTGCCCAATAATCTTGGTCTTAATTTTTTCTGATTATTCCTTTAAATCACAAAGCCATCATTCAATTCCTTCTGACTAGCTCTGGGTGCTGAAAAGAGGCACAAAAACTGATAGAAGTGTGGTAACCGAGAGCTGCTCTGCAAAGGATTGGCAAGGCTGTGTGGAAAGGCTTGGAAAGTATCTGCTCTCACACTATGCTTGGCTTCAGTTAATATTCTCACTATTAGTCCTTCAGCTTCATGAGAATAAAAAATAAATAACACTCTAAACAGAAAACAAACAAACAAATAAGCTAAGGTTCCTGGGTTTCTTCCTCCTGTCTGATCAGATCAGAAAAACGTGGCTTGATTTTTTTATTCTAACAGCCTATTCTGCACCCTTCCAGATCTAGTAAATCTGTCATCAGTAGGCTTAGGTAAAGACCTGCTCCATCTCTTTGATGGAGGTGAGAAGATTTTTTTAATGTAAAAGCTGCAGGACCTGCTCCTGAGGAGAGTAGAAGTTCTTCATGCTCCTGACTGGGAAAAAAGGGGAAGAAAAAAAAAATATTCAGGCTAGAAGGCAAAAAATCATGACTCTTTTGAAGCGATATGGTTTTTAGTTTTGATTGAAATAATTATAGACAGCCAAATCCTGGTTAATGTATAGTGCTGTATTACTGGGGTAGTTCTATTACTCAAGCTTGTCACCATATGACTTTGCTAAGGCTGGATGAAAGCTGCCCAGTTCTGGGCTAATGTCCTGCTAAAGCAGCCATTTCAGTGGAGAGGCAGAGCTGACCCAGGCTAGACCAAGCTCACCCAGAAAAACGAGGACTTTGAGGGTCCCGCAGGAATCCAGGAGTCACTCCCTAGGCAGAATAATTCAAAGTAAATGGCGTGCTAAAAGGATTGCTATTTTAGCAGAAGTCACCAGGTTCTTACATTGCTGTGCATGAATTAAGGCTTCCTCAGCAACAAAATGAGTTAGAAGGGGGAATATTTGATACTTTAGGGACAGCATTGACTAGTATTTAAATTGGTTTGAGCTGTTTCTAGTCCCACAGATTGACATGTTCTGTCCTCAGACAGATGTTCACTGTGATCTGAGTGAAAGATTATATAAAAAAAATCAGTCTCACGCAGATGCAGAAATGTTGGCTTATAAATTGAGCTCCCTTTCTTAACATGGGAAGTAGGTATATTTTGAAAACAAGTATAGCACATGATGTCCTGATTTCAGCTGGGACAGAGTTAATTTTCTTCCTAGTAGCTGGTACAGTGCTGTATTCTGCATTTAGTATGAGAATAATGTTGATAACACACTGATGTTTTAGTTGTTGCTAAGAAGTGCTTATCCTAAGTCAAGGATTTTTCAGTTTCCCAGGCTCTGCAAGCAAGGAAGTACACAAGAAGCTGGGAGACAGTATAGCCAGGACAGCTGACCCAAACTAGCCAAAGGGATATTCCATACCACAGGATGTCATGCTCAATACATAAACTGGGGCAAGTTGGCCCAGAGGGGCGGATCGCTGCTTGGGCATTGGTCAGTGGATGGTGAGCAATTGCATTGTGCATCACGTCTTTTCTTGGGTTTTACCTCTCCCTCTTTTTGTTGTCTTCCTTTTCATTGTATTATATTATTATTATTATTATTATTATTATTATTATTATTATTATTATTATTATTATTTCAATTATTAAACTGTTCTTATCTTCACTCACGGGTTTAACTTTTTTTTTCGATTCTCCTCCCTATCCCACCGGTTGAGGGGAGGAGTGAGCGAGCAGCTGCATGGTGCTTTGTTGCCAGTTGAGGTTAAACCACAATACATGTCCTATTTTCTCCTGTCCCATGGCTCTGCTCTCGAGCACTTACCTTCACTTTAGAGATGAAACCTAAGGACTGTGAGCTCTGCTCAGCCCGAGCTGTCCATCAGGCAAGGTGAGGGGGGAACTGCCTCCATAGCAGGCTGTCACAGAAATAGTGGTGCTTATGAACATTGCTGCCTGCTCTCCACTCAGGAGCAGTGTACAAACCCCTGGGCTGATCAAAACCCATGGCTTTTCCTGCAGGGGCAGACATGAGTATGGGCTCCCTCTGCTCAGCATTTGCTTAAATTGTTATGACTGTGAACTACTGTGTAGCTTATGGAGACTGTCATCGGTGGTGCTAAATCCACTAAATGGGAGACCTTCCTGCAAAACTTCCCTGTTAGCTCTCAGATTTGGCTGGTAGCAAGTAACATGTAGGCAATGTGATCCAATAGAGCACCATGTCAGGGTCATCGGGATAGGAACTGTACAGATAGCACAAATTAATGGTGATATTTGTTTTCTCACTGCTGACCCTGACACATACAAATATTTGGTAACAGCTATGGATTACTTCTCAAAATGGACTAAAGATAAACCCCTACAGGATAAACTACCCCAAAGTGTTGAAGGTCTCTGACTGAGTTCATCAGACATTCACGTGTATCCACACAAATCAATGATCAAGGCAGGGAATTTGTCAATCAGATAAGTGAGGAAATACATTAACAGGTGACAGACAACAATTTGCCAGGGCACATAACCCTAGAGCCAGCAAGCTTGTGAAATGGCAGAATTGAACTGTGAAAGACAAATCACTGAAGGTGGGGAGAGTGTCTTCATTATGTCTTGCTCTCACATGCAACTGCAGAGCAAAGTCCAGTGAATTTTTTACTCTTATCCTCTGCTACTTTAAAAATGTGAAAAACCTGTTAATATACATTACAAATTCTGTCACTGCTTTGCTTTAATAGTCAGATAACAATCGTGTTCCATTTACATATTTTGCATTTTATTGCTCTTGCATAATTCATCATAAGTAATGTAACATGTTTGTCAGGAGAAGTTCCGCAAAATTTAAGAAAATGGAAGGTGAGCTGTAATACAATCTGAAATAGCAAATAATATTGAGACATTTAGGTAAAAGAAAAGGAAATGAAGTAGGAAGTAAGAAGCATGAATGGAAGAGAAAAAATGAACTGATTACAGTGAGGCATAAAATGAAAGTGTGGAGTAGAAAGCGACATCCTGCAAAAAATGGTGATGCTTGGCTCACACATCATCGGTGAGATGGGTTTAATGATGACTAAACTGGATATACTGCAAAAGAGTAATTGTTATGGAAGAACACCTGTTTCAGGGAACAATTGCAGTACTGAATCAGTTAGCAAAGCCTGTAGAAAAATGGAGCCATGACTGAGCAGACTGTAAGTTTTGGAAAGAACTGTTATCTTTGAGAGTATTTAAAATTGTTCCATTTCACATTAGTACAGCTGCAAACAATAGTCTGCAGTAGGATAAAAATAGTAGGATTTTTATCAAGTTTTCTACATTAGAATCACCTTCATTTGTCTTGTTAATTTTGGCATAAAACCACTGAGACAATGACATTAAAATGTTCTTCTTTGCACCAAAATTTGAGCTCATTTCACATCTGGGCAAAGTAAGGTAAAAGCACACATACATGTAAAATTTTTTATTATCTAGTAACTAGAACTGTCTGACTGGAAACAGAATGTAGTTAACTGGTTTCAAGTTCCCTTCTGCCCTTAAACGTGAGCCAGGTTTGAGGAAGTTGTTGTCCTGTTAAGGGAATCCTGAATGCTCCATAAACAAAAGCCAAGTTTAGATTGGATGTGATCTGCCTCTGAAGAGTCCAAAGGGTTTTACGGTGGTAGCTGAAACAAGATAAATCTCAGCAATTT
The DNA here is from genome assembly GCF_000737465.1 of Haliaeetus leucocephalus. Classification (NCBI taxonomy): domain Eukaryota; kingdom Metazoa; phylum Chordata; class Aves; order Accipitriformes; family Accipitridae; genus Haliaeetus; species Haliaeetus leucocephalus. The sequence goes on from NW_010972676.1 coordinate 11,452,920, forward strand.
TGGCTTTGGAGAGGACAACACTGATAGGTTTGTCATTTCCTTTGATTCCAACTCTCATCCAACTGTAAATATCACACTGAACCATGGGAAGGACCTGGGCATGGGCAAGTCAGAAGAGAAGTGTCTGGATGTTCCTGGCTCGGGGCTAGCAGAAAATCAAGCACAACACATGTTTCATCACTGGAGAAACTCTCCTCTCTGGGGATTCGTGACTGGTGGGTCACTTCCCTTTGCATTTGTGGTCACATATGTCCCCCTGGCAACTGAGCGAATGACTTACCATATAGCAGTATTAGGAAAGAATTGGTTATAGCTTTTTTCTAGCGTCATTTAATGGCTAAAAATGAAGAACTGTGCATTGGCATGTATGCGTGAATCACAGTCTGGGAAATTATATTTTGATTGGTAGGGCAAAAATACAGAGATGTTGGATACTGCTGAATGATGAGAACTGATGGCAAATCTGACATCTAAGTGCCATTCACAATACATTGATACATAACCCCATGTTTAGAGACACCCTTCCTCCCTCCCCCACCCCCCAAAACAATCTGAATAATGAATCAAATGGTCTCAGGAGTAATTGGATCTTTTTCTGTGTAATTAGCAATTTTTCCCCTTGCATTATAATTTAAAGTACTGTGGTTGAATTGAGCAACTCATGTAATGAGTCATTAGACTGAGGCTTTTAAGGAAGTTATTTCTGAAGGTCTGTGGAGGCTAAAATATGTCTAAATTAAAAGAATGACAGGCTGCAATCACTGCTGTAAAATAAAGGTGCTCAGTAAGCAGTCCTATTACAATCAGAAAGAAAAAGAAGCAGATCTCTGTCTTGTGTATGGAAGCAGAGGAAATGATGAATACCTTAGGTAACTCATTCTGTGCAAAATCAATCTTTCACTGTCAATTTTAAATGAACTAATTTGTTCACAAATCTGCTCAGTCAGTTTGGAAGCATACTCAGTTCATCCATATTAGCAAATCCTTTAATCTTGACTAGTCCACTGAGTAAGAAATCTAGAAATGTGTTAATATGACTGGACATATGTAGTAGGATAAGAATTGATTCTTTTAATTAGTGTCTATTCAAGTTATAGTTCCTTCTCTTACTGAACTATTGACCCACTGATATATAAAGAGATTACTGTTATGACTAAAATACCTTTCAAAGTTATATTTAACTCTTTCTTTATTGGTCAATGTCAGATAGAAAAATAGTCTTTGAATTATCCAAAAATAAACAATGTAATCTAATTTAAGGTTTCTGTCAGACATGTTCCCATTAATTCTGGAGATTCAAACTGATATTTGAAATTTAAAGAGCATAAGCCCCCAGTTATTGCTAAAGAAATGATATAATCCTTTCTTCCAATTCAGATAAAAATATGAAATGCTATTTGTAATCCTAGTTTGATATCAAGACAGTCAGAATTTTACCCATCACAATTCAACTACTGAAGCTGGTGGCAAATCAAGATTATTTTTTTCCCCACTGAAATTCATTGATGACAGAGGCACATTCTTAAAAAAAATAAATAGGCAGAGATAGATGACTCCTCTTCCTCTCATTCCTACTCTGTTTATACAGACTGAGGCCTGAATAAGTTAAACTCCGGAAAACAACTGTGTATGAGATAAGAATAAACTCACTGTAATTTGCAAACAAATAAGATTATGTTAGCTCTTGCTCACCCACAGAGAGGGGACAAACACTAGAAACAATCCCAAATAACTGTACATTTACAATGCGAAGCAGTGTTATAACCATCCCAGCATGGTCTTTGGTAAAAAAATTAAATGGGTCTCTGGTCTGGTCAGTAAGTCACATTTACTTGTTGCTCTTCACCTTACCATTGTGAAAGAGCCTCTGCTGCAGGGTGGTCCTAGGCAGATGTATTGTCCCAGTGCTGAACATCTACACCCCGTCTGGGGAGCAAATGCATTATTAGTATTACCAATATGGCTGTGAACAACATGTGTTTAAATGATCTTTGTTAATCTTAGGAATACTTGGAGCTACAGCAATAGAAAAATGCTTTAGCACCCTGCCTAGGTGGACAACCAGTTTTACTAACTTTGAGCTCTAAGGAGTAGGACTAGACTTCTAAGACTTTCAGTGAATTATTTAAGTGGAACTTGAATATGGAAGCAAAAGTGAGCAGTCCACTGACTAAAATGTGGAAAAATGTCAAGTACTGAAGCCTTCTTACTGTAAACCAGCAAGCCAGGTCCCTCTGCTTTTTTTGAACCTGGATATTCTTGCTCCCACTGCCTTTGGCAGAACTACTGGCCCACTAAGGTATGATGTTGACCTGGGGTTTTGCACTTACCTGTGCCTTGTAACAGCACGTTTTTGCTAGCTGCAGTCTATAATTAAGTAAATATAAGTAAGAAAAAGGAGAGGAAATTATCACTTAAGCCTTCTAGTGTTTCTTTTTTTATCTTCCATCAAATTTTCCCTTGAAGGTCATTCTTGGACAACGCATGATAGGAAGAAGATAGGTATTATATTTTGAGTCCTGTATTTGTGGAGCATTCATCTGCTTCATTTCAGGCCACGTCTCCTCAGCTTTCAATGTGATGGTTGTTTTGCTCACCTACTTTTTTGGTAGGCTGAGCTGCTGGGCCCTGACTGGTGGGAACCAGCAGATTCTTGTCACTGAAAGCAGCAAATTAACATTGGCTTTTCCAGTCTTTCTTAGTGCATTAAGGCTGGCCTTTGCCATTTGAGCTGTTGATGTGTATGAGCTCAGAGTTTTTTAACCAGGGTATATAACCTGTCTGAGAAGGATTAGGACAATACAACACCATAACCAGCCATCTCATGTGCTCTTGTTCTCTCATTTTAGCATAACAGTGGCCGTTATGGTGTTCCCAGTTATTGTTTAAAGCTTTGGCCAAAAGTGTCTCTATAAGCATTCAGCATTCATTTCTGTCTGTGGTTTGTCCTTTTTCCTCTTAATTTGCCTCAGCAGCAGCCATTTTCTGGACTTTGGCTTACTAATTTGTATCTGACTATGTCTAGCAGTTACCCTTGCAGTGCTCCCCAGTGTCCACCTACTGCCTACACTGAAAGCCCAGGTCTTTGAAAAACAGGATTACAAGAAAGTATACATCAACAGAAGAGCCTTGATTTAGCAGACTACCACAAACACTTACATTAATGGTGAAAATGTATTCTTTGCCCAGTGCTACTTACTCAGCATTCCAGTTTCAATATGTTTGTAATGGGGGTCTGTTATATGTCTAAACTGTATCAAGAACTGAGCAGAGTACACAGAACACCCTGCTGCTGGTGGGTAGTCCTCATGAGAGTTCCACTGGTTTGAATGGGAGCTATGTGTTGAGCAGTGGATTTTTGTTTCGTCATGAAAGTACTGTGGAAAATTCTCCATTTACTTTAATGGTCATTGAGACTTCACAGAGAAGTACCCCATTCTGCAAATAGTTCTATGAAATGATTAGCCTTTGCAAATTCCAGGATACTTACAGATAACTGTGTTGATGTCATATATCTGTATCTCCCTGTATTTAATTCTCTGTATATATTTATGTGTGAGATAATTTTGCATGATCTTGGTGGAGGAGAGGACAGTGGCTTGGTTTGGCTCATTTAAAATACTAATGATGATGGCCTTAGAAGTGACTATAATAAAAATCATGGCATTTTTAATGTCTAAATTATTGCAGAACCTGAAAACACTCCTTTTGCTTCCAAGGCAGATGTAGGATTGAACAGAAGATGAATGGCACATCTCTATCAGCCAGTGCGTTTTGATAATTGATCAAATTTCCATTTTAATTAGAAAACATGCACCCAAAGTGGGTGGGATCACAAGATTCTATCAGCTCAGTTTTTCTTAATCCTCTGGGGTGAATGAAAAAATGAAGTGGCTGGCCTTTCGCTAACTCTGAATTCAAGAGATTGCCTTGACCACTGCTTGTTCAATTTATCTAGGAATGTCTTTTGTGCTGTATGCTCTCTGATTGTCTGAAAATACCTTTTAATTTCCTGAATACATATATGTATACAATGAATATTAATCAAGAGATGATTAGTATCTCTTCTGCCAGCACACAATAATATTTTATCAGAGGCAGATTGTATCTGTAATTGCATATTTAAAGTCTACACTAGAATAGCACATGAGTTTGAGTATGGACATTGAAGTCTTCCAGTAAAATTTTAGATTTTCTTGTCTATAAGTAAATTTTGCTAACCGGGAAAATGGAACTAAAAAAAACCTCAAACACTTATTTATTTTTTTGCCAGCAAAACTGTCATTTCCTTACTTTCAGATATTCTAGCCAGCAGAGCCATCAGTATTGCTGGTGCTATATTTGGCTAAAATCTTACCACCGATCTCAGTTGCTGGCATGGGAGGGAAGGACTCCCTCCCGCAAGGGGCACAGAAATGTTACAGAGCTACAGACCTGAAGGCTAGACCCAGCCCTTGCAACCTTTGCATGAGGTGAAGAAAACAGAGGAAGTCAACAGACAGCCAACCTGCTAAAATTGATGCTGCACAGTGCCCACAGGAGAACTGGCAAGGAATCCAGCCCCATATCACCTGGGGAGTGAAAGACCACTGCTGTGGCTCTTCAAACTCTGCTCCCATCCCTGCCCTTCTGCCCAGGGAAATGACATTTGCTGTACGTACCCAGAAAGTATGACAACTTTGGAGAAAGGGAGACTAAGGTTTGCCTTTTAGTTTCTTCATAATGAACTCAAACTTCTAGTCTGCTTAACTCAAACTACTTTCTGTTTTGTATCCTCTGGTGGCTGAGGCTCTGCCTTGCATGCAGGATGACAGATTGAGTGCTAATTCTACCACCTGTAGACCTTGTTTATTTCAAAATGTCACTTGTTTTTTATATCTTAAGTGCCAAGAGAGATGTTCTCCCAGGATACCAAAAATCAGTCATTATTATAGCATAGATATTAAGCCACCCATGTTTCAAACACATCAGTCAAAGACATCTGTCCTGCAACTGTACAGCAGAAAGGGCAGCATGTTATTAGAGAGAAAGAGAGAGAGAGCTACCAGGGGAGCCAAAATCATTATCTGAATATATCACTCACTGAGGCTGCCTGAATGCTGTAGGACCCATGGCAGAGCCCATGTATTGTAATGGAAATTTCAGTCCTCTGTGATCATGTAATTGCTCCACAGTAATTCCTTCTAGCAGCTTTTCATAATGTTTCATCATGGAAAATAACCTGGGCTCTGAAATCTCCCACCTTTGGGTTTGAGTCATGCAAAAATTCTGTATTTCCAGAAGGGTGAGGAGGAAAAAGCACATCCAGAAGCCCAATTCCTTACCTCCAGGCTTTATGCAAGTTCTCAAAAAATGCATCTAGCACCCATTAGGTGCATCCTAACACTTACTCTGGAGTCCAGCAACAAACTGCGTAGGAGCAAGAAAGGCAAGAAGAGGAAACTTTCTGAGGGCATCTGCTAGGCCCACATTGGCTGTCTTGACGAGGCATGTCAGGATGCATTGGTAGTGCGCAGTGAGGCTGAAGATTCCCTACTGGCTGGAACCGAGTCATTTGCCAGGCTTTCCTTGTCAGGGAGAGTTAAACCAGTCACTGATCCTAATTCTAACACTGTTGTTGCAGCATTCCAATTTTTAATCGCTACATGACTTGTCAGGTTGAATATGAGCCACATGAATAAAATTTAAAAACCTCCTAATAATGAGGGTGTCAAAGATTACTAGCTCTTGGTGTTTCTACAGTTACCACTCCATTTCCTAAAAGTGGAACCAAAGTGTAAGTATTGTCACTTCCAACTGCCCTTTATTTTTCCATTTCCCCCCACAACGACTCTTTTCCTGAAGCCCATCAAGACAGTCATCAGTAAGTAACACATTGCTGCACCCCCTGTACAGTGCTGGGGGAGCTTCCTTCAGGCTTAAGAGCATAACTTGAAAAGGGGATCCCCTTCTTCCACAATTAGGGAGCAATTTGGTTGACAAGTGGGTAAAAAGATAAACCTGCCATATGCCTTCATCCTAGGGTGGCAGGTTCTATTTTCTAGATGCTTTTCTCCCTGAGTTTTGAAACATATGAGAAGCAAGTCTCTTGCTGTCAATGAGCATTGTCTTTGGAATGTCACAGCTTTGTGTGTCGCCAATTTGTCTGTAAATGTTTGAAATTTGAAGTAATTGTAGAAGATTGAGGCAAGCAAAGTGGGAGCCACTCAGAAGGAAAGGGCATTTTTCAGGCTAGCAAACTGACATGTACACGTCCCTGTGTTCCTTTCCCCATGACAGAGGATGGGTGGGACAGATGTGCTTCATGCTGTAAGTTCCTGGATGCTGACAAACAAATCAACTTCCAGTAGGCTCTGAGTTCTCATCTGCAATTGAACTAATTTACCATCTTCATCTGCTGTGTGAATGAAATACAGTAACTGATTTTGAAAGACACCAGCATGCTAACAAATTTGGGCTGCTGAACGGCAGTCTTTTTCAATGAAAAATTAGCTTACCCTTAGCAGTGTTTCAGTTCACTGATTTCTTTTTGTTTGGTTGTTTTTGTTACAGAATACTTAAATTCACAGTGCTTTCCACAAAAGAAAATCCACACTGTAATCTCCAATCACTGCAGAAAAGGCAGGGTCATTTGACTTCATCTTGGCTCGACACTAAAAGTAAACTTACAGCACACAATAAAGCTAAAGCTACATGTAGGAAGAGTTAAATGCAATGTTCTGGTTGTGGCTTTGACAGTGATATCATCATGCAACTGGAGCAAGTCAATATTTAAAAAGATTAATAACATGTGGAAAGTAAGTCCAGCATCAGAGCTGAGCTAAGAAAAATGGGATTATCCAATTAAAAAAGAAAAGATGTGGTGAATCTGTCAGTGTCTGTGATGCTGTCGTTTATTTAGAAGGCTGTTATATGCTGCATATTTTAGATTGAGCTCAGTGATTATTGCAGAATGTTTTGTCTTCATGCAAAAAAATGTTTAGCTGGGACTACAAAGGCAAGATGTAGCAGGAGGAACTGTAGACTCAGGGTAGCGCGTACTTTGCCTCCAGACAAGGCAGCTGCTGTGGCAGGGCTACCGATCTATCAGTGCAACTTCTGCAGCTGATGCAGCTTCTGGAATCCACCCCCACGTTCAGGAGGAAATTCTTCACCACAGTGAGACAGGAACAAGGGTTCTAACTCCTAGGTGCATTCTGTATTTGGGGAAATCTCCTTGGAGCCTCTCCAGCCCTATCTGTGTTTTTCCTGGAAGCCTAATGCAGCTCCAACATACTCTTCAGGGCTCCAAGAAAAAGTTACGGTGGAAGCTGCCCTTTTATTAGTAGAACAGAAAAATCTGTGCTGAATAGTGTTCCTGGGTGCTGCTTTGGTCCCTCCGTTTTACTCAGCTGTTATTAAAACCCCTATTCACCTCAGAAGTTAATCAGTGCCACAAAGTCTATGCTATCCCTCCTTTTGGAAGCTGAAAAGTACATCATTGAAATGGTAACAAAATTAAGGTGTGACTTTATACAAGAGTAAAATTCATGAGCACTTATCTGTGTTGCTACTTATCTGATGATTTATCTAGTGCAGTGGCTGCTGTGCTCTGTACCATCCCTGTTGCTATCTCTCCTTCCTGTAAATATGAACTGATCTGGCAGAACTCATAAGGCTTTTTAAGTGTAAATAAAATCTTTCACCAAGGAGCATTCTTGGTTCTGTGCCCCAGTTTCAGAAATACACACAACTAGGATTCAACAAAACTTTCCTAACCACAAAAAGTACCAGGAGAGGGGCAGGAAACCCACATTTTCTTTTTTAAAACTCAGACTATGGGTACTTTAAGTCTTTGTTCTCTTTTATTCTGATCATCAGAGGTCGAGCAAAATCACACTTTTTCCTGAGTTCAGAAAAAGGTTTTATTTTTGTCATTTCTATTATGAGCAAACTGGGATGAATGTGATTTTCAGTTGGGCTTGGAAATAGCTCATAAGTTAAGTTTTGGTTTTGCAGAACAAAATCTGAGCTTGTGTTGGATAAAACATGCTTCTTATTATCAAAATCATGAACTTGTATAGATGTGTATAAAAATAAGACTTAGCCTTTTTAATCTTTCCTGACAGCCCAGGGTATCTGAACTTTTTGCCTTCTCTCTGAACCATAACTTGGTTGAGATTTCCAAAATAGGGTAACAGGATTAAATTTGATTAAGGGTTGCAGTGGTTCAATGTAGAGTAAATTATTTTTATCCAACCTGATTTGATCTTGTATTGAGAAACTAAGCTGATCTTGTACTTTAGCTACCCATGTTTTACAGCAATGAATTTCTCTATACAAAATTTATACAGATGACATGCAACACTCCTTTATCAACTGTTCAGCAAATTATTATAAAACCTTGAGACACTCATTTCAGGTGTTTATCTGTGACCTCAATTTCTGTTGCATATAGCAGAGTACAATCTAAATCAAAATTAACCCTACACTTTTATGTCATTATACAGCCAAAATGTGCCCCCAAAAAATCCTCTGTGCATCTCTTAGTTGCCTTCGATTTAGATTGATTACGTCTTTATACTGGGGAGAGGGCCTGCCTGATAAAAGAATGGCTTAATCTTTATTTGCCTAGAGCAGTTAGAAAAATAAGTGAAGCAAGCAGCCTCCTGTGACTGATTTCTGCTCACTTAAGGCAATTCACCCTTGAAACAGGGAATAATTGTTCTCTGTCGTTTTGCAGATATTGTCTTCCCTTTCATGTATTATATCCAAATAATCTTTAAGATTTTGAACATTGAAGGAATACAGGCTGAATCAAAACCATACACCAGGCTAAATTCTGCCTTGAGACGCACACCCACAGTTTTCATAAAAGCCAGTGGAAGCCATGCACACATCTAGAAGCAGAATTTGGTCTGTAGTCTCCTTAAATTCTGAATTAAAAAAACAACCAACCAACCAACCAACCAACCAAAAAAAACAAAAAAGGAAAGAAAAAGAAAAAAAAAGATAACTTCTGTTTCAAGCAACAGGATATGGATGTGTGGGCTTTGATCCAACTACTGGGTGTCAGCAATATGATAATCTTTAGAATTGTACATTATAAAGGAATTTAATTCCTAGATGGTACCATTCTGGACAAGAACCATAGGTCTGCCTGTGGAAATTCCCTACTTGAGGTACCTTTTGCTTCTGTACAACAATTCTGTGTGGAAAAGGTAACAAATGTTTCCCTTCAGCACCCACAGAGAAGGTGGGCTGTACCACCTTCTCTTTCATTTAACTCTATTTTTAGTAAGAACATTTCTTTCTTTCCTGCAGCTGGTCAAGTGGTTGGCAATGACCAAGTTATATGCCTTCTCTTATTCAGAAGGAACCTAGCAAGCTTTTTCATCTAGTTTAGGTCTAGCCATCATGTCCTTATCACACCAGGCTCATCTTTAGACTGAAACAACTCCTAGCAATCCCAAGTTTAGGAATCCTTATTGTAAATATTTCTCTTTAATTGTATGTACATTAAATTATTGGTACTCCGGTAACAAAATTGTACCAGAGGTGGCTTTAATTTACTCTGAAACTTTCTTTTTTAGTGACTACTTCCTCAGAGCTGCATCTTACAAATTCCTTTTTATCAGTGGAACTGAGGACACACACTGTGATACTGCAAACTAAATGTTAAGAACTGGTTTTGAACTGTAAAAGTTCATCAAGGTCTATAAGAATTCTTAATTTTAGGGTTAAAGGATGATACAAGGCAAAAGTAAACTTTCTTGAAAGCAAAAAAAAAAAAAAAGAATCAGTTATAATCTAAAATTTGGAGAGGAATGTTTTTACATAGCTATACTTAACAAGTGAAGGCTGAGTACCTGGCAAATATATTTGTTGGAAATGCGTAATTAAAACTAGGGATAGCAAACTTTTCAGGATTATTCAGTTGTGGTCCTTCAAGAGCTGTAATTATACATCCTGCAACTGACTCTTCTCTACTGCTTGGTAGTTCAGTTGTTGTACTCTATCCAAAAATGGAACACTTTTAAACTTTTCACAGGAAGAGTCTTCCAGTGTCTCCTCTGGCAGGGACACTTGAATTTAGGAAGGGATCTACTCCCATAGGTCATATGCCTGGGGACTGACCCAAAGCTGTAAATTCTAAACACCAAAATGGAGCAAAGATAAACTGCTGACCTTATAAAACTTTATGATGTTTCAATAGGATAAGGATTTCAATTGTGTCTTCCCTTTTTTCAGTCATACCCAGTGTGTTGGACAAATCTGTGCTGGACAAATTTGTGTCAGCTAATACAATTCTCTGCAGATGATTTACAATGTGTGATTACTATAAATTTTACACTGGAAACTACTGACAGCTGAATTTTGCTATGTCATGCAAAGTTCTTTCAAACACAGAGACTCACAGTGAGCTAGCAGGGACCCGTTCTTTAGCAGCTGATGCTGAGGAGATGTTTGTAAGAGAAATCACTGTTTCACATACCTAGGTCCTAGGTTATCAAGAAGACACTGAGTTGTTGGATTGATGTTAAAAGATAGAAATTTTACCAAACCTTAAATTAGAGAAAATATTTCTAATTTTTTAGGACTCCTGAATCAACTATTTTTGACTTTTCAGATAATCAAACTTCCCACTACTATAAAGCATGCAATATTTCTGTAAGGGATGGTGGACGAGGGCATCATCTTCTAAGCTCCCAAGTTGCACCAGTGCTTGCAACCGTGCTATTTGTGGTTCTTCCTTTTGCCAGTATTTCCTTGACATAGAATTTCTAAAATATTATGTCCTGTTTTAAAAAAGTAATGGTTAATAAGTAGACATGAATGGGTATGCAGTTTTTAAAAAAATCTAGCTTGCTAGCAGTCCATCCTTTCTTAGCATCTACAGTTAGAAATGAGATGTAGTTTTACTGTGACACACTGTGAGAATCTGTATCTCATTGTTGCTTAGATCATGGATGGGCAACAATGGCTTTTTTCAAAGTTTCACAGACTAGCAAACTTAAAGTAGCTCCTTTTAATTGAAAGCCAGACATACTTTTAGGTAAAAACAAAACTGAGCTGGCTTGAGTTTTTCCCAAGCCAAACAAAAGAGATTGGAACTTTCCATTGTTTTTGTCTGCCAACCATGCATTGTTAAAGGAATCGAAATAAAGAGGGAAAGGGGTCAAGGGTTATAGAGCTCATATTTCCACTCTACATGACCCCATCTCAGCAATAGTGGGACCCTCGTGATCAGTTCCTGTTGGTCTAACGGAACAGCCATTTCTTAAGAAAAGGAATTACTGCGTACAGTACCTTTGTGACTAGCAGAAGAATACACTAGCTCTTCAAAGGTCCTTTCATTACAGCCTCTGAAGAGGACTCCGACATTACTTTCTTGAGATTATAATGAAAACAGCTGTACTTGTACCAATTCCCCTTTTTATTATTTTTTGTAACAAAACAAGATTGATGTTATGCCACTTTCTGCTCTGTCATGAGAATAAGGTATCACAAATGCTAATAACTACCACAGTAGCAATATGCACTACTTTGATCTTTTCACTATTCTTTAATTTGGGCAGCTGGCCACTGAATTCCTTCCTAAAAATCTGTGCTGCCTATAAACAAAGGGAAAAATGGCCAACAAAATCGAATGTGCACATTTAAAACTCTTCATCTGACTAGTCCAATTCAAAGCCTACATGAGTAATGCAAATACGATACTTTGATTTTGTGATTCTAGGCACAGAAACCTTAATACACATTCTTCTGATGATGGATTGTGGCAGAATGAAAAATACCACAAACAACCAATTCTCATTAAAATCTAAAGCTTGTAATCCCTTCGTTCTTATTGGTTGCTTTGCCAAAGACTTCTTAAGAGATTATTAAGCTTATTAATGAAAATCCAGAAGTAATTTTAAGTGATTTTCCCCCTTATGTTTGTAAGACAGTAAAATTAAACATGCTGTGGTAGTTATTTTTTCCAGCGTCAAAGGCAATGCAAGAAGGCAGGATATGGCAATAGCAGCTGTCAAGATTCCAAAACCAAGAAATACAAACACCTACTGTCCAAATTATTGCTGTACTGGTAGAGGTAGAAACAGGATAGTAGTCTTTAGTGTTTCTGCTAATAAGCCAGAACAGAACTGTGTATTGCCATTTAAATTTCTTTTTCACTGTGTCAACTTTTCACAGTGAATCAGATGCACAACTTCTCTATTCTCTATCTATCTTCACAACAAGCACCATTGGCCTCTTGTTGACATGAATACCACATTGAAAATGATAAGGTGCCTGATGGTGGTCAGAATTTGCGAGTAAAGCTCTCTAAATAAGGATTTTGGATCCTCAGTTCGAACCATCAGCAATGATTTAGATACTTAAGAACTTTGCTGGAAGCCAGAAGACAAGGTTTCCAAAAGCCAAAAGAAGTGCCTTGTGGAAAATTCAGAATCAGCTGAAGACATAATTTTATTGCATAAATGCTTTTGAAAATATGACTATTCTGTTCATTAGTAAATGAAACGTAATAATTTTAGAAAATTTTAAATTTAGCAAAATTCATATGAAATGGAGTATGAGGAAAAACGTTCTACAAATACAGTCCCCAAAGTGAAAGCATCATGAAAGAATGTCTACATGTCAAAGTTAATTCACTGTTTGGAGAGTTTTCATTCTTGGTTTAATTTCAAGCAGAAACATTAAAGTGATATGTAAGGAAGTAACAGAGAAATCTGAATTGTTACGTTTGTGAGTAACTGGGAGACCAGACACTGCTTAAAAAAAAACAAAACAAAAGGAGCCTCCTGAAATGTTAAAAAAGATAAGAACATTGTATATGCTATTAGAAGAGATGATAAAGGAAGAAAAAAAAGTTTAAGATGAGTAAAATAAGCATAAAATGGGGAGAAGATCCTAGAACCTCTGACGTTTATAGAGAAATAAAACACGGACAGGACAGGAGATCTAGTTTTGCTATATTGCAACTGAGTTGGTTACATATATGCTTATGCATATGTTTATACTCAGATACACATAACCAAGAGTATCTTGCACATTTGTGGACATATATTAGCCAAAACCCTCTGCAGGCTGGGGCAATTTTGTTTACACCAGTATACTAGCAACTGTAGCGGCTCTACAGCCATGTATTTTGAATGCAGCTACACTCAGGAAGGGGCAGGAGAGAATGCAGCAGGTGCATTGTAAACGAGCTATTACAGGAGTTGATTTGTGTTGTATTACAGGGGTATTCATTATTCCTTTCCAATTTCTGTGCAGATGATGTAGGTTTTGCCTGCTAGTATAGCTTTGAATATGCATACTTCTTACTTTTGTCTGAGCACTAGTTTGTGCTATAGACCTGGTTTTGCTGCATAAAAAAATTGCTTCCTGCAGTGTTTTGGTCATGCAACAGAGTAGCTGCTTGGCTAGGTGCGTTTGACATACAGAGCAGGTGGTTATGACTGTGAAAGCCTTCCAGAGGCCACACACCACTGGGCATCTATACTGAATGGTGCAGCTGTTTTCCAGAGCTTGTAGTGCAAGAAAACCAGCAAAATAAGGAGGGAACATGTTTGTACAGACTTGAAATGGCCACAATAACTCTACAAATTCAACCTAATTAATTAGGTGTGGAGCTCCTCGTGGTTCCAGCACCAGAAAGTTCAGTTTGTGGAGCTATTCTCACTAACAGATTTCTTGAAATTGTCATGTGGAGGCCTCCTACCCCAGACTTTGCATCAGTGATTTAAGCTCAGAAACTCACCTATGAACTTCAGAGATGAATATGTCAGTATAGATTTAGTACTACTAACTTTTTGGAGCCAATAACCTCCTTCTAAATAGCAAAGAAAGACAGATGTGTGATGTACATCCCAAAATACTCACTTAAATCTGCAACAGTTTATTCATTATACTCTGTAGTTACATCTATATCAACACAGGCACTGGAGCAATGGCAGCTAGCAGAAACTAGGTATAAGAATAGACAAAGCAGGGGCTACAATAGAAACAAAGAAACAAATTGCATGACTAAAGAATATTGCATAAAGGGGGTAGATACAGGGCAATAGCTCAAAAGGTAAGCCGGGTAAGAGGGGACCTGTACTGTGAGAAATATCTGCATAGTGTGCCCAAGAGTAGAAGAAAGCCAGCTGGGCAGTAGAGGTTCAAATTTAAACTCAAAGGATGTTATAAGATAGTAGCTGGTAGGGAAAAGGATATAACATAGAAAAAGAGCATTAGTGGGACCATTCTCAAAGCCAATGATTGACTGAAAGGGAAGGATATAATGAGAGCAGAGCATTAAGGACAAGAATGGTAGAGTATCAGAAAACTCTTAGTTACCTTAGACTGTAAAGTAAAAAGACACATGCAGGACTTGCCTGATCATTCCAGCATTTGAGAACAGATTTAATACTAATCCTTTTTTCCCCCCATACTAACAGCCTTTTCTTTCAACAATTTATTTTCTCCTAGTGAGGTGTGTACACATGCACACGTACACTGTGCCTCACACTCCTCTACAGCCAAGCATGACCCAGAAGTACAATATTATCTTCTGCGTTTGTTCAGATTCTTGGAAAAATGCTCAAGGGAGGCAATGCAGATCTGATATATGGATGCCAATTTGTCCCTCTGTCTTAACAATGCAGCCAAGGTCTGACCTTCCCCCGCTTCCAGGGGTTTCTGAGTAGAGGAAAGGAAAAAAAAAAAAATCACCAGACTATTCTAGATGAAAAGAGCTCTGAAAATGGAAAGATGTTAATTAATATGTCATATATCTGTAACACATTTGGATTTTTAGTTACCTTTGTCAGCTTAAGATATTTGGATGAGGCACTGGGATTATACATGCTTATAAAGAAAGGCATATACAAACCTGTAAAGGAAGGTGCAGCATATGTTTTTTTCTAATCAGAAGAGATTTAAATGATTTTTTAATATCTTTTGTGAATCACTACTAAAGAAAGTGGCAACTTCTCAAGCTTTAGGAAAAAAGGAAACAAAAGGAAAGCCTTTAGATGCCCACAGTAGGTGGCATCAGCTACTGACCTACCTACTAATAAGGCAAATGAAAGGAAAACAGCCTGAGAGGAACTAAATAGCAGAGAGCCGAAGTCTTGAGGGGAGAACAGGCAAAGGAGGCATACAGTGCTTAATTCACCCTGACTAAAAAGCTCTGTTAAACCACAAGTTGAAGATGCTACCATATATAACAGCATTACAACAGGAAAAAATATTTAATTGTATTACAGTCCTTTGACTGGAATACTGCTGATATTGAATTGTTGAATATGGCTGAAACCAGAAAGTCTAATAAGAGTCTTTAAGAAAATAACATATACCCTGGAAGCAAGCACTAGGGCTAGTCAGGCTTCTGCTTGCTGTTATAAGACCTCAGTCCTAGTGGATGATCTATGGGAAATAGCTCTGAAATCATGGGACAGAATAAATTAAACAGAAAAGTCAGAGTCATAATTATAAATGCCTTCCTCAGCTGTTTTGGAAATGTGTAATGCTTTTTAGAGTTTCTAAACCTGTTTCTGTCCCTTAAAGTCTCCCTAGAATATTTAGAAAATGGATTTCCTTAGAACCTGAATACTTCTCCTGCACCCATTTCTAACGAAATAGATACTTTTAACTTGTTTTTAAAAATAATAAACTTTGTTCTTAAGCAGTTCATTGTTCCTTTTTTACATTTACCATAATAAGATCAGCATTAAGGGTGTATTAATTAATTTACTTATATATTTAATACCTGGGTTGATATATTGTGGATTTTTATGCATTATTAAATTTATATACATATATTTAATATAGAGGTAATGTCTGGTTGAAACAGTGTTCTGATAAGCCTTTTTAAGAACTTCCTCAGCCATGGGACAGTTCTGCTGCTACTGGTACAACTCCGTGTTATTTCTGGTTGTTTATTTTTCACTGTAATGTGCCATTGCAGAAATGAACCCTGGTTACTTTGGCATTTGACTCATTTTACATTTATAACAAGCATAATTTGGTTTGGTTTTAACTCTGAAATAATATAGGAAACACAATGAAAATCTTTTAAAAACATGCATGTATTTTTGTATTTTTTATTGTCTTAGGGGACAAGAGGGTTGAAGCATCAATGTTTTCTTCCAAGTTCCCCAGAAAAAAATAAAAAGAAAAGAAACATCTATATAGAATTCTTGCCTTTTTGTTTGGACAGATTCCTGCAATTTCTTCCCATGGCTTTAGTGACTCCTGGAAATTTCTCATATAGTCCATACCATCAGCAGGATTCTTTCCCAGATTTCTCACCCTTTTTAATTTGTATCCCTTAGTTACCTTCTCCATCCTTTCCTTCCCCCTCCCTTCAACACTAATAGGCCTGCTGGAATCCACCTTCTAAATGAAATCAGTCAAGTCACCTCAGCTTTGATTGCTTTATTCCCATGCTGTAGAACGAAAGCACTTTGTTGAATCAAAAATGTTCTACATTCAATTGTCATAAATAACAATGCACAGCAAAGAACTTAAGCTATCAACATAAACAATACAATATGAAAGCGTGCTTCAAACCAGATGCTGCTTTATTTCTGCCGAAACAGTTTGAAGAGCCTGTTAAAATGCTTCAAGTTGCTGTTTACAGAGGGTCAAATGAACATTTTTCAATGAAATGTGTCCCTTCTGGTTCCTTAATGATTAAATACAGTAGAACAATAGCCATTTAAAATAGCAAAAGAATATCCGATGATTTTTTATTGTTGGGATTGTTAAAATAGGAGGAGTTGAAAAGCTTTGTGTGAGGTGAGAGAAAAATGCTCTGACAGCATCAGAGCCACCTCAAAGATTTTGACAATTTGTCAAAAATCACTGCACTTTCCAAGTAGCCTTTTGCAAGACTCCTGGGATAATAAACAGCATCTTTCCTTCACTCAGACTGGCAAACAGTTTTTCCCACAATCCCCCCAAAATGTTGTGTCATGTCCCCCCCACCCTGAAATGAACATTTGCAAACACAGATCTTCTCTCCTGGAGGAAATAACCTATCCAATTAAATTCTGCTTACTTGTGCTTTTGGAAAAGGCTTCTCTCCAACTCCCAAGACTCCAAATTTGCCTCCTGGATCTTGCTCCTTCTCTCCCGCTCACCTATGTCAGGATTCAGCCTACTGTAGGTATTCCATTTGGTTGCATGTCATTAAAATTGCAGTTGGTTCGAGTTTTGTTGGTAGAACTTCAACCTTTAGAATCCACTTTCATCTGTAAAATAGAGCTGAATTTCATTGAAATATAGTCTGCCTTTGCACAAAGACACTCATGCATTTGGAATGTCAAATGTTGACCTAACTAAGACTGAGGCTGATCTTGTTTGATAAGAAACCCACCATTTAAAGAAAAAAAAAGTAAACAATGTTTTTGTTCTAAATGGTCTGGAACAAAATTGTATTTCTTTTCATGTTTGATCAAAGCCTTAGTAACTTGTCAGGATTTTGAAACTCAGCGCTATCAGGCTACTGCACCTCTGGTGTAATTCTATGGAGGAACACCGCTTGGTATTTGTGACTTACTCCATCCAGCTATCCATACTTAAACCTTATAGAACAGTATTTTGCTGTACAATAAAAATGAAGTCAGCAACATTTCTGTTAAATTCACATTATCGTGTTGGATAGTCTAACTTTTTGCATAAACATACCCAGCATGCGACCATCAAAATAGTCAAGAAACAGCAATAACAGGTAATAAGTTTTTGCTATATGAATTTCCGTACTTAGTCACTCATAACTTCCTCATGTGCCAGGAGCTTTATAAGGATATAATTAATAAATGAGATTCTTATTAAACTGGATCAATTTAGATCTGGTATATAATTGTTTTCCTTAAGAAACTGTGTTTATGATGAATAACGGTAGGTTTCACAATGCTTCTTTCTAAGTAGAATGCTTGTTTCAAGAGATAAGTCCTTAAAACTTTTCTTGCCTCCACAGAGATAAGTTTATACTCTGTTGGGCCTTTATTTACATGTGCAGTGGGGCAAGAAAACATAGGGAGTCTTCTTCCCCACATTTAAGTCTTCTCAGGCAGAAGAGAGCTTCAGAAGTCCCTACTTCTGGAGAGAACAAGATCTGTTTTCCTATGCTTGATGTCCTAAAAGGCCCATGAGGGTGCTGGGGGATATTAACTCTAAATCAGTCTGCAAAACTGGCAAGAGCTAGAGCAGTTGGTGATATACTGGTGGGGTTATTCTCACGCGGATTTGACTGCAGGCATGTTGCAGTATGTGTGGTACTGTTGCGGGACAGGTAGAGCCGAGAAGCACAGTGGGAAAGGGTTTTCACTCTGTGTAGTGTAAGGAGGCATGTAAAGGTCTCTGCTAGTCTGTTAGCAGGTTTACAGCAGTTTCTGGTTATTTGGGAGAGAAATAAGAAAAGTGTAGAAAGTGCTATATGTATATATGCATACAAATAAGTATAAAAGCATATATAAAAAGCTGTATAAAAATGTGGGAGCTGCTTGGGTGCATAGGTCTTTCAGCAGCTCCCCTCAGTCCCCAGCCCCAGCTTTATGTTTGCCGACCCCCCTTCTTCTCCCTCCTGCTTCTCACTAAACCCTTACCAATGGGCTTAGACTGCACTATACAGGGCTGGGTGGACCAGTCAGACGATGGCTTTTATTGGATGAAAATTCAGCAAAATGAGTCAGAAAAGGTCACTAGCGTGTCGAAAATCCCACTAGCCATCACAGATGGGTACGGTAGCCAGGCTGCCTCTAACATACTCCATTTCCACAGATAACAACTGATGTCCATTAGGCCCAGCTCAGCTGCACACATTAAGCTCTTTGCACTGCATGAACTCCCATGCTAAGTGAAGTGCATCACTGTAACTGATTTTCTACACCTCTACCTTAGCTCCCTTCAAGAATTATGGCAAAAATAATGGTATTTCTTCATTAGCTCTCTTTAATTACATGTATATCTATCCCTGCCTTTCTGCCTTCAAGAGCAAATTTTAAAAGTACACAGGAGACAAAATCTGTTTTACATTATAGCAAAAGAGTTTCCTGTTCTCAGGTACTGTATTCCAGCTTCAGTGGAAATGTAGAGTAATAGCTTTGCCTTCCAAGGAGTTATGCCCAATTTACACTGTTAAGGTGAACAGAAATTTTGGCCCAGATCCTTTGATTTGTAGGGAATGAGCCATTTAATTTTAGTTAGGCTTCTTTCCAAACTCCAGAAAGCATCTAGTGAAAGAAGGAAGTGTATTAAGGCTGTGATGGACCTCCAGTATTGGAGTCATATTAGTTCTAGCCTAACGATGTCATTCTAGGGTGCAGAAATAGTAACTAAGCACTGGAATGGATTGCTTAGACAATAGTAACAGGTGCTACTACTATTAAAAATAATTTAATAATTAAAAAGATAGAGTGACAGAAGGCTATCAGAATTTACTTAGCTGAAGTCAATCCTGCATTCAGAAAAAATGATGTTCCCCCTTTCTGACCATTTTATTATGATTCATTCTATGATTTTCTGATTGTCGTGGTTTAACCCCAGCTGGCAACTAAGCACCACATAGCCTCTCACTCACCTCCTTCACAGTGAAATGGGGAGAGATTCAGAAGGGTAAAAGTAAGAAAACTTGTGGGCTGAGATAAAGACAGTTTCATAGGTAAAGCAAAAGTCAGGCACACACAAGCAAAGCAAACCAAGGAATTCATTCCCCACTTCCCATGGGCAGGCAGGTGTTCAGCCATCTCCAGGAAAGCAGGGCTCCGTCACCCGTAACGGTTACTTGGGAAGACAAATGCTGTAACTCCAAATGTCCCCCCTTCCTCCTTCTTCCCCCAGCTTTATATGCTGAGCATGACATTGTATGTTCTGGACCACCCCTTGGGTCAGTCGGGGTCTGCTGTCCCGGCTGTGTCCCCTCCCAACTCCTTGTGCCCCCCCAGCCTGCTCGCTGGTGGGGTGGGGGGAGAAGCAGAAAAGACCTCGGCTCTGTGCGAGCACTGCTCAGTAATTATGAAAACATCTTGGCATTATCAACATTGTTTTCAGCACAAATCCAAAACATAGTCCCATACTAGCTACTATGAAGAAAATTAACCTTATCCCATGCAAAACCAGCACACTGATCCACTTTCCTCAGTTTCTTTTGGGAATTCATCACGTGTCCACCTATGAATATGTACAGGGCACTAAAGAAGTTTCCTCACGACTTTCTGAACCTTCGCGGAAGAGGACAGAAGTGCTGGACCATCTCTCTTCCCCTCTTACAGAAGGATGTACAGTTAGGGAACAGACAAAAATGTGGTGTTAGCTTCTTTCATACACCCTCCTTCTGACCCTTTGCCACCCTAGGCAGACCTGCTAGCCAGCACTAGCTCAAAGAAGAGACTCAGGGGAAGAGAAGGGGATGGTATGTTTTGTTTCCCTTTAGGAAGGTTACACTTCAGTCCTTGCATGCACACTCACCTTTCTCCACTTAAACTGAAAGTCAGTCCTTTATGAATTCATGTCCAGGAACATTTCACCTATCCACAAAAACATCTTTCACCTTGATGTTATTTTGGCTCATGGACTTCTTTTTTAAAGGTATCTTTAGTACAGAACTGATAGTTACCTCTCCTAGTAAATTTACCTGAGAACTGCACCGATCCTTTCTGTAGATACCCAGAGGGTTTGTACCTTTCTGCACTGTGTATATCTCTGTCAATTACTTTATTTTTCCCTATGTTTCATAGAACTTTTAGTAAGATCATAAGCGGTGGCTTGTTGCATCAGAGGTTTGAAAACACCGTCATCAGTTGAGTTTTGGACTGCTGTAGCTTAGTTTGAGGGTCATGAGTTTCTGCTGTGAGCAGTCAATTATTGTCTTCAGGATGTTCACTTAAGAGCAGCCTGAAGATACTCACATCAAAACCAGATCCCCTAAATTGCCAATGTTAAGTAATAATTTCATAGCTGACTTTTTGAGACATTTGTGTAAGAATGGTTGGCCCACCCACACACTCTACAGACAAAACAGTGCATACATCACTCACTGCCTGAATTGGCTGAGCTTTTGAATGAGCTACATATACATGTACTCAAAAGATCTATGCATGCAAAGTCAACTGGCATATTTGGCAGCTCCAGCGAAGGGTGGAATACGAGCCTGAACTGAAAAACTTGCACATACAAGGGGGAATCCAATTCTCCTTTTGCTAACACAGATGTAAATCAGGAATATGCCTTTGACAGCCAGTGGTGCTATACTGCACAGGCAGTGTTACTGAGCAGGGAATCGGGGCCAGGACAGACATCTGGAATATTGCCAAGTTGAAGTAATATTAGGCTGATACCTGCTCTGAAATCCTATAGAAAACCTCATCTCCAAGTTTATCAACCCACAACTACAGATGCTTAAATAAAAAAGAAAAAGCCCCTGTGTGTTTGTGAAATCTGGCCTTTGTTTTATATCACTCTCATGACAAAAAGTGTTAGAAAAATGTCTTAAACCACTACTTGGGGATTTCCTCCAAGCACTATGCCAGCTGCTCTCAGCCTCCATTGTGAAATGATGGGCTGCTGGCATAGCCAAAGTACTTTACACTCCAGCAACCACTGGATGCATAGCAGCCCTTTGGGAGTCATTACCAACTGGTGTAATTTAGGGCAGCCCTGAGGCAGCTCTAAGTCACAGTCTCCAGGAACTGGAGGCTATAAAGGTGGCATAACACCTCTCCTCTAGGTCTATAATCTGCAATAACATTTACAATACAGGCTGCATCATATTATTTCCACGTTTAATTAGAGTAAAGAATATCAAACATTTTACTTTAACGCTACCCCGTGTGCTGTTACCAGCTCTGTATGTGATTTAATGGGTGATCAATCATTCACATATCAGCGGTGATGTAAACCTGATGTTCATTTGCTCTTTTTCACTTCATGCATGGATCTCATGTAACAAGAAAAGAAATATCTACCAGGAATGTGGTAGTTCTGCATTGCTGTTAAATCTCAGGAAGCCCTCCTAGAATCCAAGAAATAAGGTAGCGTCAGTTTACAGACCAACTTTTCAGTGGCATCGTTCCAAGTTTCTGCTATTGGCTAGCATGGCTTATCCTTTGCTTTCATGGCCAAATATGTGATGCTTGACATGTCAAGTCAGCTGCTATTTTTTTTAATAAGAGAGTAGATATTGTTGATACAGCTGTGAAAGGATCCTTTCTCCTTTCCAAAGAATTATCACTAAATTGCATTAACCAAAGAGAGACCCTCTTCATTGCTTAACAAACACTCTGAAATGAAAAGCTTGAAGACGTTGAGATATTTTTACCCCATCATGGTTTTCCTTTCAGCCTCTTCTCACTACCAATCTGATCCGATGCTGCTGCCCACTTATATTTCAAATGGGTATTATCCTGCAATTCATCTTCAGATACAACTGCTGTTGAAATCAACAGGAAAATCACCTTCGTGAAATCTGAAGGATCAGACCTCTTAAAGTAAAAATTGTGAGATTTATTCCACTGTTTTAGACCAGAGAACTGAGTCCAAGTGAGCTCGGGAAGAGATGGGGCCAAGGACAGTCAGGGTTGGTGGTGTCCCCTGCTGGGGAACGGAGAGCCACAGTGTGCGGGGGCAGATGGGTGCCTTGCAGAGCTGTCCTAGGGACCCCAGGAGCTGGCACAGGGGCTGAGGATGAGGCTGGGGTGTGCCAGGTATGCCAGGCATGGAGGACACACGGACACCATTCCTACCTCTGCGCTGCTCTGCAAGTGCTTCCGTGTAGCTCTGAAGGACAGCTTCCAAAGTCTCCGCTCCAGGAGCAAGAGCAGGAAAGCAACCTGAACTCTGCCAGGGAAAAGGGAGTAATTATTCTGCCAGCGATAACAACACAACTTTGTTGTAATCATAGTAATAAACCAAAAGCTGACAAGTGATGACTTCTCTGAGGTGCTTTTAACCTTAATAAGAGCTCCATTAATTTTTCATATTATTGATAAAGCAAATTAATACATATCTCAAAACAAGCAAAACATAAAAAGGCATCAAAACCAAACTGAAATAATTGAATCTTATCTGTAGAGAATGTCATTAAAATAATGTAAATCTTCTTCTGTAAATTAACTTCATGCATAACTAGAAATGATTAGCATACGTATATACCAACCTCTGTGTTTGTAATTTTGACACACATCCTAATAAACTCTGGGGTTTTTATTCACTTTCACTCTGAAAATATTACTCTGTATGAATGCACAGTAACTCTGAGAAAGAACTAGCGGGAAGAAGTAAAGCAGGTGGAAGAAGAGCTGTCACTGAGCCTTGCAGGCCGTAAGGGAGGATCACCCTCCCATGGCAGGGACAAGTGGGGAGAGACGAGCCAAAAAATGTGTTCCACATACCTGGGAGTATCTGGGCACACCTGAAATCATGGGCAGTGGATATTTTAGTACAATGCACAAATAATGCTTTTAGACATCTACAGCAGTGGAGTTCATACCCTAATCCAACAGCAGTGGGGAATTTTCCTAAGCCCAGAAAGGGAATAGGGACCTTTTTTAACCAGTATTATGGCAGGTGGAATAGGAGACAGCCTGCACAACAAAAACAGGATCTTCTTTAGTTTTACTTTGTGAGGGACACGGTGGGAGCAATCACTGCAAATAAATATCACTAAATAAACATGTATATTTTCTTGGGACAATTTTTGAGACCATTCCAGCAGCTACCTAAAAATCTGTCTTTCAATGATTGGTGGAAGGTTGATAAGAAAGTGGTAATAATCAAATTACATTTTTCAGAGTTTTATGGTAGATTCTCAGGGAAATGGAATAAAAACGTCCCCAATTTGTGTAACAGCTCTTACCTGAATCCACAAATATGTGTTATCTGCTTCCTGGAACAAAGACAAACAAAAGTCTGAAGTTCTGTTACGAACACATCAATCCCAACAGGAACACAGCCCCAAAAAAGAATTAAACTTTAACAAAATATTATATATTAATTAGTTAATTAAAATAATTTGCTGGGTATTTAATAGTTAGAGCCTTGGAAGTTCATAAATGTTTATCTGAATGCCATAAAAAGTGACTGGGGAAAAAGACTCCCTGCTTCGAATCCCTGAAAAAGTCAGAAGAGAAACATAGACCAAGATCCCATTCATCAATGTCCTCTACCTGCTTGCTGTCTTCAGGTAGCCAGAGCAGATGTGAACCAGGCCTAAGGGCAGGCCTGCCATGCACTGGGGAATTCAGCAAGCTCTCTGTAGATTATTTTTTTCAAAATTGGGAGTAAAAGGCATTGCTAAAAACCTCTGCCAAGCTCTTGGTGTCTTAAGAGCCTGAAAGAATTAAGCCCTCCCTCAAATATGTGACGGACTGTTTTAGTTCTTGTTCTTGTACCCTCTGTAAACAATAATGCTTATGCGCTAGGAACAGGCATTTGGGAATAAAAGGATAAACAAACAGGAATATTCAATAGTTTTTTTATTATTATTTATTTCTCAGATACATAGAAAAAGCCTTATTTTAATTAAGCATTTTCTACTTCTGCCTGCATCAGTATTAAAGTTGCAAATTTATACAAGGCAATTTAATGTTTGAGCAGAGAGATAATAATCCACATTTTCTGAAACTAGCCAAGAGGGTTGGCTCTTGCCTAGAATTATTTACATTCTTTGACCCTTTAGGCTCAACTTTTTATCCAATCAAATTTATCTAGCAGAATTTGTAGCCTAACCTGTTTGTATTTTACACATTTGGCATTAGGACTGCAGCAGAATTTTACAAGTATCCGGCATATTCTTGATAGCACATCTGGTGAGTATGGACACAGTTCATTAGAATAGTCTTGCAAACTGATAACATGCCAAAGCTTTGACAAAAGTACTTATGGTAGATGTCAATCATATTTCTTTGCCAGTTTAAACACGCACCCTTCTGGGAATAATTTTTATCTATTCCGGCACATAAAACATAATGAACAATATCTTCAGGCTTTGCAAATGAATGCAGGTCCCCATATTATGTATACTACATGTGGATCACTAAACACATATAACAGAAGGAAGGATGATATTTATATAAATTATCAGGAAAAATCTGTGAGAAACAGCAGGCAAAGTAAGTAAATCTCTGGCAAATAAGGACTATATGAAGGACAGGGGGGACATTGGTCATACAGTACAGCAGTCACTAGGATTACCCACATCTGGTGGTGACATTGGACAGGTTTCTTCTCTCCCTGCCAATGCTTCCCCCTGCCTAATGACCTTTTCTTCTCTGACAAAAAGATAACAAGTATCATAGATAAAGAAAGACTAAGTGAAAATGTTATCAAGAGTTAGAGGGACTGAATTTGTGCAGCAAATAGATACAGCAATGAAATAATCATAACCTAATTTCTGACATTCTTAGTGTCTTGCATTATTCTTCAATTTGCTCTTATCGTCTCCAAGGAGAAGGGACTCCTAGTGTGAAGGACAGAGTCAGAAATGGGCCCTCCAAGAAGGATGAGACATCCTTCTGATCTGAACTTATGTCGCACTGGGGGATTACATGTGGGATAGACTTACTACAGATTCTCCTCCCTTCATTCCTGTTATTTGCATGTAGATTTTCACTTGTGAATTTCCTAAGCCATGTTTCAATAGTGATTACGTGTTAATAATGAAGTGGGAATAAACAAAAATTCAAAAAGGGCTATAAATCTTTTGTTCACTAAGTTGCACAAACAAAGTACAGACCATTTTGGTCTTTCACATGAACACACTGAGTCTATATTTTAAATATGTACTGGTAGAACATTTCAGATCTGCTGAATACAGTAGGTATTTATGCTTTTATTTTAAATGGGGATTACAAATTATTCGCTTTTTGTCATGCACAATATGCATATTATGGTGTAGATATTATGTTACCAATTCACTGTAACTAAGTACTTCGGCACTTAAAAAAAAAAACCATTTTTGACCCAATAGACCATAATAGAGCCTTTCAAGCTTGTTTGAGGCAGCTGCCACGAACTGAAAAAGTCATACAAAACATGCTGTATGTAGAGCAATTTAATATGTAGAAACGTGCATTTTCAGTAAGATACAATGGCTGGTTTAGACTCTTTTAACTAAGCAAAAGTATTGGTCCTATTATCTTCTGATGCTCAGGAAGGCTTCAGATTAGTCCTGCCAATAGCTACTAACTAGCAGGTGAAGTTACCAAACTACCTCACCTCCTTACTGGTGAGGGTGGTACCATATATGCTCAATGTGAGCTTTTATGGGCGTGTGAAAGCAACGCCATAGAACTGAGAAACTCTGAGAGAACCAGACAATTCAGCCAAAAATGTATTTTAAAAGTATTTTTAGTGGTTTAAGTAAAAACACATTCTTGTTTGTTTAATGTGGTTTTCAGTATGTTCCATCTTTTTAAATTTAGCCTATTGCGTCAATATTTTATATGCCATCATGAAGGCTGTCCTCTTGTTAATGAAATAATGATTCAAGCCACAAAATTAAAACCAGTTGGTTTGTCAAGTTCTGAGCTTAAAAACAATTCTGTAAGATGACTACGGAGGAAATATACAGAACCTTGATAATCCATTATTGGTAATTAACTACTGAGGCTAAGGGTTCCCTTCAGTTTCCTCCAACCAGGACCCTGATGCCAGCTGGCAAGGTCTGGGAATGCCACCAGGGCTCCTACTGCCAATTCAGAAGAAAGTATAACTCTTACAGACCCTCTGTCATTTTTGCCAGTCCCATGTGGGTGACGCAGATACCACGCAGCACCATGGATGCCACTGGACACTCCTGTTTCAGCCAGCGTATTGGTCCCTAGAGGTTTATATCTTAAATTCTTAATACAATTTGTATGAGCATGGAGAGTGTGTGAGTGTGTGTCTGTATGTATTATGCAAGCACGTCTGATTCCCTATAAATGTTCATAAATGTGTGTGTATTGATGCACATATGTACTAAGTAGCAGACTAATTTAACCTTGCTATAGAAATCATAATTTTTTCCCCTAAAAGATTCTTTCCTTATAGATTTAATTTTATTTTTAGCAAGAGGACTGCAGCACCCAAAGCTCACAGTATTGCCTCTTCCACTGAATA
This sequence comes from Haliaeetus leucocephalus, assembly GCF_000737465.1. Lineage (NCBI taxonomy): Eukaryota > Metazoa > Chordata > Aves > Accipitriformes > Accipitridae > Haliaeetus > Haliaeetus leucocephalus. The sequence goes on from NW_010972676.1 coordinate 11,479,995, forward strand.
ATCATTAGAAGTTCTAAATAAAGAATCAAGTGCTGGAGCCAAAGCACACTGAAGTCAATAGGAGTCTTTTCATTGACTTCAATGGGCTTTGAATCAGAGTCCAAATTCTAACTGTTGCTGAACATATTTACAACCACAAGATTTTGTGTGGTACTCTCTGTGGGCACAATGGTGGAATTTACTTGGGAAAACAAATGGAAACATATTCTTAGATGGTGTGACCAGTATTATTACACATTCAAAAACTAGGTCTTGCGAATCTCAATTATATCACTAAAAAATAATCAGTTGATTCAGCTGTGCATATGAAGATGTATAGTTAGATAATGTCTCTCCAGGCCAGAAAACAACTCATGCTGATGCTTCTGAAACCACTGCCAAAGAGGAAGGGATGTTGTTAGTGTCAGTGTATTCACATATCAAAATTAGAAGCAGCATTATTTTAAGCATGTTCTTAGAAATCATAGCTGATGCAAAATTTCTGCACAGAGTGAATTGGTGTTTGTTGTTTCCAACACTAATTAATCAGCAGTAGTCACACTGGACTTACAGAGAGCATGCTAGTATCAGTATGTCTGACTTCGATTTTAGAAACTACTGTGAACTTATTAAGTAATTTGCCATTTTGTAATATAGCGTATCTAAGTAATATACAGAGTGTTTCCAGCTAAAAGCTGTCTGATGCCTGTGTTTTGTAGGTAAGCTGGGGAGGTCTTTCCTCACTCCCTACCTCAGATATGTAATACAATAACAGACATTACACATTACAGTGACATTCCATTATGTTGCACAGCATCATATATTCTTAGCTCCCGAGGGAAAAAATGACCGGTGGAAATTGAAGCTAGCCTGTGGACTTGGCCAATAATCCACTGGATCTCAGCCAGCTTTCCCAGCCAGATATACACATACACCTACACAACTATCGTAACACACTTGCAAACAGTGTAACCAAAAATTATTTACATAGCACCCATTTAAAAAGAGACTCATTTCTGAGGGCCCCCTTTGAAACCTTTGAAGACGTTACCAGCTCTCCACACGTCGACTCTCTGGAGAATGGCTCATTATGTCCTTGTCAAACTTAAAATATCACGCTGTTAAAAATATTAGTCACAGGAGCTGTTTGACAACAGTGTCGCAGTAAAGTTCTCTTGTCGATATGAACATGGATAACCTGACACATAAAACCATGTCTTAGCGTATGGCATCCAGCGGTCAAGGCCGAGCACTGGAAGTTTCCTCAGAGCATTGGCAATACCCTGCCAATAGATATACTGTACATGCCATTTAAGCCAGCTGAGTATTGCTTTTCCTCTCCCTCCCTCCAGTTTTTCCATTCCCCAAGGGGCAATCCTTTGGCGAGCAACCCATTTAAGTCAAACAGCTATCATGTAAAAGTGAAGATGAGCAACAAAGCACATCCAAGGGAAGCAAGTTAAGATCTAGGCCCCGAGGTTCGAGGAGGGGGGCTAAAGAAACCGAGCCAAAGAAATTCTAAAAAGGCACTTTTTTAGCTTAAAAAAATAAGATTAGAAACTGGCTTGTATGAGCCCAACTGTGATTAAAAAAATAAACCTTTTATAGTTAAGACAGGATTTTTTTTCTTTTTGTTCTTTGACTTTTCCTTGCAGAGAAAGAGGCTATCTTCACTTAATCAGAGCAAAGAAAGAGTGGCTGAGGCAGAAGCAGCATCATGTGGGTGAAGGTCAGGCCAATTTTCACCCATGTGATGCTGCTTTATCACTCATGGAACAAAGATTAAGGCCTTTCTTTTCTTTATCCTTTTGTGCTTTCCCCCATTACTTTAACAGATCTGAACAAATCCCAGGCAGTTCATCCAAAAGTTCCTTTTAGCTACATTTAGTTCAGATCCTCTAAATTCCACATAAGACTTCATGCTATACCAACATGAAGAGGATATAAAACCCACATGTGTAGGGAGAAAAATGTTATAGAAAAACACAAAAATCATTGCAGAACATGATGATAGCAAAGGCCTTTTCAGCTGCAAGAAACTAGGCACATCCAGGAATCAGAATTATCAGTATCACTATTTCCTTACTTTTAAAGGAATGTGCTTTCCTGCTACACCAAAATGATGCATAAATATTGATGTTTGGTTGAGATGATGTTAACATGATAAAGCTCTAGTTGAGCTCTGAGGTTCTAAAAAAAAAAAAAAGACTAGAAATGCCCATTCATTGCTGCTCATGGGTAACCGTAAAAATGTTTTATCACAAAAAATTAGCTTGCATTAATCAAACATGTTATTCCAGAGTTGCATCAACTACAGAAATAGGACAGGATGTGATTTTTACACAAAATACCAGGAGGACTGATTGAAAGGGTGGTTGTTGGATTTGACTGTGCTTTTCGGTCCTTTGTTTTTTTTCAGGTAGGGGCAGCAGCCCTTCATAGCTCACTATTTCTCTCTGTTTCAAACAGGCTTAAGGAATGCCTGTTGATTAGCGCATTTATTTCATTTATCAATTTCTTGATATTTTAAAACAATTAGTACAGAGTGTTGAAATCAAATAATAGCAAGCAGTTAAGTAATTGTAATGACAAGAAGGTATATTTATGTGACAGGTCCCAGCTATCCATAACATTTACAGTTTTACATACACCGACTGCGTAACATTTAACATATTAAAAGATATGGAAAACAAAGCAGTTAAGCATTTAATAAGCAAGACAGGTATCTCAATATGGTTCTAGCATTATGCCATTGGTCTTAGTACCACTGCAGTGATCAAAGCATCTTTCCAGAGTTCAGATTCCCTGTTTCTTTGCCATCAATGTAAATGCTGCTCTTCCCCTAATGTGGTTTCAGAGGAGACTGGGGAGCCCGGCATAAAGCATCAGCCAAAGCATGGAACTACTGCAGCTTTTCATACAAGGCACCAAAAAAATTGGCTTATCCTCCTGTACCATATATTGTCATGTATCTCAGTGGTGCCCAAATTTTGTATAGTTTCATACTATTCATATCTACAGGACTAAAATCTTGGCCTCACTGAAGTCAACAGAAATGTTATCTTTGACTCCAACGAGTCCTGGTTTCATCCAGTGTGTCCAAGAGAAATGTTTCAGAGGTGGGACCTTGTTACTTTGAGTAATTTTGAGATGTGTAAACCACTAACAGGTGTGAGAAGTCAGTATGTAAAAACTGCTTGGATAGGATAACATATAAATGCACTTTTACTGAGGGTAATAGGAGATAATAAATGCTGTCATCCATATATTTCTTAAGAGCATCGTATTCATATTGCTTATACCTGAAAACATCTTCCTATGCATAGTCAAGATTTCTGATGCGGCCCAAAGTATTCTCATCATCTTATAAAAACAGTAGATGTCAGCACTTTTTTGGACCATTTGGAGCTTTAGACAGAAAATGCAACAAGTCCAGGACGTCTGTTTCATGTGCTCTATAAACAATTTGGGTAACAAAAGCTGCAAGAACCTCACCTATGCCAACCTAAATCCTACCTCCTTTCTTCAGAAAAGAGCTTTGAAATCTGTCTCCTCTGGCTTTTTTTGGTAGGCTATAATTATTTTGCTTTCATCAGGTGACAATTTATCACTCTTGCTGAGATTCTTTGGTTAGGTGTTTGTAACAAAGATTAAATATCTCACAAAGTAGGTAAATCCAGATGGAAAATTCTAGATATTTCTTAGTCTCCAAAAGCTCTGATTTTCAAGCAATTTATTCTGTCTCAATGCAAGTGAAGGGCTGAGAGCAGTGGCTACAGCCAATAAGTCATGACAAACTCTGGGAGTGAGGCGTAGCCGCTCTGAAGATGTTTCTGCCCTCAATCCACCCGTTTGCTGTGTGCTTTTCATTCCCTATTGGAGGAATATGAATTTGAGTAAATGCCATGTGACAGTGCGGCTGCTGTGGAATTTATTCATTTTTCTTGAGTAGGAGATCAATTAGTAATTACTTAAGGGCAGTCCTTATAGGCCATCTAGGTTGGCCCTTAATTAAGCAACAAGACATGACAGGCAATGTATTTCTGGGCAATTTAGCACATCTCTTAGGGAGTTTTTAAGGCATGAGGCCGAAGGTCAAGTGACTTTAACCACCTGAGAAGTGCAAAAATCCCTTAGAAATGCACTGTCTAGAGTGACTTATTGCTGTTATTAAATGGAATTTGTGAATAAAAATATGAAAGACTGTCAGCCCCAGGCATGAATAGGGCATTATTAACATGGATATGACATTGTTGACAGCTAATCTAAAGCTCCATTTGTGTCCTGAGCTCTAGAGCTATTTCTTTATACTGTATATTAACAAGGAAGATATGTTATGTTCTTCATACACTTTTACCAGAGCTGTCCAATAAGAATGAGGGACATAGCTTTTTGAAATTTGCATCGCACATTACTTTTTGGGGGCTGAAATACAGCAATTAAACCTTGTATGCCTAACATCCCATTTTTGGATTATAATGTACAAGTGTCCTGAAAGAACAAAATATCCTTCCTAGGATGTAAAATCCTTACTCCTGACACACTCTCCCCTGCTATCCTGAGGTCTGCCCTGAATTTGTCTCCTCCCTGGCCCAGCTGCTTCCCTTGTCCCCTGCTGCTGGGGTCAATGTGCCTGATTGTCTGTACATGTCAGTGCGTCCAGGTTGAAGAAGCGCACCAGCAACATTCGCATGTAGAGATGAATAAACAGAGCCAATTCCAGCACCTTCATCTTACCTACATTTTTCTTTTATTTTCCTTCTCTTCTTTTTAAATTGCCCCCAACAAGAATGTCAACTTTTTAAAGTGCATATATGCTGTCTAAATACCTTGCATTAAACATTGCCAAAGCAGTGCTTGCCTCCTGAAATTTGGAATTGCAGAAAATGGACAAGAAGCTGAACATCTGTTGTCAATATTATCCTTCTCCAGACCGATTGTATATAGATGTAGATATTTTTGCTTTGCTTGTTTCTATTGGCTTAATTTGTTCTTGGGTTTCTTGATGTGCTTGTTATTATCCTTACGCTAATGCACGGTCTACCCTTTGTCAGTTCTGTTTGTTGATCTACGGTAACACCCAATTCCAAAGACCAAACTCTTCTCTTGAGAGGAAAAGTGGGTCAGATCCTAGCCTTACTCTGACCAGCATAGCTTCCTCATTTCTATAGGAGTTGCCAGAAGGCTGCACCCATGGGATCTTGCATTGGCAGCGGGTTTCCAGCTGCCCAGGGGTTTTCCTGTTGCTGCTTTTCAGCCCCCAAATGCAGTGCATGGTGGTGTTGAGGAGGCATTCTCTTTCCTAGGTGTATGGGAGCCTATGTAAGTGGGCTGTATGTGAGCCCTGTGTTGGGAAGAGCAGGTTCACTGTCATGTGGGACAGTGGTGCTACCTTAAGTCTGATGACCCCAGAAAGCGCTGGATTGTGCTGCCAGGCAGTTCTGACACTCACAGTGTATCTGGATTTTCCAGGGGGCATAACAGCTACTTAGCATGTGGTGTCCAGTTCTTCTGCACTTTCACAAGTATGTCTGACATGTTATGAAAGTAATGGATTTACTGTGCATACCTCAAATATTTTAAGGCTATGTGAACACATATTTGTGTCTGGGAAATCCTGGGCAGAAATATGGAAGTACTGATGTGGATTCTTTGTTTAGGCTCACAGGAACTAAAGTAGGTAAATCTAGAGCTCTCCATGCATGCAGAAAATTTGGGGGAATTGTAGGATTACAATGCAGAAATATTGTGTATATTCCCTGAATCAATTCTAACTACAGGAGAGGGTATCAGTTTGTCTTGGTATTCTTGGTGCAAGGAAAGGTAAAACAGTCAAAAGAAATAAGAGGGCTTTAAAGAGACATTTTGAAAATCATCTTTTTTAACAGCAGTGATCCATAAAGCTGTATTAAATCAACTTTTTTAGTGGGCTGAGTGCACTACAGTTTCTGAAAAGTTCCACATACTGCAGTTTGAACCAAGTAACCTGAAATCTAAAAGTAGTCTGTACTTGTCTAGTACCACTGTACTAAGAGAAAATTTCTTAAAATTGCTAATAGCAAAAAATGCTGATATCATCTAGCCGCAAGGCTGTCCTATTAAGTCTGAGCTGAAGAATCCTTTTTAGTGTAACTTTGAAAGCAAGTTTTCCTGTCATTCTGACTGTCCTGAAACTGGTAATTTACTGTAAAACAGCAAGAGACATTACGGCATCACGGAGCAGATAATTCTGTGTTTTAGAAAAATTGAAATAGCAACAAAAAATAAAAAATGTGTGTCATGTTCAGGTATCAGTGAAGAACAAATTTTGTTTTTTATGCACCTGATGAAACAAGTAATAAAAAATTTTAAAATAATAAAAAATGTAAAAATTCTTGATTCTAATGAAAAAAAGGAAACATAATTAGTGACTCATGTATGGTTTGGATCATGCTGATGGTGATATTCAGCCACAAGGAATGACTAATGAGTTGTGGTCCACAATCTAAGATTTCCTGGGAAAAAAGTAAACCATTAGCCCTTATGGTAGCAAAACCCCCTACAAAAGTCTGTACCTAGAGCAACCCTTATCATCCCTCATGTTCTAAGACATGTAGGAACTGCTGCCATTTATCTGGATTCAGCATTAACTGGCAGTTCTCAACCATTTTAGAAATGATCAAAAGCATAAAAAAAAAAAAAAAAAAGAGGTGTGGAAAGAAGAACATACACTTCCGAGCTCCTCACATTTTACTGTGTATTGCCTCCCTGCTGTGTGATTTCTGTGTTTTAGCTTCAGTACTGCTGAGGCTGCTACCTATCTTGATGTAAAGGTTTATAGGTTTGACTAATCCTGTATTGCAACCTGCTCCTGCCCATACTTGATCAACCGCACCTGACTCTGAGATGTGTAAGAGCCCTTGGCCAACACAATGACTGCTTAATCAAGCAGAAATATATATTAAAAAAATTATATCCTAATGTTTTCTTTTACCTCTAGATATTTTCTTCACTGGGGCTCACAGCCATTGCTGAGCACTTGCCCTGCAATCTCAGCTGTTGAGTCTGCCCCTTGCCTCTTTTGGCAGTGGGTGCATGCAGCACTTAAGTTCAGGTCTGGCAGCTGGGGGATGCCAATGTGGGCAATGCCAGATGACTTTCTGCTATTTTTCACAACAGAAAGGAGTGTTAACATAATACAGCTGTTCTCATTAAAGGGCATTACTCATAGGTACTTACTTAAAAGAAAAGTTCTTAATGAGTGGTTGAAGGGTTTTAGACCATGGTGTTTACAGTTAAGCTCAGCTGTTGTTTTTAATATGAAATCTAACGTAAATTCTCCCCCTTTACTTGTATGATCCCCCATTCTTTTAAAAAGTAAATTATAGAATTATGGTGGACAACTATTGAAAAAGAAAAGAAAAGAAAGGGAAAAAAGAAGTAGAGAAACCCATTACAATGAGGAAAGATATGGTCATGGGTTGAAAGAGAGTAATAAGAAATGTTACGGAAAACAAAATCAAGAAAAATATAACAGAAAAGCAGTGAGAGAAAGGGAATTAGAGAGCAATGAAGAGCAAGTTAAAAAAACTTTATAATTCTGACAAGGTTGGAGAAATGAAAACATAATGATTTTTTTATTACATGATAAAATGAAGCCTTCTTTCAATTATTTAGCCTTGCAAAATTAGACTTTATGCTATCAATGAAGTTATTCAGTATGAATATCTGCTGTGTGTTTCAGTATTGACACATCTCCTGCATCTAGAAACTTGCAGTTGCAATGCGTCTAGACTAGAATCCAAATAATAATAAAAGAGGCTTAGCACACTTTATCAGTTTTGGTTTATATTCAGTTCCTTAGGAAAGGCCTATTCTAGTTTGTTTCTTAGAAGAAAAAACAGAACTACTTGTAATCTTAAAGGAAGGACTAAGCAAAACATGAGCTAAACATCAATGGAGTAAAGGGCACAAACCCTTGTTTGTTGGCAGCTCAATGCAAAAGCTTAAGTGTACACACACCCACTTCTCTGTATTTGATATATATTACCCTAGGTAGTGTATTGGCATATCTACCATAGCATAGCAATTTTTCTGTGAAAGTCTTTTCATTAAAGTAACATTGGGAGTGCTGGTGACTATAGAAGGTAATTCAATATTTTCATTCACCTGCCATAGCCAGTTCACTGAATACTGGATATACTTGCAGGAAGACAAGTATATGTGACAGGAATATGCATGTGAGCACTGGCATGAAGGTTAGAGAGAACGTACAACTGAAATTAAAGGCCACTCATTATGCCTATTTCCTTATTCATTACTTATTTGAATTAATTTTATGGCCACGTTGCTAGGTTTGTTTCCTTGCACTGGATTAAGGTGTTAGAGAAAAATCTGTTCATTACTGTGGGAAGGAAAAAAACCAACCCCAACAGTCAAAGGTGGTTGTTGCCATGAGTTTTTGCTAAATAATGCGAAAGACATAACTCTTTGAGCTTGTATTTAGCTACAGAGAGATTATACAGCTTTTAAAGACTTCTTTTTTTTTAATAAAACAATTCATGCTCCTCTGACTTCAACACACACCAATTATTTGTACTAACTCTATTTCTCCTTTGAAACACAAGCTGTGTTCAGAAAAGATTTCCTGCCTTTAAAGATGGTTTGTTAAAAAACAATAGAAATGCAATGAAATTAACTATTTGACACTTCTTTTCCCGATATCTTGCAAAGAGTAGTAATATCCATATATGTTCTAGCACATTTCTGAAACAATATTTCACTGAGTGATGTAGTTTTGTTTATTAACAACTATGTATTTTAATGAAGCAATCGTTTTTAATAAAGAAAGGGTCCACATTTTTCAGGGAGCATTTGGGCATCTTTGCCTTTATTTCATTTAGAATTTCTGAAGACTTTCCATTGAGGTAACATTTACTTTTGAGGTGTGTAATTGGGACTCAGCATGTTCTGTGCTGTACTCTTTGATGTTCACCAGTGCTGTTTAAGAAATGAGTTAGAACTGGGAATCCAGTATCTGCTAGGGAAATTCTTAAACCCACAGGATGGCTGCCTATTTTTTCCTTCTGTTTTCTTTAAGATTCCTGAACTGACATGATAGAAGCAGGGTCCCAATTAGCTGAATAAGCAAGTCAGGTTTTTTTGTGGGATTAAAAACACATAATAAAACCAGGCAACCAATTGGTTAAATTCATATTCAGAGGACCTGTGGTGTTTCTGGTTTGGGGTTTTTTGGTTGTTTTTTGCCCCCCCCCCCTTTTTTTTTTTTGTTTAACTAAAGAAAAACCAACAAAATGCCATGTCTGATGAGATATTGATACCTCAGGGAATAATACCACATTATTTTTTCTGCCTCTGGTGTAATCATTTGTCTCTTTAAATTGACATCAGCTGAGGCCACTGAGACCCTCACACCAAAAAAACTTGTGACCCCCCCCCCCCACTGCCTTCAAGGCTTATTTTATACTTCCTGGTCTGCTTGTTTTTCATGTGAGGCACAGTACATATTTTGGGGGCAATTTCACATATTATGGCAACCTAGTAATCTCTGTCCCTTCTACTGGCCCCCTTTAAAGTGCTAGAACAAGCCCTTTTTGGACAATAAATTTTCTTCTGAGGTAAGTCAGTCTTTCACCGCCATAGGAGAAGAAAGTGATGCAGTCCAGAAGCAGTAGATGACAACAGTTTTCAGTCAGGTTTCTCAGCTGCTGTTTTCATTCTGGGAGAGGTTTCTTAGGTTGTCTTTCTGTACTCAGTTCTTCTGCTTTATCTCATCCCAGGATTGTCTACCATATAGCTTGGACTATTCCTCTAACAGTAAGCTCTGGGGAATCATCTTCTGGCTTTATCTCACTTCCTTAGCTTCCACTCAAGACTACTGTGCATCGTAAGTTATCCCACAAGATCTACATTCTTCCTCTGCAAAACATGTGCTTTTGCTCCTGCATCAAAATCAATCACAGATCTGGGGCCCCTGAGAGGTATGTCTTTTCAGAATACTCAGAAAATGATGGGGGGAGACTGCAGATGAAGATCACCTTATCCATCTGTTTTACACAGATGTTCTCACAAGGGATGGAGGCCCAGTACAACAGAAACACAGCGGTGAACTTGGCAAGAAGTGTCCCTAGGAGATTCTTCAGGAAGCATCATTTAGAGAGTGCTGTTTCCTGGAGTAAAGCTGCAATCACACATTAAACAGGAGATGGCCATCGCTGAGGTGGGGTTGTCATGCCCATGCTTGAGCAAAAAAAGAAAACACAGCTCATCTAGTTTGATTTTTTCTGTGGTAACTCATCTAATCTAATTGAGGTAGTCTCTCCATTACCATAAAGAGTTATTTCAGGTCAAGAAGCAAAGAGACCTTATACCCTTATCCCTTGAAAGGATGATATACTTACATGCTGGCACATGCTAGTCTTAACAGTTATTGTGTTGATGAAACGATATAGAAATGGTGGAATAAGTATTTAGGTGGAAGGGAAAAAATTGTACACAAAATACGTGGATCAAAGTCAATCTCAGACACTGTTACAGAAGGCTGTATGGTGCATGGCATCCCATGGTGTCCCTGCAGGAGTGTATTTGGCAGCAATGATTTGGCTGCAAGATTGACATTTCTTGCAGCTGGAGGAATGGCTACTTCTGTGGTATTCAACAAGGGACAGAATGTCTCCCAGATAATTTCCACAGCCCACTGGTCAGTGATGTGCCTATGCAAAACCCTACTTACACAGAGGAATAGATTCAAATCAGTGTACTCTGCTTGGCCTCTTCTGCATATCTACGTGGTATCTCTGAACATGTCTTTTCACCCTTGTTCTTTCCAGGCAGCGAACGCACATTCACCACTCTCACAGTCTTCATAAAGGAGGAACACTTTACCCTTCTCTTGGTCATCACAAGGATTGCTTTCCACAGCAAAATTATCCAAGAATCTCCCCATCACTTTCAGGAAACTGTTATACACAAATGGTGCCCGGCAGGTGGATCTACTCTCCCCAGGACTATATATTATCATTTACTTTGCATATTGGAAGCATTTCTGAATCAATTTATACAGTATTTAATGCAGTGTTCTGTATAAGAGCTAACGTTACATTAGTTCTCTTATACAAGTTATAACATTTCTTATAGTGTCATACATTTTATGAGACGTCATACGTTTTGGAAGATTAAATGATCTACTGGAGTCTACTGGCTGCAGTGTGTAGGGACAGTCCCTCACCACATAAAATGTGGTGACTGTTATGGTTAAATCTGCAAGGAATTTCCATTTAAAAAAAGGATTTTTTAAATGGTTGTAACTTTCTAAGATGGTCCCCATTTTTGGTTGTAGGTCTGGCCTGCCCAGCTGGGGATATTTTTGAAAGTTTGAACAAAAACGGCTTAGCTGCTAATAGATTAAATATAAGTAAAAAAAAATTGCTTCCTGCTTCTTTAAAAAATGCAGCTTTCAGTAAAAATAGAAATTCAGCTGACGTGACTCTGGTATGAAAGCTGTGTTTGGAAAGGAAATAGTCTTCACCAAGGGGCGTGAACAGTCTCATTCCAAAGGAAATGGTTTTGATTTGTCTGAGGTTTTAAAAAAATTGCTCAGGACCTGATCTGAAGCCCATTGACGTCAAAGGAAAGATTCACAGTGACTTCAATGGGCTTGGGATCAAGTGTGAAGTGAGCATGGGCAGCTGTTCGAGGCCTTTACATCACCACCATCCATTTAGCATCTGATTCTTAGAATGATTTTTGACTTGGTCTCTAGCTTTGGGATAGCGGATATAATTGCATCGCCAAAAGTAACTGCAGGTATAACTCAGTGATGAATTATTTTTTGTACCTAGATCAAATGTTCCATCTCAAAACGAAGCCTTGGTGACAAATTCTGTTATGTACACAACAGAGAGTGGGACTTAGGGGTTGTTTCAGGCTCTTATTGGTGCCCTGGGTGATTCCAGATTATTAATTTTCATAGCAACCGCTTGTCCATCAGCCACCTAAGATTTCACTTGGGCAAAGGCTTTGATGAGACAAGGGCTGCTGAACTGGACTTTAAGTTGCTGCATTCTGTAATTGTAGACTTCATTTAGAAGAGCTGAAGAGAGGACATTCCCACAGGGGGACTGAAGGGTATTACACTTTAGATGACTATTTATGAATGTGTGAGATGGTAGCTGGGATAAATAGGGATGCTTTCTACAAAGAAAAAATAAAGACAGATAGACAGGCATAAACACCTACTTTACTGCCTATTAATGAGTACAGCTGATGCTTTGCTGTGAACACTTAATCCCCAGTCCAGAGTTGTGTCAGTGTAAATTAATAAAACTACAGATACACTCTGCTCACCAAATGTGAGTAGAAAGGACTGCAGAAATATCTCTTTGGCTATATATTTTAGTATCTAAATGTTTTTCAGGTGGAGAGTGTAAAAGCACTGGAATCTCCACCTGGGGTAAAGCTGTGTCTTCAAGTGCAGGAATTTCTGAAGAAAAAAAGACCACATTAACTGGATGGGAGTGGACAGACAGACAGGGAAGAGACTGTTGATTGAGATCCAGCATGAATTTTTCCATGCTATAACGTGGTCTGGGGGCAATAGCCAGCTGTCCTAAGTTTGATCAGCCAGTTAGCTGCTCTAGCTGAATTGTGAGACTGGGTGCTGGAGGGAGAGTAAGCCAAGAGCAGGAAACTATGATTTTCTCCACGATGGAAAAATGTTTCTTGTGCTGAGTATATCTTGTCAGTAAAAGACATAACATAAGAAGGATGTAGAAAAAATCCTCCCCACATCCTATTGTGATTACCACTTTTTTCCAACTCACTGTCTAAACTATTTAGCTTCCTTTAAAATATCTATAGTGCATTGGCACCAAAAATGACCACACTTAACTGGCTGCTGGAAAGAATGTCCTAAATTTCTCTTAAATAAAATAATTACCCAACTGCTCAGAAAGACAAATAGAACATTTTCACTTATTTCCAATCAAGCCTTGATTATTAAAAGAGCAGTTAAAATTCTGAATTAATTACTGGTGATGTTGAAGCATAAAATTTATAAAATTAAATAGTACCAGACACTTGCTCATTCTGAGACTAATAAAAAGATTTAAGTTTTTTGGATTTCTAGTGCTGAAATATGGGACAGTACTGAAGATAAAAAAATGTATGTGCTGAGTACTACAGATCTAAGCTATGAAAAGTTGCTAAGTGTATATTTCTTATATTATTAGACTTGCCAATCTCATTGTTCAAATAAATACTTCTTGCAAAGCTTACTTTTATAACATTTTCTTAATCCTGCCTGCTTATTTTATTTTACTTTATACAAATGTAGAACCTCTACAAAGGTTCTGCACTTTTTCTGGATCAAATATACATAATTTAATCTTTTTCTTGTATAGTAACAGTGAACAGCTTCTTATGAAACAAACACCTGCTGGTAAGGAAAGAACCTTCAACAGCTGAATTTAAAAAAAATATTCATTCTGTTCTTCTATTTTCTTTATTTTCATCAACTCTTAACAACTGACCTACTTTCTCTTGGGACTAATAATGACAATGACTTACCAAAAATTTTTGACATGATTTTTAAATTTTCCTTTTAGGCATTCCTTGGTAACAGTTTCCTCTAAGTGGACGCAATCTACAGATCTGTGTTGGATTGTGGACTGAGAGTGATACTGTTTTCATATCGCACATGCGGATAGTCTAAAGCACTATGTATAGTCACATTTTGCTGTACAAGGTGTGCAAATTTAGGTCACAAGTTCTACTTGAACCACATGGTATAATGTACAGTTGTTCCAGATCCAATAACCAATTTAAAATTGAAAGTTAATACATTACATTAATAATATCATACTGTCTATGGGATCATTTGTCAATGTTACCATAAAAGACTGATGATTTGATAACTAAAGAGTATTTATTATAGCGGCAATTTGTACTATTATACTATAAATAAGAATGTCTTGGCATTTCTATAATAAATCCTATTTTCAGTGTTCTATTACTTGGTCATAAAAAAATCACCCTGGGCTGAAATAGATCTATTGGACGTACAATAACAATAATATATTACCAAAATGTACATTTAATCCAGTGAGTAATATGGCCTTGAAAAACCCTTAAATGTACATTAAATTAATCACAGGTATTATTTACATAGATATTGGAATACATCCTTTGGATATTGTCAATATTTTAAATCAAAGGTCTATGGGTCTGATGCTGATTTTATTTGCACAGGGGTAAATCATATCAAAAACTTCACTGGTGTCAAGAGAGCTACCCCAGGGAAAAATGATCCCCGATGAAGAATATCAAGAACGAAATCAGATGCTGGATATAGAATTATTCAAAATCAGCTATATAGGATGGGCTCAGGTAAGATGTAAGAAGCTGTCAAGCATCATGCACACTGTCAGACTTTAAAAGACCTGTCATTGAGTAAAAAGAGGAACTATATCTAGGGAATGACACTTTGCAATTTCTGTTTATCCTTGGCCAGGTTGTATCCAGCCTCTGAATAGTTATCAGCAACAACAAGGATGTCGGCACCACCTCTCCCTTGGTATGCAGGAATTGGTCAGGAGTGCCAGGACTGCCTCGTTGTGGTGCCCCCAGGCATGAACCCCAGGAAAGTGGATGAGGAGGTGTGGGAAGGAGATGCACCCACAGAGATGCTGAGCAACATCAATGCGGGTGGTGCACAGCATGTGCGTTTTACTTACATGCTGTGGTGCACTGGAGGCATTGTGCCTCTCTGAGGTATAATCCCTTCCAGAGTTCCCTCAGAGTGGTGCGAATCCACCCTTTAATTAACACTGTGCCTAGGAGGCACAACTGAGCCTTTAGTATAGCCACAGGCTTTACATACACCTTAACTTGCAAATTGCAGATAAAAGTAGTTAATTTAAGTATAAACTGCCTCTTTTTTAAAGAAAGACCTTGATTTACACATGGAAGAGAAAGTAATTACATTTAACAGATGTCACAGCTCTGAAATAATATTTGATAATAATTAATCACTAAGAAAAAAAAAAAAGAAAGGAAATTCAAGTCAGTTCAGAGCTGTGGTCAAAACCCCAACCTCTGAAAGGAAATTTTACTCTGTTCTGTTCTACTCTATTCTGTTCTGTTCTATTCTATTCTATCCTATTCTATTCTTTCCCAGCTTTTACACTACACATATCATTGTAACATTGGAGCATCTTTCCAGCATACTACATTAAACAATGTGATTACATTCCATTGACTGTTCCATCAACTATATTCCATGAAGTCAATCAGAGCTGTGACTGCTCAGCATCTTGCAGGACTGCCAAGCATCTTCCACAATTCTCTAGCCACTGGAATTATTTTTTAATGTACACTTCATCAGAGTTTATTTTCATCATAGCGTTGAAGGAATGAATCCTAAGCAAATCTAATCTTGACATGCCTCTACCCCTCCCTCCACCATCAGCATGCCAGAGCACAGGGCTTCTGTACTTATAAATGGCATTTACCCTCCTATCCATTTTTCTTAACTACTCCTTCTGCAGAGTGCAGAGAAGCAGAAGCAGGATGCTAACAACAAGACCTCTGCTTGAATATCCTGCTCATAATTGTAGACAGACACCAGGGCATAAGTGACATTTTTATGCTATGTCAGTGCATATCATGTGTGCCTACACTCATGATCCAAACAGTAAGGTATTGCCATGAGTTTGAAGAGTGTCTGTTTAACTGTTATTCATTTTGTTTGCCCAACATTTTTATCCTTCTACATTTTCTTCTGTTTCATCTAATAGCTATTAGCAAGTTTTGGTTTAAATGGGATTGTGGCCTGAAACACAAAATGTTCTTACTCTGCTATTCAATGTTTTTCATCTTTTAAAACACATATATCCAAAGATGAAAATGTCTTTTTTGGAGTCCACATCAAAAGAATGTTAGAAGTCATCAAAGAAAGTGGAGAGCAGAGCATTTGCTGTTCTAAGGATGGCTCCGATCCTCTAAAAATTAGGGGCCAGATTCTGCTGTCACTGACATCAGTGGGAGAATTTCCACTGACTTCAGAAAGTGAAGAATCAGGCTCTGTAATATTAAAACACTGACAGGTGTCGCTAAGAGAAAAGTGCAGGACATTTTAAATAGACATTAAAATATAAATGCATGCAACATAAGCCTAAAGGACAGGTGATTATGTTTTCTTTTTTTTTTTCTGAGAAGAGAATAATAAATGAATCAGTCTTTGCAAAGATCATACCATTAGCTCTTTAACCTTTCTGAGCACCAGGATGCATTTTGCTGCTTTGCTTTTATCACAGGGAGGTTTCAGCTGTAATGTTATTGCTACAGATGCTCAAGTTGCCTGGCATTTCTTAACTTCATTTATTTATGGAGTTTTACTAAATGCTAGCTGGTTTTGCTGTTGTTTGTAGCTTGCTTATTATAAACTACTGTATAGTAGAAGAGGTATTTCACTCAAAAGAGTGAAGAGGTATGGAGTTGCTAACTCAGAGTTTTCTCTTTCAAATCATGATGTCGGCGAAGCATGTGAGCAGCCCGGTTTCTCTCCCTCAGCGGGGCCAGGCAATGAGCCTTGTCTCTCTCTCTGAAGTTAACACAAGTTAACTGTCATTCCTCAGTGTGCAAGAAATCAGCTGTAAGCACAACTTGGGTCACTACATACATCCCAAGCTGTGACAGAGGTGGCAGTGATGCTGTCAGGCTGTTGGTCTGTTTCTCTGTACAGGGGACAGTTCTTGATTTTTTTCCACAGCAGCAACAGACAAACCTGTATGTTCAGGCCATAGTTCCAGTCTACCTTCCACATAATTTACTTAATTTGCTTTTCTAATGAAAAGGTAGTCTTGCTTTAAAGAAGTTCCCTGGACCAGGTAATGATGGGCATTGGATGGTGAAGCCAGGTTTTCCTTCCTGTAACAGCCTACCCAGAAGGCCAGTCACGATACCGTCCAAACGCTCGGCAGCGTACAGGAATAACTCCCCCTCTGCCTCTCAGGAGGCATCCTCTCTCAAGGATGTGTCAGAATCAGCGATCACACTCTTCCTGCAAATACATGTGATGATCTATGAGCACAGGTTGTCCCACCTAAACCGATGGGAAGCTCAAGGTGAACTTGTATCTAATGGGGTTGCAAGTTAATGCATAGCTGCCTTAGGGCAGCCCATCAGCTGGAGTTGAATCAGTCATTAATAGCTTAGAAACCACAACCAAGCTAACAAAGACTAAACGATCATCAGAACAAAGAACAGAAAAATGAGCTATTGAAAGCGGGACTTTCTGAAGTTCATGGGCCACTGATTTGACACGTTTTCCATCTTGGGCCCCAAATGACTGGCTAAGATTGTGTATGTTCAAAACCATGAGGGTCACACATTCATTCAAAACTGAGTAGAAAAAATGAAATCAGATTATTTCACTGATGCCTCTGACTAGGGAGACTCCACGTATTTGTGAGGGGAATGTTTTAATCTTCCATCCAAAAAAGAAATGATCTCTCATGGCATGCCTGATAATTTAGTCTTCTCAGGTTTTTGAATTATGCTACTGTATGTAGCTGAAAATTGTTTGATAAGCATCACTAAGTGGTCTGGCTTTAAACCAAGCCTGTCATCTAGTGGAGTGCTATGCTATTCCAACTTTAATCTAGATAACTGGCACACATAAAATAAGGAAACACAAATGTGACACAGCTGCAGCTAGTCTGGTGGAGCTAAAATGCTTAACAGTGTTTTATGCCTGTAATATAAGACTGCTTACTAATGGGAGAATCCTATGTGCAAAAGAGTGACAATCAGATTGCCTTTGATATAACTGGTTATAAAAATGTTGGAGATTTAGTATTTATGGTGCCTGCAGGTTACAAGAAAATGCTTCTTGTGTTATGACTTTAGCAGACATTAAAAATGCTGTGTAACTATGGCCAAACCTCACAAGTTACTGCCCAACACATGTAGTAAGCTAGGTTTGCAGCAGAGAATAGGCTAATGAGCAACAGTTTACAGAAAGGCTTGTGACACAACTTAGACATTAGAGGGGTTTTTTGTGCAATCCATGTGCCCTTTCTGAATAATATATCTGAATGTGCCAGGAAAACACAGTGTATGCATTAAGTTCACTAAATGAGAGTCAGTGTGGTAAATTAAATAAATAGTCTGTGATCCAAGTGCTTTTGTCAATAGTGCATTGATTATAATGCCACATACTGTATTAAAAATCTAATAAATACAGAATGTCAGCTGGATAACTAGAGCATAAGTATGTTAGGTTCTGGCACTTGAGGCAAATATAAACAACCTTATTTGTGCTCTAGGAGTAAAGGATTTTCCCCTCAGGAAAAAAATATACACTGTCACTTACCCTAAACCACCTCAAAACAGGAAACAGGTGCTCAGAAAAGAAGTAGAGAGATCTGTTTCTTTAATTATAGACTGAGAGATTAAGATGGGCAAAACCCAATTCTGGTAGTAGGAGAGACAGATGAACAGAAAAGTAAACTAGAAATTCATTGTTCAGCCAACACATATTATATACCTGAACCTGTTATGCACTGGGACATATATACTTCACGCCTCAAGAAGTATCTCTGCAAAGGTGTAACACGCAGTTGTGACTACAACACCGCACAGAAAGTGCCGAAGTAGGTGCCTGATTTAACAAGGCATGTCACTGGGATGCTAACAGACCATGGCTTTGGCTCCTTGCTTTGCACTAAACTTAAGAATGTTGTACACAGCTGGGTAAATACCTATGCACAGCCTTACTCTCCTGGGACAGTAGCACCCTGTTGTCCATGAAATGCTTGTAGAGGTTTTCTGAGACAAATGGTCCAACCTGGAGGCTGATGTAACCTCTACAGCTCACACCAGACCACACAGAAAAACTCAGGCTGGGTAGACCTGGTGCCACCAGCAGATGAGAAGGATTTTTCCCTGCCTATGCAAATCAAAACGGCATAATTTACTCAAAATACTAATAGCTGGCACAGAGCTGTGAGATAGCAAAGACAAAACAAGGCAAAAATATTGAGGGTGGCTGCTGGCAATGACAGCAGACTCCAACGCTGTAGGTCAGCTAGCTGGCTTGTTCTTGAAAAGATTGTAACTTCACACAGAAATTCTGCCTGATGTTTTCCCTTAGCTGTTAGTCAGTGTCACCAGATACATTAAAAGCTGGCATGTTTGGTTTTTTTATTGGGTCTCCAAGATAACCTTCATAAAAACTTGTATATTTTCAAACTGCATCAGGATTTTAGGGCTCAACTGATAATCATTTGTGACTAATCTGATTTACGAAAGGATGACATGCAATTAGGCTGATGATCAGCTTGCAGTTCATGACTGCTAAATCTCTACAAAGATGGCATTCTCATTTTTATGACCTGATCACCCCCAAAAAAGTCCAAGAAGCTGTGGGCCCAATTATTCACAGCAGCCTGATCCTGAAAAGTAAGCATTTGAGAAAGTGTGAAATTTTAAGCATTTGAGTAGTTCTACCAACTTCAACCTACTAATATGTTGTGCTGGATCAGTCTCAGACTAGAGTGAGATATCTGTGAGAATGCAATTGCCAAGTATTCTGCACACATCCCTCCAGTTGAGCTGTGCAGTGGTTTCTTTTGCACCTGAGTGTAATGAGTTGAGCATCTGTTTGGAAACTTGAGTGCTAATGTAGAAGAGTGATATTTTCTCTTAATTAGATACATGTAGTAAATGTATGTTGGATGTTTCTAAAGATAAAGCATTCTTCCTCTACAGTATGTATGTTTAGCCAGAAGAGATGCGTTCCCTACATCTAGAATAAGAAACAGTGCAGAGTTTGATGAATGTGTCTCTTTGCACACTCAGACATGAATGTATTTTATATTTAAACTAAGTATATGTTGTAAAACAGAGACCAAAATGTGATTACTTACAAGGATGAGTAACAGTATGCGGCTAAAGTTTAAGCAAGCAGATAATTGTGTAATGAAATCACTTAAATGCATTGGGAAATTCATCTTCCTTTCACCCTTGGAAAAACTGATCTGCACAAGAAGAACTGGAATTTTATACTGAGGTTTTAACTCCTGTTCCCCCAGCCTTCTTGCGTACCCTCCCGCCCTTTCTGCTGGGTCTACAGCTTTTACACATCTCTCCATGACTCTCTTCCTTTTGTCTGCCTCCTCAATGGCTCCAGAGTCCTAAAGAAATGTTCAGCTTTGAAGATTGGCCTAAAAAAATGGTAATTTTCCAGACAAAGGCCAGGTGTTACTTCCGATTCATTCAGTATGCATCCCTATTATCCTGCGGGTCAGCTCCTGCCGTGCACGCTCCATGGGTGTTCTGACTGCGTAAGGCCTGTGAGATTTGCCCCGTGTGACTGAACTGCAGATGGCACTTTCATATCTCTTATTTTAGCAGCAGTCAATTTGCTAAACTTTCTTAATAGCAAGCTGCAAGGTGTTTTCTGTGTCACAGCCTCACAGCTTTCTCACTCCAACCAGAGGAGGAAACGTAGCGTCCATGGTGAGAAAATGGGGTCAGACAAGGAAGCTCCAGCCCCATGGACTGGGTGACCATCGGCAGAGCTCCGACTTGCCCGGGCACTGCGCTGAGGCAGGTTGTGCCACTACAGGGGGCATAGATTGTCTCATCGTGCCTTCCCCTACTCCCTTTGGAGAGAGAGAATATCGGTTCCCCTCAGAAGAACATCAATAGGAGGAGACATGGGCCAGGCTTTGCAGAGTAGACTTCCCCAGGCACGCTGCTCGCCTACCAGGGCTGCACAACTTTCGGATCAGAGCGCGAACAAAGAGTCTTGCAACTGCTCACACAGGCATCGAGTCACTTGCCAGGATTCCCTAACTACTTCTGGAGGCACAGTCATCTGTGCTGATATGTCTTCCTAGCAAGGTCAGCCATTTCAAGCAAACAATGACTTTAGATCATTGTTTGCTCTCAGGACAGATTATTTTTTCTCTATCTCCACAACCAGATTTAGATAAAAAGGAAAAACAACCCACCCTTTGTCAATACGCTGTATCCAAACCAAACTAACACATTTGGTTTCTGCAAGAAAACAAAGTCAAGTTTCAGTTTCTAAATAAACCATTTTTGGAGTAGTCACTCCGGAATTTTGCCTTCCTTTCCTGCGTTGTAACGGCTCCTCTCTGATGGAGAGAGGAATCATCTTAGACAAGTAACGCTATCTGCAGCTGCTTATCTCCAGTTTAATCCAAATTTCTTTTAAAGAAATGCTGAATGCTGCTGAAATTCCCAGAAGTTACAAGCTGAGATGTCATTCAAAACCCTCCCTTTGAATTCTTGTTGCCCCAGATTCAGCGATTCATTTTTATGTGTATGGTGATAATTAGGAATTGATCCCCCTTACGTTGTATTGCTAGAAAACCTTGCATCAACTTCAGTGATGGCTAGGTCAGGCCCAGGATACTTTACAGCAATTTCTTAGTCAAATCAAATGTCTTATTAAGCAGCAGATGAACTTAAACCACTATGTGATTATGTGACCAATAGAATACTTGAATTTAATAGTTTCATACTTCTTACCTGAAATTTCTAGAATAGGGTTAAAATTGCGCATCAGTAATTTCTTAATTTTGAATGAGTTGATTTATTACCTGCTTCATATATTTTTATTATGTGCTTTTACTGTATAAACACAATGAAACATGTATCATGCTGTCTAAAGGCTGAGTAAAAAAAAAAGAAGGAAAAAGAGAAAAAACCAAGACTGGGATGTCAGAAATAAATAACTCATTGCATTAGAAGGAGAAAACGAGAACCCAAATTTCTCTGCAAGGCACCCCAAACCAGCCATGTGATGGGGAAGATCAAGGCAAGGCGACAAAGGTGATGGAGCAGTAAAACGAGTGTTAACGAGGACTCTGTGGTTACACAGACTCAGCAGACAGGGTGACTGTCACAGTTGTGAGAGCAACTGTGACTGGGTTCAGAGATTAAATGGAAGCTAACAGTTATGACTAAGCATAAACCCCAACAAACCCATGCTTTGAATGCAAGACAGACGATTGTTATGCACTGCTTTGAATGCAGCTACTCACGGGTTTTGCTGAAGAGGGTGAGGAGACATGAGCAGCTGAGCCCAGGGCGGCAAACCACAAGTTCATCTCAGTTCGATGCAACGCTTGGACTGTTGGATCTTGAAGCCTGTGTTCAGATTTCATTACAGTCAAGGAAGCTAGCAGGTGCCTTGCATGAAAGTGCTGAGCAGAACAGAAATGGACTTAATCATGGGCTTGGATGCTCTTCTGTGTTTCAAGTTGATAGTGCTGAAAATGAAGGTGATATGAGGCCTGCAGTTACAAGGTTTTGAACATCTAAACACTATTTCACAACTTTTTTTTTCCCTGTCCAGAGTGAGTTTTTATAGTTTAGCAATTAATCTCATGAAGCAGGAATTTAACATGTCAGTGTTGACAGACTGTTAACTATAGCAGCAACGATGAAGCTTCTATAATATTAACCTTTCAAAAAATAAAACTGCAATAATGATGTTGTTTCCATTAGACCTTTCAGATCACTTACAAATTATCTGGAACTCCCACTGTTTATTTGTTTTTACTTTAGATTGTTGCCCCAAGCACTTAAATAATTGTAATAAAATAATAATAGAATTAAGATTAGATAAATTAAGTGGAAATGAAACTGAATACATTTTCCATGACAGCTGGCAAGTCCCATTCTGTGACTGCTCAGAAACAAAACTGGAATTTTTATGACAGTAGACAATAAGGCGATCGTGTACAGGATGTAACCCAATGCTCAAGAGGAGCAGTGTGCAAGTGACACATCAACAAAAACAAACTTGTTTCATTTATGTACTGTTAATTACCATAACTTACATAATCATGGACATCTGTTCTCCGTTTCTCATACGTGTACCTATACACAGATAATTACCACTATCTATTGGTCAGAAGAGCAAACAGAATAGTATGTAGATGGGTTATAGCATATAATTGTGTATATGTGTATATACATATTTTTACATATATACAGATATGCCCACCTCTGTCTTATTTATCCCTGTATCACTTTGCAAGTCATTTTTGTATTTCTTAAACTTCACATCCAAACTATAAGTAGGGGTCCTTGCATGGGTGGAGGGGCATTATACAGAAGAAAGAGCAAATCATTTTTAACTAATCAAAAATTAAGTTTGACAATATCAGTGTAGTATCTTTTGTCGTGATGGTTCCGAAACACTGTTTGAAAGGTTTTTTTTCAACCAGACTGTAAAGGATTATCAGCTTTAAAACAGTCGCATTGTTCCAAGAGAAGTAGCCATTGTTTTAGTGCATTATTCAGTTAAAAGAGAAAAGCAACTGATACACAAACTACAACCCTTAGCAAATAGATCTTTTTTCTGTTGAGTCTTGAGTACTTAAGGGTGATATTTGTTCCACGAAACATTTTCTGATTGTCTCTTCTCAATTACTGTATTTTTGGAACTTTATGAAAGAAGCCAAGAGAGTTAACTGATTTGCTTGAATTTCATGTCATTTCAGTGTTTATTTTTGGGCTGAAAGTCTTACAGTCACACATCTTGTATATACAAATTAAGGATTATTCAAGAGCATAGCTCTGTTTGAAGTAACATTTTATCATAAAGAAATGGAAATACCCATATACATAAGGTTAATAAACATCCTTTATACTGACAAATATGTATTACCATGAGATTGGTAAAAAGCAAAAATTGTCTTTAAAATATATTTTTAAAAGCTTTGAGATCTTCAAAGTCTACTGATATTTAATTTTGTTTACTAACATCATACTGTTATAAATTTTGAAATGAATATGAAATTCTACACATGAAATTAATTTAAATTTCATTTTACCTAGTCAACGGGCCTAACTTTGTTTGCATTTCTGTTAACTGCTGTTGGATGACAAGTCAAAAAAATTGTTATGATCTTTTTTCTGTACGTGTCCTGGATAACACATCCTGGGTTGAATAGCCCTAAACTGCAGGTACTGAATTACTGCTCTCACTTTTGAGAAGGATAATTCATTAAATCAGTCTGCATGTGTCCTTGGTTAGAGGAATTCCTGCATGTGACAGAGATTTGCTGCTCCATGTTCAGTCATTTCTAAAAAGACTATTAATTGTACATTATTGAGATTTGGATAGTTATTTACTGTCTACCCTTTTGCTCAGTGTGCTGGGATTGTCCCGCCAGCTGGGAGGAGCTGGGGATACCAAGATGGTGAGCAAAGCTTGCCTTATTGAAAGTGAAAGAAATTGTCTGCATACTGCCAAATGCTTATGGGGAAAAATGAGTACTATTTTCATATCGTCATTCATCAGTGTTAGCATTATTCTGATTTTGTCTTTCCATGTGTTTGTATTTGTCTTTCATCCACAGAGTCTTAAGAGAAGCATATCTGGGGGAGAATGTTCTGCATTCAATTGTCAGATAAAATAGTGCATAAATGAGCCGTCCCACACAGAAGAAAACAAAAGTTTAGCAACCATTCTCAGTTAATGAATTTGGGAATTATTCCACTTAGAAAATGCCTCTACATTGTCAGGAAAAAAATAATTTTCAAACTGAAACTTTTCATTATTTTCACACACACAAAAAATCATGAATAGATTTAGTTTATTTGTTTTCATGTATTGAAAGTATTTAAAGGATCAAAGTTCTTATTTGGGACAAACAAGCTTTTAAGTCACATTCACCTTTTTCCGTCTATGTGATAATACATTTATTTATATATTTATCTTCAACTTATATGGAAATACACTTAAAAAATTGTTATTCATACAGATTCACCTAGAAGTCAGTTTGAAAAGTGGCTTACAGTCCGTGGGAATGAATATAACTGCATTTGTATACGACTCTAAAGGGAAGGCATTTATAGATTTTCACTTCAGTTCTCAGTACAACATTTTAGCTTTGATAATAAAATTCCACACTGAAGCTTCGTATTGCTCAAGCATCATTGCTTCTACAAAGCATGCATTGTGAATTAAGTAATAACTTAAAATGCTAAAGCTAGACTACTTTTTTTGAGCGCTTTAGGAAAACACACTTCTGGATCTGGTAGTCTTGCTTTCTACTATCAAGCCATAGATCTGTACCCTTGCAAGGTGCTGAGCACTCTCACTTCCCTGCGTACATCCAGGGAAAGGGAAAACTCCCAGCACTGGGACCCCCCCCTGCCAAAACTGCAAGCCCAGTGTCAACTCCAGATTCATCTTTATACCTGAGCAAGACACAGACCATAAAAATTCTGCATCTGTTGACCATTCAATCTTTTGTTCTGTGACTGACATCATGTAGTACCGGATATTACAAAGGAAAAAAGAACAAAACCTCCACTGTGCAGCTGTATGATACCTTACTGGACATTTCTTGCTTATTAGCCAGCTAAGTATAAGATTAGTCTGTACCCTGAGGCCTGAGGATTTAGATCACGTCCACTCTTTTTTCTTCTTTTTCTTTCTAATGTGTATCTGTTTTCAATCTCTAGTGTAATAATTCAGTAATGCATTCACTTGAATCCTGTGAAACTATTTACTGTACTTCTGTTGTATTTCTTTGGAGAGAAGAAAACTCAAAGCACCACCAATCAGAAAGTCATGTCATCAGTCCACGGTCCCACTGCACCCATGGAAATCAGGGACAAATTCTCTGCTGTTGTACACTGGTCCATGAGGAGGCTGATAACAAAAGGGGAGGAGGGAATGATTGGGAAATAATGACATACTTTACCAGTTTATGTCTCCTGAGGAACTGGTCCACTGTTTTAACACAGTAAATTGTTGCTTTACCTTCACACCTTCACATCAAGGGTCTGATATACACTGGAAAAGATAGAAGACAATATCTGAGGTGATTCTGTGGTCTCTAAAACCAGAGGAGACGTACAGACATAGATATATAGATATAGCTATAGATATAGGTACAGATATGGATGACATATAGATATACATGCACATATACTTTTTTTATTTAATGTTTCTGCTGAGTCAAGCAAAGGAGGCTGAACTTGGTTCATACTAATCCATGTCCCACAACTTTGAGGGGGGGAGCAGAGGACTTTAATTTTATTTCTGAGCTGTCTTGCCCACTACTGCAAAGGAAAAAAAAATCTGAAACTAATTTACTGATCCACAAAGCCTCCCTCCTCCTCCTCCTCCTCCTCCTCCCCCTAACTGAAAGTGTGCTAAAGTAAGGGCTGGTAGAACAAGGAAGAAAGATATGACTGAGTATGACTGGTGTCTTTGACCTGGTTAAAACTAATGCTCTGATGTATCCTGTATGCTGCATACTTTACACCCATTAAAATCCAGATTAACTCTGGGGAAATCAATGTCGCTTTAGGGTGACCGAAACAGAATTTGTTTTCTAATAAAACTTGTGCCAAGTAATATTGGTACTAAATATGGTGTAAGCTCGTTCCTTTTGAAAGCTAGTGCCTCCTATGAACATTTTTCAGAATAAAAATGTTTTATCTTTTCCTTAAAAATTGCTGTATTTGAAAGAATTATTTTTTTCCTAGCACCTGCTTAATCTTTTGTTCCATAGATCATTTCTCATTACCCAGGTGTCCTCTTATGGGCCCACAGAAAGATTGGGCCTAGTTTAAGTGTGAAATAATCCTGTTGCTTCTATCTGAGAATGAATGAGCCCAGGATTAGATCAGATAAAACACACTTGAGATAAAGTGCACAAGGTGGATTATATGGGAAAAGAGGATTTAGTGAAGAACATATCCACAACTTTTTGTTAACACAGAGAATGGTAGCTTTTGTAAGCAACATTTATGGAAACTCAACTGGAGGTTTAAAAGCTATGTCTTTTGTTGTACATTTCTCTGCATACATTTGCTTTGTAGTTGGTAGCTTTAACTTTGGAAGCCATGCTGGGCCTTGACTCATGCTCATTTTGTTTAATGAAAAGCTAAGGATGTACTTTTACTCATAGATTCTTGTTTTGTTTTCTTTGAAGTTTATTAAGCTATCCAGTAAGATGGGAGGTTCATTAGGTTGTTATTATCATGGCCACAAATTAAGCATCTGTTCCCTGGGGAGTTATAAGCTTCAAGTGGATGTCAGAGCAATACTTATTACAATATTTACTTAATTACCAAGTTACTGCTTCTTGTCATATAAAATACAAACATGGACTCCTCTGTCCATGTTAGACACATAGTCTCCACCTGCTGAATGTTTAAGATCTGCTCATTCCATATATACGCTGTTTTAAAATATGCACCAATTTTTTTGTTAAACAATCATTTAAAAAGGTAAACCAAGAGCAATTAAGCACAATAGTGAATTTAAAATATCATCAAGTATATTAAAAATTGTATGCTTTCTGACATTACCATTGACTTTGGTTCCACATCTCAGGACATTGGTAGCTTCCGGTACCAACAAATGCATCAAAAAATTAGCTAACCACTATTTGCCAAAGCACCTCAAAACTCGGCCGTAGAGATATTTTGTCAAGTAGCTGGTCGGAGATCAGTGGAGTTAAGAGCTCTCCTCCGTAATAAAATCAGGCTTTTCAAGGCTGGAGCACGTATCTTTTATGAAAACTCAGGGAATTTCACATAAGAGGCAAATGTGCCATCACAAATGTCTGACAGTCACTCTTCATCATCATTTTGTTGGTTTTTTTCCTCCTCTTCAGTGCTTTAATTATCTAATGTTGTAAATTACAGAATTACCAGATCTTTCCCTGTTTAGTCTTCTGAAAATGTCAAGCCATATAAAACTGAAAATGTTATTCCCTCTTCTCAGACATGACTTGTGTGAACAGATACGACTCTTGGGAGGATGTCAACCCCACAGAACAATGTCTCTATTTTTGGAAAATTCATGTCCATTTTTACTTCAGATGTTGCATTCGGACTTTACAGGTTATTATTTGTCAAACTCATCATTGGCATGCTATCTACCATATAACTAACACCTCACCGCAAAACCTTCCTCTTTTTTGTATCTTCTAGATGTAACTCTCACTCTACTAGTAACACACTGTTTGACATGGTCCATTCTAGCAGCCCTTTTCCCTGTAAAGAAATCCTGTAATTATTTAACTTTGACAAATTTTTCCCTGGAGATGCCTGTGTCTTCCCCAACTATAGAAGGAATGCAGGCTTCTAAATCAAGGTTCCTTGAACCACAGGATGTGAATAGCTTCCATCATTTCTGTAAATTGCAGTTCATATAAGCACACTATTTAAAAATCTAGGTTTATGCAACTGCAACTTTAAAGAAACAATGGTTTCATCCTAGTCTTGAGCCTTTTCTGGTTCTCCCATCAGAATGAAAGGCCAGTTTAATGAAGTAGTCACCTACCAATAAACATGATTTTTAAAATAAAAAGTATTACTGGCTTATTTTTAAATTGTCAACATGAAACATTTTAGCCTAATAAAAAAGGCATTTTCCAGCTTAATTGCGTCAAGAAAACTCTCAATTGTTTTGCTAGCTCCATATAAACCATTTTCAAGTAAAATACTGAGATTTTGAGCTCCATAATAAAAGAAAGGGGAAAAACTTGTAGTGCCTCTCTTTTGCATCATAGAAATAAGTCTGTTCCTAGGAAACTAAATATACTAAATAAAAAATCTGATGCTAAAGTGCTTGCTGTGCCTTCTTGATAAGTTTATATTAATTAGCAAATAATTTTGAGAACTTTTCCTAGAAAAAAGTAAAAAGTAATATCAATGTCTGAAAATATGATGACATCAATATTTTGGTGACCACTGAATCCCAACTATTACAGGTCAGTGTAAAATTCAAGCCATCATCCAGAAAACCACCAACATCCCAGCCTTTAATTTCTGAATCTTGCTTGTGTTTTCTTTTAACCTGAGCTTTTTAAAAACTCATGCTCTTTGCAAAGATGCACTTAATCTGTTTGCCTTTCAGTTCTGCAAAACAAAGATTACAAAACATTTACAAAATTACCTTACAAAGCATTACAAAATTTGTTAATAATTTCATTCTTTTTTGCAAAGATGAAATAATTTGAAAAGTTTAAATAAACTGATTAGTTTCTGTCTTGTCATCTAACAATAATTAAAATGAGAAAAAACAATGATGTCAGTCATCATTTCAGCCATCAGGGACTCCATTATAATTTTGCATAGGGCCAGACATCAGTGAAGTTATTTACAGTTATATAAATGTCGTAAGAATAGGGCTCTTACTCTGAAGTGTCTGGGCTTTCTCAAATGTACTCAAATACTGGGAAATAAAACAACATTTTATCTAATCTAGTTACAATTATAGTAAAATAATAATGAAAATATTCTCTAGTGAATTTTATTCTTCTACATTTCCTTAAAAATAGGTTTGTGGTTAAAAATAATCCTCTGTAATTATATCTGCAGAGCTGTTTAAGCTTTTTTATCACTGCTAATGAAAATATGGTCATGCCTTCTACGAAAAGTATATTTCTCAATATGATGTGCTGTAAACAACATGTCCTTAGGCTATTTTTGACCTTTAACCAATGGGAAAGGTCTGTCTAGTTGATCTCATCTAACTACACAGCAGGTACAAGGAATTAAACCAATTTAGGTTGAGCCCTGGTACAATATCAAATATCAGACAATGTTTTCTGAAAGGAAATACTTAACAAGTTTGTAATCCACTATTATATTTATCTAGTGAAAGAGGTAAAAGAAAAAAAAAGATCTGAGCTGTGTTCTACAAAGTGGAATCCCAAGTAAAAATCTATGATATCACATTGTTTGTAAAAGTTGGCAAGGAAGGCTGTTATGAGCAAATTAAAAGTAAACAATCTACTCCGGACCTACACTGTGTCAGACTGCTTATAAAGTCACACAAGAAAAGTAAAACATTAAATAGCTGGCTCCAGCAGCCTTAAGATATTTGCCTGACTTTCAAACCAAACTGTTTTTCACTGGGAGAGTACAGAACATAACAAGAGCTTAATAATAAAGAATTTTTTAAAAAATAAAGTGTTTTTTTACACTAATTAGTTCCTTAACAACACAAGCATAATCTAAGGGGACAACTTTGCTTCTGATAACAATACAGGCCCCAAACTCACACTTCAGGCTCTACGTCCTTGCTGAGATGGAGCCTGACACCTCTCCAGGACACTGCACGAAGAGCTGAGCTGCTTCTTCGGGGGACCAGACACATGGGATACACACTGCTTCCTTAGCAAGCAGGAAAACCAACAAAATGATTCAGGAGGATATGGTGTCATCACGTGAGGGATGGGTGTTCCGGACATTTTGTGAGAGTAAGTCGGTTATTTGCCCTAAATCCCTGCAAAGCCTATCCTGCTAGAAATTGTCAGACGCAAGGGGACAGTTCAGAGGGGATGTGATCCAGAGGGACCTTTAACTTTCAGTGACCAAATTTAATCTACATATATATTCGACTGCTATTTATTAAAAAGGTACAAGGCCAAATTCTCTAAAATGTGCAATTCAGGATGCAGTTTTGGCCTCCAAGATGAAAGTTTGCAGACACCTTAGATCCTCTGCCTGGTGCGATGTGGGATAACCCCTGACCCCCATACATACCCAGGTCTTGCCAAGCAGAGGCAAGAAGATGCTGGTGTTGCGTTTTGGGTGGTTACCTTTGGATGTACATCTGGAATGGATTGTGGACTGCAGTAATACTGCTTTTGTTACAATGATCTTCAAATGACCAAAAATGAAACAGAACTTGAATTTTGCACAGTTTTGGACAATTTTGCTCATGAAAAAACAACTCCTGAAAATTTTCCCTGCTGTCTCTGACCATTTCCTGCTTCTGAGATTTTTCTTGGATAAAAATGGCCTTAGGCAGCCTAAACATTTGTTTGAAACTTTCTTTTTAAGGAGGTGCCTAATAGTGTCATTATTTATTGGTGTATATCTTTAGAGATTATTCAAATGTTTAAAACTGGAAATGGAGCATAATGCAAGCCACTATAGACCAGATGCTAAGCTTGAAGTGCTCTTAGGAATACATATACCACATTTTAATTTCAACTCCTATTATTATACTAACTAGTCACAAAATGGCTTCCTATTTATGCAATATGTTATCTGTAATGTCACTTAAATTGAATAGATGAGTGCCTTCTAATAATGTATGTTTACTTCATGAACTTGTGGGCAATTACATTGTAATTATGTCTTTTGTAGGTCCTTTTTTGCTGACACATAGTGCACCAGTGCATTTTAAGTATAATTGCAGTTCTCCCTACCATTTAGGAAAGCTGAACATTGTTAAAGGTTTGTAAATTACCTACACTTAGACCATAGGCAACTAGGCAAATTAAATGGCAGTGTCAGTAATATTACAATGTAAATTGGTGCCAAACGTAGTACAAGGTAGAAGCATTTTTACAGAAGAATAATTTTTATGTAGCACCTCAAAAAATGCAACAGAAAACACACTTACTCCCCAACTTGCAAAAGTGCATATTTCTGATACCTGAAAAAACACATACAGTTCACATAGCTATCAACTATCCAAAGAAGCTAATATATATATATATATTTACATACACATATTTTGTACAACTGGGCTACATAGTCATCTTATAGAAGGGAAAGGTATGCCCAAAAGCCAGTATATCAGACTGCCATCCTTCCCGCTCCTCAGGAATAGTGCTTCACCAGAGAAGCAAGCAAATATATTCCCAGCAGCCTGTAATGCCTCGCAGGGCAGCCTGTAATTCCTTGCAGTGAAAACTGAATCTTGCCTACTCCCTTCTCACGAGACCTTGTACTCATCAGCATGAAGGAAGGAAGCAACCAACCTTATTGATCATGCTTATTCCTCCCTCTTTCCTTAGGATAGAGGTATAGCACTGTGGGGCCTTGCAGGAGCATGGGGCAGGAGGGTAACTGTGTGGCATCATCATGACTTTAGCTTCTCAACAAATCCATGGAGTAGATCCCCAGGTAAACTCAAGTTTGGGGCCCCAGTGATATTTGACCATGATTCTTGCAGCTGGAGGAACCTTTTAAATCTAGTGAGGAGAGAGGAATCCTTTATCCCTATCCTTACTCCTGTGAGCAGTGAGCTGAATCCCCCCAGGTGACTTGAAGAGCACAGGTAGAATGAAAACCATCTCTTGTCGGCATGAGGCCATATCTTCTACAGCTGGGACCATGGGACTGTTTGTGGCATGGAATTCTAAAATTAGGTTAATACATTTTCAGCCTTATTCTTTAAACTTATTCTCTATATGCTGTATCATTATTCACCTCAACATCTGGATCATAAGATTGTATTTCACTTTCATTTTTTATCCACTTTGAGGGTAAAACAGAAGTTTCAAAGCAGAGAATATTTTTATTTGCCCAACTTTTGCAATGAGTCGTGAAGCACAGTTACAAAGATACAACTTTTTTACTACAGACTCGGTATATTGTTATTGTTTTCAAGAACAGAAACTCGGAGAGTTGGTGGTGTTTTTGCTATAGGAACTTGAACTATCATATGCATGGACATGTCACTGCAGAATTATTTTAAAGTAGATTTATGTCGCCCTATGGGGCTTAAGGGGATAGTGATTATTATACACTGAGAAATGTGCATTTAGCTTACAAAACCAATGTCCCACAGAGGTGACCACTCTAGAAAGACCAGCAACATCACTTAAGTAAATTAATTTTGAAGTACTGTCCTGTCACTTCATGCCTCTAGGCCAATCACTCACTGGTGGAGACATCCTAGTTTTGGATTAAACCAGCTCAACCATGCAAACTGTAGCCACTGCATGGGAATGAGCATCTGGGATTGACAGCTCACAGATCTTGGCAATAGAGGCTACAAGTCCAATGACATAATTTTTATTTAGAGCAAAATCCTAGTGGCATTTTTGTAGAATTCAATCTTCAGTAAATATTTATCAGAATAAACCCAGGAGGATGGATGCTGATCTCACTTGCCTTCCTTGCAACTTGGAAGTAACAATGGAATTGTACTGGTGCAAATCAGAATCATATCATATGGCTGAATGCAAAAATTGGTGTGATAAAATGGAAACAATCACGTTGCCAGGCCCAGCAAGCATGTGCATAGTAAGCTGTCTCTCATTTTGTCCATTCAGAGCTGCCAGGGATTTTGAATTCCTCTTTCTATTGGTGTTTCTAACTATAAGTGAGAAGTGCAAAATATACAGTATGAAACAAAACCACTGAGTGGCTGGTAGCCATTTCCCCATGATTAGCTTGGTCAGAAAGAAAGAGGCTTGGAGAGCAATGGCACAACATGAACACAAAGATTTTAATTGTGCCTGGCCTTACAAGGGACAGCATGGAAAAGGCACAACACCCAGTCACCTTAAGCTACTGTGCATCTTTTCTCTTCTTTTTGGTTTTCTAAATGCATGATAATCAGCAGGACATACTGCTTAAATTAAAGGCTTCTTACTACAGCCTTACTAGGGGTTTTCTGTGTGACAAGCTGAGATGGCTCAGCCAGCCCCAGCACCATCTCTAGTAACTTTATTTTGGCTGGAATATACCTACTCATGCTATAATTTAAAGAAGTCTGTTGTAGGTTGAAGTCTGATGATTTGCACAAGCACGATAATAATCTCATGCTCACAGGCCTCCCCGTACCTCTTCTACATCACTTTTGTTTTCACCTTTTTACACAAAACACAAAAAGGTTTTCAGTAAACTTCAGTACTAAGTGCTATTCCATTTAAATGGACATAAATTATTCAACTACTGCAATTATTGCAAAAATGTAACTTTTAATTTGGGGAGAAAAAAACCCCCTTAATTGCTAACATTCAGTAACTATTCTTCCATACTTACAATGGACTTAGAAGAGAACAGCAAAGAAGGGAGGAATCCTGTTGCCAAACACAGGCCCTAAATTACCAGCTTGTCTATGGAGCTTTCTACTTTAATGCACTTAGGGGGAATAGCTCATCACTAATGATTTGGAAATACAGATCACATAGATCTTCAACTCAAAGTTGAACAGTAACCTGAGTTTTAAAAACCATGTTATGGCTCCTTCCTGTAATATATGTACAGATTTAAAAAAAATAATATTAATAACACCAAAATACCATGCCAAACGCAATGGTTTCCCTACAAACTCTATCACCTGTTTATCTCTCACCCTCAGTACTAACACTAAATTGGGCCTCATGAATTATTCATGGGGGGCCCTTTAATGGGATCATTTTTCCTGGCTAGCACTGACACTAATGCTAAGAAAAATCTCTTGACATTAATCTTGGGTTGAAGAAAGCCCCAAATACCTAGTTTTCCTCTGAATGTTCCCTTTCCTCCTATTTAACACATTGCAGAAACCAGTCATTCTGCAGCTCTGTTATACGTGAGTGTGGGCATGGGAGGGTAGAAGGGAACATACGCAGTCAGGGAGGGAATTTGTAGCATTAGGATTTTCACTTTGGGAACTCTGGGGTCTGGTCCAGATCACATTAAATTTAAACAGAAGTTTCCCATTGCCAGTCCTGGATAGCTGAATCAAGTCCCAAGCCCTCTTTTTTTTTTTGCACATATGCATGTTCTCTCTGAAGGAAATGGGAATATCTGCTTGAAAAAGACAAACAAGCTATGAATCTCTAACTGCATTATTTTAGTTAAACTGTCTAGAGTTGATTAAAGCCCTTTTTTTCCCCATTAGTTTATAGCTGTTCTGATGATGAAGTGATTCAGGGTGTTTTCCAGGGCTGATTACAGGAGTAATGGGCTCTGGTCTTGCAATTGCAAATATGACCATCGATAGAAGCAAAAGAAGCCAAAAGTAGGTTTTGGCATGTCCTAAAGACAGAGTTGTTTTTAATTTATGCACAAAGAAGACTCCTGCAAAATATTATCCAAACTACAATCCCTCGCCTAAAGAAAAATCTCTTTAAGATGTCCTGATATAAAAAAGAAGCTAGCTATCTTAGAGAACTGTGAATTACAGTCTAAAACGTAGCTTGTTAGTTAGTGCTGTATGACAGGGATCCCCTCCTGCAACATACACACTCTTTTGGTCATAGTGATAAAACTACTGACTTTCCTCATTTTTCTAAAATAAAATACCTAAAAAGCAATACATTTATTTTTTCAGTTGTAGCTTTTTGACATCTATAATGGTTTTGTGTCTAAATCTGACAACATTTGTAACAAACTGAAGTGACTGTTACTGCTGGAATGTGTCCTGGAGGCTTTTTCTGTCGGAGGAGATGACAGTAAGTTTTCCCATGCAGATTAAGCTGGTGTTTACAGATTTGCCCTGGGTGTGCATTTTTATCCAGCTGTGATCAAGTAACACTGCCTGATGAGTGCCAGACAGATCTCCTGATACGAAGGGCTTACATGCCCATCACTTCTGCACAGAACATGGTTCTAATCTGGACACCATGGCAAAGATCAGTTATTATTTGCTTCTTATTTTCCCTTCATTTTTATACTAAGGCAGAGTACTCACATGAGAATGCAAAAAGCTTAATCATTTAAAAATCTCCTTGCCATTTTGCAGAAAATAGCACTATGTGGATTTAAAAATATTTTTGTTCAGCCTTTCAGTTCCCTACGCTAAGCCCTAATGGAGGATTTTAAAACAATAAGCAGTAGGGTGGGTGGTTTCACAATTTAGAATTTAAGATTCCTTTCATTTTTCTTTTATTTTGCTTGCTGAATATCTTTACCTTGCACGCTGTAATAATCTGTGATATGGCAAAATATAGCCTCAATAACATATAACCTTTTTTCCACCACTGAAAATGTGAGGTCAAGAGGTTATTTGCCTTTGCAGGACCTGAAGCTATACACGTTATAGAGATACTTTGAAAGTAGCAGTGGTTGCATATTGCTTTCTCAGAACTCCTGGCTGTTCAAGCTGGGAGAGAAGAAGTTCTGTTTCCTAATGTCCTGGTTTCGGCTGGGATAGAGTTAATTTTCTTCCTAGTAGCTGGTACATTGTTGTGTTTTGGATTCAGTATAAGAATAAAGTTGATAACACACTGATGTTTTCAGTTGTTTCTAAGTAGTGTTTATACTAAGTCAAGGATTTTTCGGCTTCTCATGCCCAGCCAGCAGGAAGGCTGGAGGGGCACAAGAAGTTGGGAGGGGACACAGCCAGGGCAGCTGACCCAAACTGGCCAAAGGGGTATTCCATACCATGTGATGTCATGCCCAGTATATAAACTGGGGGGAGCTGGCCGGGAGGGGCAGATTTCTGCTCGGGAACTGACTGGGCATTGGTTGGTGAGTGGTGAGCAACTGCATTGTGCATCACTTGTTTT
This sequence comes from Haliaeetus leucocephalus, assembly GCF_000737465.1. Lineage (NCBI taxonomy): Eukaryota > Metazoa > Chordata > Aves > Accipitriformes > Accipitridae > Haliaeetus > Haliaeetus leucocephalus. The sequence continues at coordinate 11,516,234 of NW_010972676.1, forward strand.
GTATATTCTAATTATTCTATTATTATCATTGTATTATTATTATTACTGCATCATTATTATCATTGTATTATTATTATTAATCATTCTTTTCTGTCCTATTAAACTGTCTTTATGTTTTACTTTTTTTTTCGATTCTCTCCCCATTCCAGTGGGTGGGTGGGGAATGAGCAAGCGGCTGCGTGGTGCTTAGTTGCCGGCTGGCGTTAAACCATGACACCTAATATCTGATTTCCTGTCTGGAACCTCTAATTCATGAAAGGATAAGAGAAAAACCAATGCCATCCTTTGAATTTGAACTTAAAACATATTTCTAAATATTAGCAATATTAGCATTGCCTAAAGTAGTAGCGACTTATTTCACATCCGCTGCGTGGTTTGAAGCTGTTATTTTGGCAGATTCATGTGTTTTTAGTGACACTTGTAGAAGGAGTGCTTAAACTAGTGGGTCGGATTCTGCTGGTTTATCAGCATTTCTACTGCTTTCAAAGACCAGTTGATCCATATTTGTATTAGTGTATGTGAAAACACTTGCCATTCAGTTGCCTGTTTGCTTCAAAGTGCCACACAATTTGTAGACCTTTCCTGCTCTAGTTCTAATTCCTGTACTGTCAAGTGTTAAGAAACTGATCCTCCACCTCATCCAACAGCCGGCTCTGTATCATCTAATTATACTTACAAATTGCAAGACAGCCTTTTCCAGAAGCCAGTGGTGAGGAGGTACATATTAAAAAAAAAAAAAAAAAAAAAAAAAAATTGTTTCTACCAAGACCTGGTTTAGATAATTTTTATATTGGCTGTATGACTTGTATTTTTGCTGATGGCATTGAAGCTACAGAAAACACAGTAGAAAAACTGATTCCAGAATCTGGTGCATAAGATCAGTATTGTCTGCAGAGCGTTTTTATTCTTTTCTGACCGTATTCATCAAAGTGTGAACTGGTGAGGTACTGGTGAGCTCAGGGGAACAGTGAGTTATAGAAAACCTTCCACCTCGGGGTCAGAGTTTCAAATCTGGACAGGTCCTTGGTGACTGAAAGTCATTACCATGTGATGGTTGTCTGGTGACTTACATGGAACATGTTGGTGGGCTTATCTAGATTCAGTGGGCAGATGTCCACATCACAAAAGACACTACTACCGTTTGTTCTCTTCTTGGCAGCTGTAGCAGAGAAACCAAGGAATAAATGGGCATAGCCCCCCCCCGACCATTACTTTCATTCAACTGGCAGGCTATTACAGAGGAACCTGCACTTGGAAACTGCAAGAATAGAGAATACGCAACAATTTTACTCACCGCTGTGTTCATAAATTACAATATAAGCAGTAGGCCATGCCAGTTGCAAGTTGCTCTTCAGAAGGCACAGTTTGAAGCCAAACCATCCCGGGGGGGGTGAGAAGAGGCTTGCAGCCTCCCAAGTACCTTCCCTGTACAGAAGAAAAGCGCTACTAGTCCTTCTGCAAATGCAAACAGTCAGCTCTGAAGGCCACTGGCTAAGGATGAAGTCCGTGGCTCTTCTCCCATCGCTAACCACCCCCGGGGTCCCTCCTCTGCTCCAAAGGGTGCAGAACAAGCAGAGCACAGGGGTGGGGGAGGTTCCCTACCGTGCATCTGCACCCATGTCATAGGATGGGGTAACAGGTACAGCCCCAGTAACCCGTTGGGGACTTTCTCCATCACCAGCTAAAGCTGAGCCTACCTTATAAATGCTATCTGTATAGTGTGAATGCATTATATATGTTCATACACACATATTTATATGTACATATATGGAATCTCATTGGCTGACAATAATTTGGCTATTCCATAAAACTCGAAACTAAGTTATTGTATTTTTAAAGGAGCTTATTAATTTTAATATGTCATCCAAGAATTAGCTCATGGAAAGCCTATCAATTTTTTTGTGCTCAGTTTTAACTTGCCAAGTTCGTAATAATCATTAAACCTACAAGGAGATAAAAAATAATAATTTAATTCTAACCAGATTTTGAAAAACACGAATTAAGTTGCTCTTTCATTACTGTTGAAAAATACAGAAAGTTGGAAGACTGCTTTCCTGGGAATTGTTTTTCTGGGTGTACTGAAAATTCAGTATCTTGTGATCAAAAGATTGTAATTCTTTAAATAGACAATAACCCTTACAGGCCAGATTTCAAATGAACTGTGGTTAGTTACCTAAATACATTAAAAGCTGGCTTTAAATCACATTAGTATCAAATTTTGTTCTATGTGAGGGCAATGAAGTCTAGAAAGCTGCTCAAGCAGCCTTACATTCATTACAGAACTTTTTTTCTGCTACAACTGTACCCATTTGGATCCCAATTCATGTTAAAATGTAGGTCAATATTTTTCAGCCATTTTTTCAGCTGATGTAACACATGGAACTCAATAACAGATTTAGCTCTAAAAAATAGTTATATAGTTATATATTGCTATCTGATTTACCACAAAATCCACCTATTGGAGCTAATCAGATCTACCATTCAGCTAAGGATCTGGTCCAGAATCATTTTTTTTTTAAAAGTGGCAGGAGCAGCACAGAACATATATTTAATTCATTTATTTCTTCATCCGTCTCAACGAACATTAGATTTTATCCTTTTGTGCACAAAAATAAATCTCCACAGAGATTTTTACAGCACTTACTGATTTAGAAGGACTTGCTGCACTATTTAATTTTGATTTGCCAGGGAAATGTGGTTTTTAGCAGTCACCTGTCTATTATTCATTTAGCTAGGCACTTGTATGAGCTTTGCACTTTTAAAAATCCCTTTCAGGAGACACAATTTTCACCTGCATATACACTACTTGACAGCTCCCTGTTCTTTTTCAGTGTACTGACAAGTAAACCAAGAATCCCTGTACTCATTTCATTATAAACATTTTATAAGCATCCTGTAAAGATTACTTCTGAACACAACGGACGGGGCTAGATATGAACTGCTTTTCCCTGTGATGAAAGGCCAGTGTCTGATCAAATGAGCCATCCAGGTCCTAAAATGGCTTTAAAAAAAATAGTTTTAATCTCTTCATTGTCTGACTTCACGGCATGGTAGTGCTGCCCTTAAATAAAACTTACATAAAAATGGTTAGTACAGCTGGTCAGAAAATGTGCTTGAAGTTTAGAATCACATATCATTGTTTATACAGATGACTATTTGGGATGGACTTCAATAGAATCTGACTTTACTAGCAAAGGAGAAGGCTTTGGCAATAGCATAGGGTGATCAGCAACAGCAACTCATATTTTCCAACTGAGATCAATGTGGACTTTAATCCATTAATGCAGACCTAAATATCACCAGACAGATATGAATAGATGACAGTGAAAATGTGAGGAAGAAAAGTCTGGAGTAGTCAGATTTAAGAGAGTTGTTTCATATTCCAATTCATTTTAGTACTCTACAGGAAAGCAGCCTGTTTCTAGATTTTCAATTAGCATACCCTAGATATGAACTGAAAACACTTCTTTTCTGCTAACACAGATGCTTTTTTGTTCACCCATTTTGAGCCTGTGTTCACAGAATTGGATTTTTACAAAATCCTTGGAAGCATGTTAGCAATACATCTTTTTGAAATGTCAAGGAAAGGGTTTGTTTGGAATGGAAAGTTGCCGACAATCACGCCAAGTCATTCAGATGCCAGTTTAGATATTTAAATACTAATGCCAGGCTGGAGGAAGGGGAGAGGAAAATCCCCAAACAACAAAAAACCCCACCCAAACTGAAAAAGCTCCCAGCTCTGCGCCTATTAAATTAAACTAAAAATAAAGATGACAGCAGTATCTGCAAGCAATTTGGGTGGTCAAAAAACAATGGTGCCCTCTGGTTTGAAAACAGTGTTTAGTGTTTGTGCTGTTCTTACTTGTCACAGTAAATTTGGACAGGGTTCCTACTTCCTGAATTGACTGAAGCTTTTCATTCTTTAAATTTCTAATGTGTTATGTCATATCTTATTGTATTTCATGGTGTCACATTGCATTATTTTGCATCATTGTCTCTGAAGTTGATGAAACACAACACAACAGCACATGACAAAATGGTGTAAGTTGGTGGTTACACAGACTAAGTGTTGTAATTCAGTATTTGTCAGATGCAGCAGTCATTGCAAATAATCTCAAACTTCTAATAGTTGTAACTCCTCAATCCGATAGGGAGAAACCTGTTCAATTTACTGGTCTATCATAAAGGAAGGACCCTCTCCTGTGAAACACAGGGTTGTCATTATTTACTCAGTATCAGAATATGCTGCTGCTGCTTTTCAACCTCTGCATTGCTAATTTATAATGATTAGAATGAGATTTGAGACATACTAGGGTAGAGAATTTCTCAGAATGCAGTAATGAGTGTATCCATTTGAGACAGCATTAAAGGCACAATATGACTGCTTTGATTTTACACCACAAATACAGTACATATCCTTGGGACTATTTCCATTCATTATGATTAAGCCATGTCACTCAACAGAGAGAGAACTGAGGGTTCCTCCAGCCCCGCCCCCCCCAGTTACTCTTGTTGATAGCAATGCCATAAACCTGAGGAATTATAACCTAACAATTGTGGTCCGGTTAAGAAAAGAGAATATTTATATTCTGAGAAATTAACCAATTTATTGTTATAAAATACTAGACCCTGTCGTTCTCTCAGAAAAAAAAATCCTATCACTATTGCAAGTGTAATTCTTGTCTGAGAAGGAACTGCATGAACGTAAGAACTTAATAACAGTAGGATTGTGTCATCATGAAAATTGTTTGGTCTATATATTGAGAAAACTTTACATTTGGAAAATACTTGAGGAACTTCCAGAAATATGTACTAATATACAGAATGGAAACAAAAAGACAAAAATCAGGTACTGTCTTTCAGTGAAGTTGTTCTTATTTCTGAATGTCTTTTTTTGAGTGGATGTGACTCAAACTGTTTATTTTCTGAACTACTTTATTCTGATTTGAGATGTTTTGCTACAGTACAACAAATTTGTTGTAAAGAAACAGTAGTTTGATTTCTGTTTCATTCCATTGTTCTGGTCATTGCAAGACATTGGTTGTTGTTGCTGTTTGCCTCTCAGTAAAGAAGAGAATAGATAAACTAAAGATATCATGTAATATTTGTATTATATCAATGACGTTATGTTATAAAATATATCCACAAGTACAACTAAGAATGTGCCAGAAAATATAATAAGCCAAGCAAAGAACTGTGAAGCAAGGCTGCCTGAAAAATAGGGCATAGGGCTGACCAGGAGTCATCAAGTTCAAGTATGTGCCAGCACATGAATCACATCACATAAACCCAGTTAATAAATCTGTCTAGCTCTGTGTTTACTCCCACACTCCTGTACTTATGCCTCTGGTGTCTAGAAAGCTCTTCTCCATTACTTGTCCAAATGTATTCATAGCCAATTTATGTCCATTTGTTCTCATGTCAAAATTATCATGTGAATTCAAGAGCTTTTGTTTCTCCCCGGTGTTTACCTCATCGTATATTTATAGACAGCAATTGCTGCCCCTCTCAACCCTTGCTTTCCTGGGCACAGCTTCTTTTCAGACAGGCCATCCTTTCCTCTGATCACCGTACGAGTCATTCTTTGTACCTGTTTAAAAAAATAATTCATTTGCACCCCAGACATACAGATTCAGAATTTCAGGTGGTGTCTAACAAGCACCTTGGTCAATGGCATGAATACTCTCCTTGCTTCATTAAAAATATTTTTCCCAATATATCTCTAAATTGCATTTTCTTTTTCCGTGGTCTAAGTGCACTGGTAGTTCATAGTAATTCTGTGACTGAATGTTACAACTAGGTGGTTTTTCTCTCTGTCATTTCCCACTGATGAGCCTACAGTTCATAGCAGATACTTTTCATTAGTCCCTAAGTGCATGACCTTGCAGCACATGACCTTAAGTTCCATCCCATTTCTATTACCCCAGTCTTCAAGGTCATTTAATTCTTCCTGTATAATATTCCAATCCTCCTCTGTATTCATGACATCTCCCAATTTTGTATCATCAGCAAATTAATTAGTACACTCCTACTTTTTCTGCCTAGGTCATTAAGGAAAATATTAAATAAAATTAATCCCCAGACCAATCCTAAAGGAACTCCACTAGTAACTTTCCTCCAGGGAGAGAGATAGAAATCCTTTCAACATAACTCACTCTTGTCTCCTGTTCAGTCACTTCTTTACTTATCTTACAGTCCTGATACTTGTCCTTATCTTTTCCAATTTAACTAATAATTCCCCATGTAGCAATGTATCAAACGCTTTACTGAAGAGCAGAAAGGTTGAATCTACTGCATTTGCTTTATCTCAACAATCAAGTTGTCATTAAAATAAAGGGGGTGAGATAAGTTTATCTGCTTTTTTTTTTAATAAATTCATGTTTCACTTAATCCCATTTTTGATATTTTTTTTATTCTCAAAGTCTTAATTTAGTTTTTGGGTGACACCTAGATTATCTTTAGTTTCTATTCTATCATCAGTGCACAGTCATTCTCTTGGCTATTTTCCCCTCATACGACTGATAAAGCTTTTGTCATCTGTTTAATTTGGTTTGCAAGGTCTGACTCTGCTCGACTTTTGCCAATTCTGTGTATCGCTATCCTTATGAAGTGCCAAAATGTACCTTTTTTTGCTAAACTGTCCTTGCCCCACCCCCATTCCTTGCCAGGCTTTTATTATTTCTCGCATACTGTCTGAGGTTGTAATTTAGTTGCTAAGGCATACAGTCCCATGTGTTAATTCTCCTGGTCTGAGGCACATCACCTTGTAGGTCCAGTAATTACCTAGTAAAGAAATAACTTGAGTGAGAAATAACTGGACCTTCCCATTAGTGCATTCATTTTCTTGTCTAGGCTGGGCAGAAAAGTTTTACACAAAAATAAAATAAAGGATATACTTTATCATATATTTCAGGGACTGCCCTGCCTATAGAAGTGCAGCCCTGGTGCTCCTTAGCACTTGCCCCAGTACAGCCTCTTCTGCTCGCCTTGTGATACCAAACCATTCAGTTTTACCTGCTATAACTAATTCACAGTTCACCACAACGTTGCTGCGTGTTGCTACCATATTGTGTCTTTCTTTGCTCCTAGCTTTTCACAGAGATTGAAAACCAGCAACCCAGCAAAGCACCAAGTGCCAAAACTGGCAAAGGGCTTGTTGGCTGGCACTGTTGCTGCAGTTATGCAGCTCTCCCAGTGTGCACCCAAAGCTCTCTTTAGGGAGGGAGATCCAGCTTCATTGCTGTGGGGATCCAAGCACAAGACCATCAGTTATGCCTTTGACTCATCTTTTGCTTGCTCAGAAAATCTATTTTATGCCCATATCTATCTATAGAAAAAAATGTCTGTATATACGTGCGTATGTATGTATATGTATATATACATATGGATGTATATATGTGTGTGTGTATATACACACACGTGCACAATTGCAAATTTAAAATACATTTACTGAGATTTATTAGTAAAGAGATCAGCAGATATCACAGCAGAAATGAAACATGATTGCCCTAGGAAATAATCGTATCAAATATTAGGAGACTACTTTATTCTATTGTTTGTTTGTTTATGGTTCACATTAGGATTTTGACTGTAACCATTACATTACCTTGAGTTGTAACAATTTCTAAGTTGAAAACTGTTCATGTGTGGCTAAACCAGAGCTGCAACTTTAAAGGTTGTCAGTTGGTGTCACTTGTCCTTGCAAAGAGCAACACATTTACCTGAACAGGCAAAAGCTCAGAACAATCCCAGATGGCAGGAAACATCTAGCAGGCATGTCAGAGAAAGATGACTTCTCATAAAGCCTTCCTAGAGGCATTTGATTTGACACAAACCCTGTAGAGCTCATTCAGTGAGCCAGATTGCAGAGATGCTTCCTCCAGTGCATTCTGGAATATACCAGAATTGGGCATAACTGCTTTATGCAAGTACGAACAAGCTTTACGTGCCCTTGCTTGGATGGAAAAGGCTGTGGAGGAACTATAAGAGGGGCAAGCACAACATTTCAGAGCAGCATGGAAGTGTTTTTGCATGGGGGTTTCTGGTGCCAACCAGAAATAGGAGTTATGGAATCAACCACTAGTAGCTCTGATCATTAAAATCCATGAAGATTTGACCTTTGGAATTGTTTCTCCTGTATTTCTCTTTCTCCCCATAGTGGTGTTATCCCTACACTCTTAAATCCTGCATGTTTGAATTCAGCATGTGCACCTATCACCCTCCAGAATTTCCCTTACACAGCTGCTGTCCTGAATGATTGTGTAAAGTTTCTGTAACTGCTCAAAAGCTGTTCTCTTCCAGCAGTATCTCTAACTCAGTGATGATTTCAGGCTGTTTCTGCAGTCAGAGTTGTCAGTATAAGGTGCATTACGTATGTTCTATGATTCAAAGTTAATATAGCCAAATATGAGACAATGAATTTGGGGGGGGGGGAGCCTCCTGAAGGGTTCTTTTATTTCTTTTAGCATATTCTGATGTTTTAAAATTTATTCTTGGCTTTCAATAGTATATATGTGGAAGAACAGACCCCGCATATTTACTCCATGTTCTTATGCTATAGAGAAGCCAGTGCACTATAGGTCAATGGGAGGGATCTTATAATAAAAATGCAGAATCAGTCATGCTGGCTAGACCAAATTTTCCATAACTGTTTCTTGGCTCCAGCATTGGTGATTGGCTAGAGAAAAGCAGAGACAGTGGCATGCATACAGTGATTTTTCCTTCAGTTTCTCCTCCTCCACTCTGGATATTACTGACTTATGAACTTACTAAGCTCAGTGTTGGCTCCAGGTCATCTTGTTTAAGAACCACTGATGAACCAGAACTACATGACTCTTCCTTATTGCTTTTCAGCCTATGCATACTTTTAACCTCTGTAGTTTTCTGAAGAAGTGAAGTCCACAATCGGCAACATTTTCTCCATTTTAAACCTAAAAAGCTCATTTGCTGTGAAAGCCTTGCACCTCATACTGTAAGAAATAGTGAGTGATGATTCCCTGTTCACGTTCTGATATAATTCACGGGTTTTCATAGTTTTCTGTCTTATCTCTCTTCCGACATGTCTTTTGCAAAATGAAGAGTCCTAATCTACTCAAACTCATATGAAAGCAGTTACATTATTCCCATCTCTCTTGTAATCCTTTCCCAGTTCTCACAGACTGCACAAATCCTCTGTGCTTCCATCAGCAACCTCTCTTTGTGGTGAAAACAGTTATTTTATTCCTGCCCATTGTCTCCTATTTTTATTCAGTTATTAATTCAAGCTGTTTTCTCTTATTTCTTAAGAACTTAGTTTCTTAAAGATGTTTTAGGTTAGGGATCCTTTATAAGGATTTTGGAAAACCCAGATATAGTATCTTGATCATACAATCTTATCTCACACTGTTCATTGAGCTTCTACAAAATTGTATTTGTTCTCATAGAAACTGTTCTTTTACTTAACTAACTTACCTGATATCAAAGTTAAACTTCAGCCATTTTCCCATTGAATTCTATCTGGAGAAATACTATCTGATCCTTATAATTAGATCCTGTTGATTTTCCCCTATTTGTTCCAAAATCTCTTCTATTGACTCTTCAGTTCAAAATAGCATCTTATATTCATGTCCTGTAGGAATGAACCTGGAAGCGAAGAGTCTCCTGACAGCCTTAGTGCTAAATGCTGATTCCAAAGTTTAGTTTACCTTTCCTGCTGTGACCTGACGTTACTTAAATGCTCCATTTATACTTTCAACATGGAGCTCCAGGAACTCCCTTCAGGACTTTCAGAAGACTCTGTTGCACCTCTTGTATTGATTCTGAAGATGAACAGATAATAAACCAGGTTTAGTGCACCTACCCAAAACCACGCTCAGGTCACAACCCTCCAGACAGATCTTTCTTCTTTACAAACCACTCCAAGCATACACCTACTATTGGTACTAAATTTGATCCAAGAAAAATGAAATCAAAACAGATCAGTGGATAACAAGGTGTCATGGTTTAACCCCAGCCAGCAGCTAAGCACCATGCAGCTGCTCACTCACTCATCCCCCCTCCCAGTGGGATGGGGAGAAGAATCAAAAAAAAGAAGTAAAACTTGTGGGTTGAGATAAGAATGGTTTAATAACTAAAGTAAAATAAAATACAATAATAAAAACAATAATTAAAAATATCATAAAAATAATAATTGTAATGAAAAGGAATGTAACAAAAAAAGAGAGAGAAATAAAATCCAAGAAAAGACAAGTGATGCACAATGCAATTGCTCACCACCCGCTGACCGATGCCCAAGCAGCGATCCACTCCTCCCAGCCATCTCCCCCAGTTTATATACTGAGGATGACGTCCTATGGTATGGAATATCCCTTTGACTGGTTTGGGTCAGCTGTCCTGGCTGTGCTCCCTCCCAGCTTCTGGTACACCTGATTGCTGGCAGAGCATGGGAAACTGGAAAATCCTTGACTTAGGATAAGCACTATTTACCAACAGCTAAAACGTCAGCGTGTTATCAACATCACTCTCAAACTAAATCCAAAACACACTGTACCAGCTACTAAGAAGAAAATTAACTCTATTCCAGCTGAAACCAGGACACAAGGGAACATTTTTTTATTGATAGAGAAGCCTATTCAGTCTTAATATAAGACAGAGGTAGATACTAATTTTCAGTATGTCACCAACCTTATTGTCTTTGATCTAACCCTCTGTAAAAGATCTTTTTTCTTACTCATGTAGCATTATCATTTTTGTATATGTTCAGTGCCAGTCATCTACTGCCTGTGTCACAAATTAAAAACAAACCCGCAACTGTACACATTTCTGCTCCTCAGAAGGATGCAAAATGCCTATTAATTATATATCAACCATGCGTATGCAACCGTAGACATAGAGTTAAAAAGGAGTTTCATGATAGACATACCATTTACTGAACTGAATGGATATTTAAATCCCAGTTGTCTGAAGAAGGGGGAATTGAGTGTCTAGTGTCTGTCTGTAATATCTCATTGAAATGAACAATACTGTGCACTTACAGAAGGTGAAAGAAAATTGCTTGGACAGGTAATATGAATTCCAGACATGTTAGTGATTGCTTTGCTTTGCCATTTCTGGACTGCCAAGTTTTCAAATCAGCATTATTCATCTCTAATTAATATCAATACCCTAACCCCAAATTTCTCTGTAATTGCTTTTTCATATGTCTTTTCTATATGTTCTCACCCTAAGACAGTATGTAGTTTTGAGAGGCCTAAACCATTTATAGTTTAGCAAAGACCTTAAGCTGTGCTTTTCAAATTTTATTAACAACAAGTTCCAGTTCCATACTGATTTTCCTGCTGTGCATACAAAAATGCCATGAGCATTTTTGGTGGATGTTAACAAATTTCAACAGTACAAAACCAATCCTACATTTTGCAGATAATTAGACCATCTGAAATAATTTTGAAAAGGTGGTTTCTTTTGTGATCTGTGAGTAATTCACTTTCATGGACACATATCCCTTCTTAGAACTGGCTAGGGTAATTTACACATTACAAGGCTTCTAGACATAGTTGGCCACTTATCCAGTGCTAATAAATTGAAAATGTGTGTGCATGATTTAACAGAAAAAGGAAGATGTGAATGTAACGCAGGTAATTGCTGAACTACAGTTCGGCTTCTGACAGCTAAAGAATACATGACTAGAGCTATCTGGAGGACGCAAGTTACTTTTTGCATCAACTTTCAAAATGTTGATTTTTCTTCTAACTATTTGAAAACAATCATATGACTATTTCTGAGAAAATGCTTTGCATTAAAATGTCTGTTTCAGGCAAAATTATTCTAGATGTTCAAGTGTGAGTTTGCATGTGAGGAGGGGATGCAGGACCACATTCCTCCTCCTTCCGCATCCATATTGGACTTTAGAGAAAAAGCAAGCCTTCCTGTAAAAAATAGGAAGATTTTGTTGCAAAATGTTTCAGTTTCAACAAAAAGACTGTTTTCTTTTTAAAATCATTTCTGCCGTAGCTCATTTCTGCCAGGCTTTTCATGTCGGCAGCCACTGGCTAAATTGGTGTATCATTTCCAATGCCTAACTTTACAAAATGGATCTTCTAGATTTGATTCTCAGTTTCTGGGAATGAACCTCTGCAGGTTCACAAAGAGCTTCAGTTTGAGGACCTCTCTACTTCAAAGGATAAATCTTCCTTTTCTTTATCAAGGTCTCATTCCTGCCTCTGCCAGCACCAGGTAGTTTGCAAGGTTTGTTAAAAAGTCTGTGGGGAAAACATGAAGCCTGAGAGCTCTTAGCAGAGGTGCAATTTTGGGAGGAAAAAAAGAAACATGGTTGAAGAGTATAGGAGTGCTCTACCCTGGCACATGGGTGATGCTGCAGTTTCCTCTTTTTTATATGCATTTTTCTTTGCTCTTACAACCCCTCTGTTTGTTTGGTTGGTTTTTTTGTTTGTTTTCTTGTACTGTTTGATGTTGGATTTCTCCCATCCCAATCAGTTTTTAAACAGACATGTATAAAAAAATATAAACCTAGAATTAAAACTCTCAAGCAAGAAAACAGAGAAAGACAGTGAGCTGTGAGGACCAAATGCCACAATTAAAGTAGTAAAATCCTGTAAGTTCTCTAACACTGAAATCAGCTTGAAATTGTGTCACAGCTACCAGTACAGAAATTATGTTGTAATTACTGAAAGACTCAGCAAATACAAGCATTGCGGTTCTTATTAAAACTAGCAACATTAGCCACAGTAAAGAGAAATAGGCAGAAAAAAAAAAATAGCCAAAACTCATAGACATTCGATCTCTAGGGTTTTTTTAAAACAAGAAATTTCTTTAAGTATGAGCCCAGGATTCAGTCTCTGCTCAAATTACAGAAATTGGGAGAAATGTCCATGAGGTTGGGTCATGTCATAAAAGCATGAAACAGGTGTAAAGAGTTGGAAACTTAACTCAGCAGTTTATATATTCTTGTTTAAAGGAAAATACTTATCAGAAGAAACTTTTTTTTTGTCTGCTGTCTAAACCCACTCTTGTTAAGAATTGTAGAACTAAAATTTTCAGTTGTTAATTTTCATTTTCAAGGCCCTAGTAGCTGAAACGGTGTACAATTACTTGGTACTGAGCTGACAAAGTATTTCAAACACAGACCAGCCTCTCCTGCCTTCCTTCTTAATTCAGGCATTCTGGAAATGGTGTCATTCTTACCACTCCTCCTATTATTTCTGCTCTACATGTCTGGTGGCTTCAGATCTTCCTGCCGCCCATCCAACATGGTCTTTGAATATCCCTCAACAACTCACACCAGCCACTGGCATCAGAATCAGCCCTCAGCAGCCCAGCACTACCTTGGAAAGTGGATGTCATTATTATCATTGATCACCAATGGAGCAGGGGATCTGTGTCAGCTGAAAAGATGCTTAACTCTTCAGTATTGCCTCAGTTCACGGCGGTTCCTTTTCTGTCTCCTGTTATTTTATTACAGCAGAATCATTTTAATTGGCACATGCTGGTGGAAACAAAACTGCATCTGTTGAGGGCCAGATTCTAGCACTCCTGCTCAGGTGATACAAGTCCCTTGTTCTGGAGTGTGTCCATTGAAATCAAGGGATCTGCCCAATTGTTAGAGGTTCATAGGAACACATTGTTCTGATAGGTATTCACTTTTATTCCATAATATGCTTTAAAAATACACACTGTACAAACCATTAAAAAAACTCCTATTAAAGTAAGTTTTGCCATAATAGAGCAGGGAAGCAGCAGGAAGGGAACAAAGGGCTACCCAGCATGACACTTATGCTAGCAAACACCAATTCACACCTGTTAACTACTGTGAATAAAATCTTTGGAATCAGTTCCTCAAAAAAGTCAAAGAAAGAAAGAAAAACTGTTCACCATGAAAGAAAACGGGAACCTCAGGTGTGCTGCTGAAAGCTTACAGAGTCAGATCAGCATTTATAATCAGTCACTTCTGAGACTACCTGAAGGAATGGAAGGAGAGGACTTGGCAGGTATACAAAGTATACACAAGCACAGAAGAATTGGTCCACATAATTTTGAAGTGAAATGGAGGATAACCCCACCAGGTCCCGCCAAAGATACAATGTTCTGAACTAAAAGTTCAGCCAGAGCTTTGGTCCTGGGAGATAATTATAAGGCGGCCTGACCTAACTGACCCAACTTAATGAAACGAGTATGGCTGAACTGAGGAGAAAAGAAAAATATACAGTGAGCATCAAAATGGGGTTCCTGATCTGTCACTGCTATTCAGATTCTTGCGAAAAAAGACGTGTCATTGTCAAAGGCTTTTCCATTAATAGATGTCAGCCTTCTCTGCTATAGGCAACCAAGCAGAGTATAGAAACATAAGTGGACAAATTCTGATCTCATTTATATGTCCACAAACCTGGCAATGGTTGCCTGAAAACTGTCACTAAAGACTGAAGTGGTTGTATTCAGGACATCTGCTCAAGACGGGTGTTTAATCATTAGTGTTACTTATCAATCTAAAGTCCAATTACACATCCTTACCTTTGTGAGGATAGTGCACTTGGGCAATATTTCATCAACACGAGTAAGCAGTACAAATCTGTCCCCTCATTATTAACAATATTTCAATATTTGGAACAGAATGCTCTTGCAGACACCTAAGATTATTGAAGAACCTATGGGTTTATATCCTATGAATGTTAAACCTGCTTTACCTTAGCCCTGGTCCCAAAGTAAGCTTAAACCAGAAAAATCCAGCTGTGGGAAGTTTGGCTTGGTGAATTTTCTAGTGGTATAGGGCTGCCTTCCCCATCACCACTGCAGGACCATAGCACTGAGAAAGGATGATATGGCTTGCATATCCACAACCCAGCAATTCTTGTTTCCCCACACAGCCCAAAGGGCCTGTTCACAGATGACACAGCATAAATCCTGAGGCTGTATCCCATTTTCCTTTATTTACACACACATGTAGTCTTAAACAAAGGACGCTTTAGCAAGCAAGAGTAAGGTACAGTACTTAATGTGCAAATTCAGTTCAGCAGAACTCCAGCTAAAGCACGTCAGCCTCAAGGGCTTTTCTCTCAAACAGTGCTCCTAAGTTCTTCACAGAAGGAAACTTGCTGAACTACATCTTTCTGAGCTTTAAAGAAAAAAAGTCCTGATTCTAAACTGAATGAGGGAGTGATGAATGAGTAACTTCACTGAAGGCAAGGAGTGGCCCTGGTCTATTGCTAGGAGAGCTGTAGAGAATTCAGACAATGCAGTTGTGACAAGAAAATATTCCTACTTTTTTTTTTTTTTTAAACTCTTTTGCTTTAGAACATTATCCATCTCAGCGGCTTTACTTTCAGCACCAAACCTTAGACTGGTCTTCGAGGACTCTTTTAAATAACCTCTAGTATGGATGTAAAAAGGAAGCAAATCAGAACAATCAAACTGAAGGTTTACTTTTTCACATATTTCTAAGCTATCTTTTTTATTCTCAGGCCTCCCCTTCACCCTCTTCCCAAGTCAGTTTCATTCCCATCTTTTTCTCCCTGGATGATTCCCTCACAGTGGACAGAGAGGCACCAATTCCAGGCAACTCCTGCTGTGCATCAGTTGTTCCCCTGTAGTCTTTTTCTTGAGGCTCCTTTGCATGTCTCAGCCTCCCCAGACCTAAAAGAACATTTACTCCTGCCACAGCTACTTTGGCCTCAATTTCCACGCTTCTGTGTCGTTTAGTGGTTGGCTACAGTGAAAGTTCATTTGGTTGGAAGCAGACCTGCTGCCTATTCTGTATAATTTTAGATTCAGTCCTGGGATCTGACTGGGATCTTGTGTTTTAAGATTCCTTCTGTTCTTTCCCTGGGGCTTAATGAACCTTTTCAAATTACCTCATGTGGTATAACATCATGAGGTGCCTTAGTTTTGCCAAAAAAATCCCAAAAGAATTAGTGTTTAACTGTTTAATATCTCCTGTTTTCCTTATTACTTCTTTGAAACTGTGAGCATCTGGGAAACTATGCTGTTCCCATTCTGGTATAGCAGACCTTTGATGGATTAAGTCACGTAATCTCACAAACTTGGATTCAGAGTTACGTCCAGATTGGAAACTCATGGCTCTGGTAAATAAATAAACCAAAAAAGCTATGGAAAACTCCTGGTCTTTTTAGAACTTCAGTTGTCACTACACACTTCCGCAGATAACTTAGGGAACTGCAGATGAGGGAAGGAATGAAGTTCGGTGGATGTTTACCAGGTGCATGCCTGTTGTTTTGTTGTTTACTGGATACTCTAGACTAGAAGACTAGTCATGGACTAGTTCCGAGTCAGTCCTTTAAGCCAACATAATTTTTAATCTCTGCCTCGTTCAGCTCCTCATCCTTCCTGGCTACACTCTCATGCTTTCCTCTTGTGCAAACTTTTGCTGAGGAAGAAATAAACTTACTTTTGAAGGAGTTTTGGAAGAAAATCTGGGGCAGTGGTGACATAGGAGAGAAGTCGTCCCAATCTGAATGGGGACAAAAGGACTATTAGTCACAAATTTGTGATTTGATCATGCAGCGGAGGAGTGTATGCCAGTATTGGTGGTGGAAACTGGATGGAGTTTTCTCAGGTTCTACTTAGATGCAGTGCCTAGATTAGGTTTCCTAAGACAGAAGCCTATCGACAGCATAACACATCCTTGGCACTTGTGCAAGACAGAATTGTGCTGTTGTCCTTGACCTTGGTGTAATCAGGATTTTGTCTTTGAGGTGAGATTTATCAACATCACCTGGCTTCTTCCATTTGGCAGGCCAAAATGCCTCCTAATATCCATGGAGATTTTTTCTCCCCCCCCCCCCCCCAGTCCCTTTACATGACTCTGCTTAATTACATCCTTAGTTAACATTTTTCTTGACTACTTGTAAGGGCAGTATCATAAGCTGTTTATAGGTAGACTGCTCTTTCTTTGGTCTTCACAACACTTCTTTTGCAGGTGTTAACATGTTTTCTCAGGAAATATAAAAAACCCCAGTTGCCTAAATTGTATAAAATAAATTAATTGGGACAACTAAGCTAAAGCAAAGTAAGAAAGAATGTTAAAAATTACCTTCAAGAACATTTTAAAAAAAATTCCTTTCCTGACTAAATGTTTGAGAAACCCACCAATATTTCCTTTCTGTACTGGAAGATTCAAAAGGCAAATATAAATATAATAAACTTTAATAGTATACACAGGAAAGCTGAATATCCCACATTGTTGTCACTATATTAATGGTATTTTGTGATATTAATTTTAAAAAGTCTAAGAAAATTAACATTACATATTTCTTAGCAGATTATTCAAATGATTTATAATCTCAGAGGTCCCTGTAATACTGCTGGAAATTTTTCCATTTGTTTCACAGGGCACAACAGCATAAAACGACCCAACGTGCTTCTCTTGTTTACTTACACTTCTCGCAGGGTTGTGTAATCTTTTCATTCTGCCACCAGATAGATCTCCTTTCTTTTTGCCCTTAGGACTCTTCTACAAAATTTCTTGAATATGCTTATCTGAGGGAGAAAAAGGGAAAAAGCACAGTATCATCAGTTCAAATTTTGAAAATAACTTACACTTGCAACTCTTTCTTTTCACATTAGAAAAATATTGGGTTTGGGAAAATTTTTTTTTGTAAGGTCTCAAAAATAAGGCCTTCCAGGCTCAAGGCCTAAAGAAAAGACACTCTCACAGTGCAAAGATAGTGCTGAAAATTTTTATCAGGACTGGAAGTGGAGTTGGCAAATTGATTTAAATTAGTCAGTCCTGGCTGCATATTGGGGAGCCTATGCTTGCATATCCATTTTTTTACGCCAGTGCTTCTTTTGGATTCTTAGATAAAAGAGTATAAAGTGGGCATTCTCCACTTGATGCAATTTCACTATACAGTGATTCCCATCAATGTATAATTAAAAGTGGATTTCCTTTTCCCTGTTTAGCTGAGATGGGGGAGGGTCTGCATAAACCTGGTTGATGTGAAGTGAACAAAGAGAACTTTCATGAGTTCTCCTGCAAACAGTCTATCAGTTACAATTCCTAGTGTTCACACTGCTGCACTGTTCAAAAGGAGCTCTAAAAAAAAAGTCAAGCAGGGGGTCCAAGAAAAATTCAACCCGCATGCCAACTAAGGGAAAGAAAGAGAAGGCAGGAAAAAAAACCTAGCTTTTGTTGTAAAAAGAACTAATGAAGCTGCTCTTAGAACTGTCCATGGTGACACAACAAGCCTGTGCACCCACACACATTGTGAGAATGCCAGTCACCCACGGTAATGAGAAAAGGAAACACTGTGGGCAAAGGAAATATATGAATACATTGCTTTTATGGTTTAACTGTAGGGAATCGCAACGCTGGCCCACAATATCTTGTGCCAACTGCCAAAAGTAGTAAAGTAATACATAAGGTTGTCTACTTATATTTTTCTTACAGACAAGATGGACTGGTGGGGGGTAAAATCCCATTATCATTATAAATTGCTAATTAAATAATTATCAATTAGATGGGCAGACAGAACTCATTCCAATGAATTCCTTAGAGGGCTTTCAGTAAAGAAAAACAGTAATTTTGATTATTTTTTTTTATCCATACTTCCTGCCTAGGGGCTCTAAATAGAGATGATATATGGTGTATCCCACGTTAGACTTTCACACAGTATATCCCATGTTAGAGCTCAGGGACAAACACTGAACTTTGGAGCATATATAGATCTTCTTTCAGTTTTTCAGATAAATGGCCTTAATTTCACGATATTAATTAGAAACCCAGGGTTATTTCCTAAGGAATAAAAAGAATACTTTCTAGACTTTTATGTGGCTTTGAGAAATCACTTTTTCCCAAGTAACTGATAATATTTTCTAATATGTCATTACATTTTCTTTTCCCTTCTTTGCATAATCCAGAATTTTCTTTGAAATAAAATATTAAAATATGTAATATAGACAAATATACAGATGTTAGGCATAAGTGAACACAGTGCAAGGAGTACTTTTAATGAACTTTGCTCTATTCATTAACACCAAAACCAATGCAGAATTAAACCCTATGTCTGTAGGTTTTAGCTGTCGAGTTTCCAGATCTGACCCTTGGGCAAAAATACTGTTGTCACAGTACCGAGCAACAGAAACGATCCTGTCCCTTCCTGTACCCCTTACTTGTGTGAGTAATCTTTCCTGAGGAGACGGGTCCCATAGGCTTTAATAAAACTTACTCAGCTATAATCAGTCATTACTCACATGTGCACAGAGCGGTTGTACCCACACTTTTCTTGTTCTAAATGAGTTTTCCAAGACAAATAAAAACTATAATGATGCCCAACTGCTATTTAAGAAAGCCACGGTTGTCTGTGACAAGGAATATTTTCTAGGAACAGAAGTTCTGCAGACTGAACTGAAGAATCACACTAATGTTTGGGACATAGTTTTCATTGCCGGCAAACACCAACAAAAAAGTAAGGAACGGAAATGGTAACATGAAAGATGGACTTTTAATTCTAAAGCCAGGAACATTTAAATATGAATGGGGCTTGCTGCAGTCCTCTATCTTTTGTCAGGAAATATGAAGCTCTGGAACTCCTTTTGTTGCCGCCTTTGTTAACTGTATGAGGCTGAAAGGAGTTAGATGGCTTGTTTCATTTTCAAGCCCCATCACAATGAGGCTCTCAAAAATAAATGGTGATAAATACATGAAAATGCTGAAGGGTTCATAAAGGAGAGAAAACTTTCTTTTTCAGAATCGTCTGTCAGTGGATGACTTACCAGGGACAATCATCATTAAAAACAAACAGCAAGTTAGATTTTTAAGGTTTAGAAAGGGGAACTGAGTTACAGTATAAAAATAAAATACCATTATAGGAAGATATCTGAGAACAAAATCAAGTGATATAAAGTACCTTTAGCAATATGCATATCTTTTCCTTCCTATTTTGCTATTTTTCGCTGTTAGTTTCTGGGACATCACAGAATCCAAAAGAAAGTTCCTCATGGTGATGTTCTCTAATGTGATTTACTCTGAGGAATACTTAATGGAGAAAGGTGCCTACATTTTGTTATTGAGTTTTTGTTCATGGTTCAGGATTGATCCACTTGAGTCTTTCAGCAGGGAGTAGTTTTCCAGTGTGGCACAGCATGACTCCAAATCAATAAGGTTAATAGATGTGGTGGCCACACAGTCAGAGGTGATGTGCCTGGCATTTTCCGTGCCAATGAAGAAAATTTCTGATGACGAGATGTCATTTTTGTGCCGGCAGTAATGTCACCCTGATTACCTAGAGCGCATAGCCAGTTAGTAAGTTAGCAAGACTGTAAATGGCCCATTAATCTGAATTATCTTTACAGGAACTGTTTCAAAAAATTTTGCTTGCGCCCAAATTACTGGTCTCTCTGTGATTCTTGAAATGCCAACAACACACTTGCTATAGAAAAATAACATTGCTATGTAAAAGTGACTAAATGGGAATGGCTAGCCTGGAACTTCACTGTATATTTTTAAAGTCTCAACAACACACTATAAAACCTGCAAAATGCCAGTCTTAAAGAAAAAAAGTTGCAAGCTGTTTTAAAAAATAAATATATGAGCAGAGGGAAAAAATACAATGCAAAATACCACTGGAAAAAAAAGTAATAATGTTGATGTCAGATCTACTGATGTAATGAATGTAATGAGAGTGCGATGTGTTGGTCTTCCTGCAGTTCTAATTTTCTCTGACTTTTTAAAATATGCAAACTCTTAACAGTGTCTCCCAGAGCATTAATGGGTACACATTCCCAGATGGCCTGCATCGTGAACAAAGTGTTGGACTGGACTGGAAAGAGAAATCTGTTTAATATTCCAATATCTAAATGTCAGGAAGGTGTAATTCAGAGTGCCACTGAAAAATGAGCTGAACAGAATACAATTTATGGTGACTTTAGTTAACAAATGGCATTAAGGGAAGGATTTCCATAATTAAATCATTAACTAATATGAAATATTGATTTCCTCGATGATATTACTGTATTACCACTTGTCAGACTTGCAGATAGCCAAAGAGCACTCAGTGCAGTCCCTACCAGCAGCAACAATCATTTGCATTATGGTAACACTATCAAGCATAGAAAACAGAGCAAGGTACCGCGTGTACAAAAACCAACGCTGCCCCAAGGAGTTCACAGTTAAAATTTTGAAGAAAAATAACAGGATGGCTGCAAGGGAAGTCTGTGCAAACAGACTGGATAAAGTGATGATTTGTATTAGGAGGTTCCTTCCACACTGGCTTCCTTCCACTCTCTCTACTGCTAGGTAGAGATTTGGAGCTTTCCCTAGCATCTTTACAGTCCTTCTAGATAGCTGCTTATCTGAAGAGCTAAATTCCATTGCATTTTATATCAAGAACTCTCATTTTCTAACAGCAAGAGTTTGGATTTTTTTGGCTGCTCTTTATATATTAGTGTTGTCCAAGGGAAGTTGAGTACACTCCATGGCAGCAATACAGCACATTAAATGACGATTTTATTTATATACCAGTATGCTCATTAAACATGTTAAATAGTGGAACATATTAAGTTAACTTGAAAATGGGGAAGGACTGGAAGAGGCAAGATTAAAAAAAATTTACATTGAAAAGATCCTCCTTAATTGAGTTGTAATCAGTTAGTATTGATCATTAGTCCTTTCTTTTGTCAGCATGATGAAGGTAATGATGATAATGATGACGATGATGCAATGTGCAGCATTTGGATCATAAGGAAAGGATGAAAAATTGTTTAAATATTTTATGACAATTCTTTCTTGAAGGTGATATAGGCTTCACAACATCATATATTACTCTCAAATTCATGATAGAGCTTGAAAATAAGTTGAGTAAGCAAAATTTCCTTTTTTTTTTGGTATACTTTTCCAGATCTACTTTTAAAGAATTGGGCCACTCTGTGCTAAAATGGAAAAGGGCTATATTTTGGAGAAATGCTTTCAAAAAAATTTTATTTTCTACCTCAGTCTTTCAGCAGGAAAGCAGTTCTTTTGCCAGTTAGACATTCAAAAATCATGTCTCATTTGAATAAATTAACATATTTTGTGGCAAAAATTAATTCCAAGGAAGGAACAATAAATAGGAAAGCAATTTAAGTTGTGTATTTTACAGGGGAGGAAAAAAAAAAAAAAGAAAACCCAACATTGTCATGCGTATGACAGCTCAGCTAATTTGATGGGCTTTGATGTTAATTTAGGGTTTACTTTAATTTCAAAACATATTTTTTCACTTAATAAGGGAAACAAAAGAAACTTTCAACCAGTTTGTTATCTGGGAATGTTTTGGCTTCTCAAATGTGAGAACATGATTGTTTTTATTTCCAGGAGGAGATAATAACACTGAAGCAATAAAAAAGAGTCAAGGCAGCTTGCACAGCACAGGAAGTTCACAGCCAGAGACTTAATTTCCCACACAATGTACTGTGCAATGGGCCCATTAACATAGATGAATAGGCTCTTTAAAGGGTTTTTTTTCCAGATATGCAGCTGCCGCTGAATGGTGCTATGTTAATAAGGTACTCACATGCCTATTCTTCAGGTACTCTGGCATTCTCTACCTAGGTAATCTCCATATAGGAAAGGCTATTAGGGGTTGTATCTCCTACCACACCTTCAATTATTTTAACACCTGCACTGATAATCCAGGCAAGGTAAACTGGTAGGGGGCCGAGGGTCTAAGTCCATCCTCTTCCCCCCCAAAGTCACATCTCGGGGGGAGGGGCTGAGGGAGAAGGGGGAAGGAAAAAAAAAGTAAAGTCACTTTTATTACACATCAGTGGGAACATTCTGAAAAAGCTTTCATGCCTAGGAAATTGTTATTTCTTCAAACAACTGACAGCCTGCAGAGGAAACTCTAATGGAAATCCAGCTCATGCATTGTTATGCATGGCCCTCATGTAGATACATGGGGGTGGATTAAGTTAGCTTCCAAAGGGTCTATTGTGTGCAGCATTAATTTGCAGTGCTCTTGATATTTGAGTTTGAAGGTTTTACAACCTTTGTGTTTACTTAGATGCACTATATCCTAGGTTTGTTTATTTCCTTCCACAATCTCTTATTACCCAGTAAATGTTACATTTATCTTTATTAACTTTCAATATGTTGCTGTAAGTCACAGAGAAGGAAATAATTACAGCCTCCTTGAGACGTGTTAGTTTTAGAGAAGGGTTTTTTTTTCTTCCTGGTCAGTTCTGACTTACCCATCTGTTAAAACACTGGCCTTCTTTACAAAGCCAGTGGAGTAAAAGCATAAGAACTGTGTCATTTAATATTATTATTATTATATGACTATTAATTTATAAAGAAATACATTGTATTTCCCTTGTCTTATATGTACAAATAAATAAACCAATCAATAGTCTTCTAACGGAATCTGACACTGGTGCAATTGCCTCTTACTACACAGGGATGTAAGAAGAAAAAATGAACATACAGCTCTTCATGATAAGCACAGTCTTTCCACCGTTTCCTCAGAATCTGTTACAAATTTGTTTGCTATAACGTACAGCTCTTCTCCCAACATTAAGATGAAAAATACAAATATGACTTTTCCCATCTGCCTTAACTTGTGTTCTTGTTTTCCTGTAAAGATTCATAAAGACTGTAGACAGGCATTTTTGTAAATTCAACTTACCAGTGAGATTTAAATTCAGAACATCCTAATGGATTTTTATTTGAACTTGTCAGGGATGTCTAGAAGTCTTAGTTTTTCAACGCTGAACTAAGAACTCAAAGTAACTTGTACATTCAAAGGAAGCTATGATCCTAATCTGAACTAAAGGGCTCAACTGAATGAAAATACCTTATGCTCAAGTAACTCAAGTTATGTGTGGCTCCTTCCCCTCCCCTTTTATATTGAAGTCAGTCAGTTAGACATTTTTGTATTTTAATAACACAAAAGGGTTTCTTGTAGAAAGAAATAAGTGCCTGACTTACAGTAATTAGGATCTGAGTAGTATCAGGTGCACAGTTTACTCAAAACCCCAGCACTAAGGGAAGATCTCTTAAAACTACAAAAAGTTTTGAATTCAGGTTTTGATGCTACATAATGGATAAGAGAAAAGAAATTACCTTCTTTAGGGCTCTCTCATTAGGAGCACAACAGCAGAAACAGCTGTCTCTAAGACCTGCTTGCTTGTTAGGTTGGGGGAGTCCATTTGTAACCTGTCTCAGACTAAGAAGAAATGCAAAGCAAATGACAGGAGCCACTGACCTCAGCTGTTGAAGAAGTGAAGATCTTAATCCAACCTTTTGGGCTCAGGATCTTTTCTAATGTCCTAGGAAATGATAACAGCGGGAATAGAAGGAACTGCGTTTCACAGAACTGTTTGAGGTACTATGGTACTACTGGCATTGTATAAAACAATAGCACAGCTTCCTCTGGAACATGATAAAAAGTATGTGAAACTATGGCTGGTTTAGAGAATATAGATCTAGTGCTTCTGTTCTCCTTGTTTTGCAACACAAGGACAAGGAGTGATAATAGGGAGATACAAATTCAATACTAATAAAAGGAAACCCTTTTTTTCCCCCACTTTGGATATTTAGGCTGTCAATACACAATACCATGATATGTCATCAGAGTCAGATAAATCCAACAAAATAAACACAGAAATCTGATGTTTGTATAATACAAAGATCTACAGCATTACAACAGTTAACTTGAATTAACTGGCAAATAAGAAGAGACCTGGGTCTGGAACAGCGTAGTCCTCATTTACCATCACAAAATTCTGTGTCTTCAGCTGAATACTCAGACCCTGGCTTGTGCCAGAGATATGGTGCTGCCATATATCGACCACTTCCCTGGTACAATATAGCAATTCTCACCTTGCACCATTCCCAATAATATCCCTCACCTTTAATCATCACTGGGTTCTATTCACAGATTTTTTTCTTTTTTTTAACCCAAACTACAAGAACTAGAAAGCAGGAGGTGTTTTGGGGGGTTGGGGGTTTTTGGGTTTTGTTTTATTTTTAAATGATAGATAACTCCAAAGTTTTTCCAAAAAAAAGAGCAAAGAACTGAGTAAGCACCACAAAGCCCATTTTGCTCTCATAAAAGCTGATAAGCTCTTCTGGTCGTAGTGTCTATGGAACACTCCCACTGAAGACCTCCCACAAGTTATCAAAGACCGTATTATTAAGACCAAAAATACTCCTACCCACCCAGCAACACTCATCTCTTCATTAAAGGCGGGGGGGAAGGGGCAGGAGTTACTGCTGCAACCAGGCAGAGATTGCAGGCTTTTCTTTATTACTTTTGCAACTGTGAAAACATTTTTGATCCCTGATCTCATTTCTGGAATGACAGATATTATTCTGTGGGTCTACTGACAACAAAGTCTTTACAGGCACATGAAACTGCCTCCTATCTGTATATTTTTTGAACATTAACATATACTCTTGTGTGTATGTACTTCTCTGGCAGAGTGGCTATTTATTTAATATATGAGGTATGAACTTAACTTACTGCATGTTAATTCTGTGCAGTTTTTTACAACCTCCCCGTATTCCACAAGAGAAGTCATATACAGAGAGTACATTATACACCTGAACTGGACTCCTCTATTTTTTATCTGTGCCTTCTTTAAGCAATCATTCCAAGAAACATGTGATCTGAAATGTGGTGATGAATGCTCAGCGTATTAAAGAAGGAGTCTGATTTGTCTTTGGTTTCAAAGGTGCACAGTACTTTGACTGACTAGGTCTCCATCAAGCCCTTGACAAGCCAGGGAAGGATAATCTACTCCAGCGCTAACAGTAACTCAAGCCTATCTGTTCCCTGCACTCACAGCATCATGGGGAGGTACAGGACGGACTAGACCAATCCTCTTTCATTACTGAAATCTTCCAAGAAGGTATGGAGATGTCCGTATCTCTACCTTCCTACCTCTCTGGAGCCAATCAGGAGTAGGCAAAATGAAAAGCGTTTACTACTTTGTGCACCCTTTAAAGACAAGAAATAGCCTATCTCATAATCTCCTTCTGACTCATACCATATTGAATACTGAACGAATACCTGAAGTTAACTGCTGTAGGGAGGAGATGAAACTCGGCAGTTTCCTGTTCAGGAAAGGAGCAGGTAGCACAAACCTTCAAAGCAGGTTACCCTTCCAGGGTCTCTGAATATAATCAGTTGACCTGTGGAAACCAGGAGGAGTGGTTAGAGGAACTGTTCGTCGGAAGAAGATGAAGATAAGTGAAGGTACACAATCTGTACGGCTGAGATGGTAAATGACACTCTTCAAAGCTGAGGAGTGGTCAATCAGAGGTTTGTTACTAGCCCAGGAAGACTATACACACTCTCTAGAGAGTAAGAATGATTGGAAAGGAGCTAGTAAAGTGGAAGAAAAAGTTTAATAAGAGAAGCATTGTAAAGAAAAGGTAAACATAAAGAGACAGGAGCAGAGAAAATAAGGTCTCAAAGTAGAGGAAACAAGTAGAGAATAGTAAATATCTGCACAGGGTAGAGCACAAATTGTGGGAACGGGGTGCATGGGTGACAATGAAGAGCAAATGGGGTGCAGTAAAAGGATGCCTACCTCATTTGGAGAATGATACTACTCTGTCAAGAGAAAGGAAAACCTATTTTCTTTAGACTGATATGAAATATAAAAAAGCAAGTAATCCTCTGTCTTTGACTACTCCCTTCTGTGTTCATATGCCCATTGCTCAGGGTCATGAGCACCTTGTTAACCAAGATACATCATCACGGAAGCCTGTCAGGCACTGACCTGTTGAGCACAAGCCTCTTCTGGGTGCACCGTGTTGCAGCCACACCATCCTGCAAGCTGGGACTATTTGTGATTTCATCTAATAAAAAAGAGGGATAGCAACGCAGTAAGAACAGCCAAGCAAGGGGAGTACTAGCAAGGACCCTCTGCTCACCAAGGACATTAATGCTGTCTCACATTCTGCTTTGTTTGGAGTCTGGATATTACAACACACACACACACACAAAAGGACCATCACTGGCATGTACAGCTATAGGCTTATCTACAGCCCTGCCTTCGCCAATCTTCATAACAGCATGCTCTGAAGTACAACTTATTATTAGTCAGGTGGGAAGGAGATGGGACGATTCCCTAATTATTTCTAATGGCTAAAGAATGAATAGCATATCTGCTGCCTTTCCTGGTGTACTGCAGAGCCCTGCTCCCCTCCATAAAGACTGGGCTGTCACGAGGCTCCTGTTGTATAGCATGGGACTGATAAATCACCCCAATTTTAGATTATTTATTGGTTGTTTAGTGGAAAGCTGCCTTTACTGGGTAATGTTGAAGTTAATTAACTATCAAACAATACATATATATATATATATTTAAAAAGTGTTTTCTAGTGTTTTAAAGGGCAAACAATGCAGCCTCAGTCTTGGAGCACTAGCAGTTTTGGGGATGTATTCTGGTAAGTAAACTCAATAGGTGACTGCTCATTTTTGCACCCCAAAAATTTGGTTTCTATGTGTGCAAAACGGGCCTGTGCTTGTTTCCAAAGTCAGAACTGCTTCCGCACACAGGCCAGGACCATTTACCTTAAAATGAAAGCTCATTTCCCTACTGTACAACATGTAGTGGAATATTGGCCCCAGTTAGCCTTGTTTTCTAATTGTACCTGACACAGAAAAAGCCCCTGGTGAGAGACAGTCCCAGCCCCACGCACTTTAAAATGCAGTATGGGCAAAATTCACACAAAATCCTTGCATAAGAAGAGGAAGCCTTTTCTTCCCTACCAAAGAATACTTCAATAACTTGATTTCCTGGGGACTAACGAAAATTACAGGATCATGGGTGTTTTTTTACTTTATTCCTCTGTAAATACAGACTGACTCATTAACAGGAGAAGGAACAGAGTGATCCCAGCAGTCTGCATCTTTAACACTAGAGTCTGTATGTATCTCTGTTGCTTTGCTGCTCCTGGAGGCAGCTCTTAACTGCAAACTCCAGCGTGATGTGGCTCAGAGACAACCAGCCTCGTTGCTGAGCACTGTGATTTTTTTGCAGCAACCAGGCAGCTTGTTTAAACCACCACAGAGCAGGGGCAGAGCCTGCAAGAAGCTGAGGTAATCATTTTTACACTAAATATCTGGCAAAGATGTGGGCTACGGACAGGGAGAAGGGACACAGAGGGAGGGAGGAGCTGCGGAAAATGACAGTGGAAAATGAAGAAACAGTCTTTTGAACTAAATCCAGTGTTTCCCAGGAAGGTGTGACATTGCAGCAAGACTGGAGACAGAGCGGGGAAGGCAGGAAGACTGCACATCAGCATTCTGCACATTTTGTTCTAATATGCTCTTTTGCCTTTATCTTTTTGTTGTTGCTTTTCAGGCTGGCTGCAAAGTTTTGCAAAAGGCTCCCACTGCCAAAGCCAGCCGAAAAGACAGGGTACTGAGATGGTGCTTCTTATCTATGGATGGTTTTTTTTTTCTATTTTGTTTTTCTGAGATGGACTGCTAAGGAAATAAAGCCCCATGTAATTTCCAGCAATGACAAGTGAATCAGTCCTTTTGCTTTAAAAAAAATAAAATTCCCTCATTTTCATATTTCCATATTTAATTTTTGCACTTGCATGTACGTTTCTGTTATCTTCCAGCCACATGTTGCTATTTGTCTCTGTAGTGGGGGATTTCTTTTTTTTTTTTTTTTTTTTTTTTTTTTTTTTTTTTTTTTTTTTTTTGACTGTGGGCTATGTGAAGCCTGACTTGCATGTAAAAGATCCACAGGGAAAAAAACCCTCCAGTCCTCACTGAAGTAAAGAGAGCTGGCATGCTGCATGCTTTGTGAGAACACTCCACACTCACCACAACCTCGGGTAGCACGTGGTGCATAGGTGCAGCACCATACACCTACAGACCAACATCACATGGCCAGTGCAAAGTCCCAGAGAAGATCAACAGGCACGGGTGAGGAGGGACGATGGGAGGCTGAAAAAAATTAGCAGCCACTGGCTCTTCCAAAAATCAGCCAGATTTGGCCAGCTGAACACTGTTTAACGTTCAGCCAGCCACCATGCAACTTCCACAGAGTACAACTGCCAAAACTTGGGTAGAAGGAGAGCTCTGAGATTTATGAGACCATTCCAGGCAATCTCGCTGCATTTAGACTGTTGTTTATGTTAGTCACCCTTCAGCTATCCGACTTTCAATGAGATTCAGGCTCCTCCGATATTTGGGTGCTTTTGAAAAGGTTACATGCAGTCACAAGCAGGCAGCCAAGACTCCCGCGTTCAGTTAGAATTAGTGAGGCAGCTCATTGTTACAATACATCTTAACTCAGCGGCAGCAGTGCTTGGACAGACATAATTTCTGTTGTGCTTGCTGGCAGACAAGATTTCAGACAGACTCTGGTTATGATTTAGTTTTGGTCTACATGTTCAGGGCTCAGTCAAACTCCTTCTGCAGCCAACGCAGCGACTGCCTTCAACAGGAGAGAGTAAATGTGATCAGTTTTCTGTTTGAACAATATTTCGGTTGTTGCTTTGTCAGTGGACCACAGCCACTAATGGTCTGTTCCAATCTGCTCCCAGACTGCAGACAGCTCTGGTGTGTCCACATAAAATGTATTCAGTGAATTTTTCCTGGGAGTTTCTCTTCCGCAGAGGGGACATACCTCCAGCTCCAGCGTCTCACTGCTGCTTCTGGTGCCATCGTGGGGCTGCCAAAGCCCCCAGCGGTCCTGCTCTCCAACGGGCATGCTCTGTCCCTGCAGCAGGAAAGAATGTTTAATACAGCATTTTTTCCCCCCTGATGACAGAGTTGGGAAGTGATACTCAAGAAATACAACAGTGCATGGTGGGTACTCACCTGGTATTGATCTTCCTCCCATCTCACTCTTAGTTTTCTGTATCTCCATATTTACAAGTCTTCCCTCTGTGGCAGCCAGATGCCAGCCAAGTCACCCAACTGCGGTTCCCAATGTCGTTGATGTGATTGTTGATAATTTATGGAGACTACGCGATCTTGTATGGGAAATGCCAGATTTTGAACTTAAATAGGTTACAAGTACAACAAGTGTGAAAGTGAGACTCTGGAAAAGTATTTGAAAATTAAGGAAAAATTAATTGGCTTTCATGTAGCTGCTTCAACTTGTGAATCTACCTGCAATTAATATTGAATTGCCACTATAAACATTAAATATGATAAAGTCACTAGATGACTACTTCTATTAAATATAATTACTAATGGCAAGAAAAAAAAAGTGGGTTGCTTTTTGGGGTGGGTGGGGGTTGTAATCTGGGAGTTTGAACGTTTAACTAGCCCATTCCTATGAAAATCCTGAAATTCAGCCAAAGAAATCATGGTATTGCTCACTTTTCTCCTGCATCTCCATTCATGCCCTATGGCAAATGTAGCGTTTTCCTTCTGGAGCAGTTAACATAAAAGGTCTTGGTTAAAAGAAGCTTTTCTCTTGGAAAAGATAATCTGCCTTCAAAGTTATAAGTTAAACAATCGAGTGGTCTAATTGATTGAACATTTACAAATAATAATTGAATTTGTGCCAAACTATGTGAAAAAGATTTATGTTCCGCTTCCCCAAACTGTTTCTCCCTCATTTTTTTTGTGTGTGTGTGCATGTGTGAACTGAATCTTTGGGAACTCCTTCCAGTTGATGCATCATTGAGGTGGTTAAACACATTGCATTATGGCAGTCTGTCACATCAGTGTTTCACACTGAAATACTGGACTTGACACATCACTGGAAAAGGAAGTCAGACGATCAAAAATCCAGAGTTATGTTTCTTTTGAAACTTGAGATTCTGAAGACAGAATTTTCACCTACTTAACTCAGATTGGGGGGGGGGAGGAACAGGTTTAAGTAATTATAATACAGCTTTTTAAACATTAAAAATAATTTGTATGAAAATAATAGCATCTTAATGGTCCTGCTTGTGAGTGGAAGCAGCCAGTGCTCTGTAAATACCTCTACCTATTTTGGTGAACCTCTCTAAAGTAGTTATGGAAGGACAAAACAGGGGACAGAATCTGACCTTCCAGCAAACAAAATGCAATGCATTGCCATATTTTTATGCAGCAATGTCTTGAATATAAGGAGTCCTAAAGCTTTCACTAGCACACAGACTCTCACCTGAACCCTTGACGTTGATGGAACTTAGCCTACAAACAACCTTCTTGAAACAAGGTTTCTTTCTATAGCCACTTGATCTAACACAAAAACCTGTAGTAGTTTCAAGGCTGTATCTTGTATTTCCAAAGGAAGAATTGCAAGTCCATTGAAAAACAAAGCTTAACTTCTAGAATTGTGCAGAACACACTCCATTCCAAAGGCATCAACAGCAAGGGAGGCAAAGGCAGGAAATTTTGGATTTTGTAAAATGGCAGTTTTCCTATGTCTACAAAAAAAGAAAAAATAATAAAAAAACCCTTTTACCATGTTCTGCAACTTTACCTGTTTTCACATGGTAACCTGCCACATTGGCCAAACGAGAGTCCACTGAACATACATAAGATTGAATGTAATCACCTTCAACTCTAACCAGAGAGTATCAGAATATCTTTGTGGTGATTTCGTCACAAAAAAAAAATAATTGTCAAGATTATGAACAACCATTTTTAGATATTGTAGTGCAAAAGGGTTAGGAATAGGACCTGGAAATTCTAGGTTTTTAGCTTCAATCAGCGTACAATAATGTGGATGAGCAATTAATATGGAAACAAGGGTGAAGATGGATTGCCAGAGTTTGGAGGAAAAAGACTGCCATCTGGACAATATTGCCAGCTCAAGATTATATGCAAGTCTCAGTTATTTAGTGTTTGTCTGTAACAGTGGAGGATATGCAACATATTAAGTCTAATAATAAAAAGACAACATTTATAATCCTCGATAATATCAGAGAATGCCTGAAAATGTGACACATTAGCTTTTATTATATGCATTGCATGTATTGCTTCTATTACTTTCATCAAAGCTTTTTAAGAACTGAATTCATGATTTTTAAGCACTTTTGGGTTAACAATAGCATTTGTTGAAATTTCTAAAATTTCCTACACTTTGGCATGCTTTACAGAGCTCTTGTGCAAGGAATGAGAGGTATTAAAATAATCTCAAATCTTCAGTGGATTCTAAGCAATATCTGTTGATTGAATACCCCATGGCATCCTAGATCCAAATCTCATGCCAGTTCATTCTCTCCTTCTTTCTTTCCATCTCAGAATTATCTGCAAATGACTCTCCCTCGCCATCAACAGTTTTCTTGTGATAAAGTCCTGCCTCTTACAATGTCCACCTCAGATCTACTGAGTTTATACTATGCATTCAAGGCCTCACCGAGTTCTCTAAGATTTACATAGCTGTGGCAAACAACTTCAAAATTAACCACCCGACCTTCCCCAAAATGCTCAAAGATCTCAAATTACTTATTGCAGACAAAAGAATCAAACACATTTGAAGGCCCGAGGGCCATGATGGTTTTTTAGCTATCAATCAGGCATAAAAACTCCTCCCCCTATTTTTTCAGAGGACTCCATTTCACCAGTGCCCTTTTATCTGCTCTCTGCATTCTACCCCATCTTCCATCTCCATGAAGCAATCTCTACCAGAGGGCCAATAGATGACCATTGAGGGAAGAGCGGTCACATTTATCCAGAAACAAAAGAGGTGCTAAATTAATACCAAATTCACAGCTTGTCTCTATGGGCAGAATGCCGACTGTAATCTCTTATGAGTTCCCATGAAGTTGCAGATACCTCTCATACCCTTCTAACTTCAGTCTAATTGCCAACCCACTACAGGATAAGGCCTAAACCTTTACCATATTAGGCCTTCTATTCTGATTTATAATTAATTATTACAGTGAATACCTTCTTTGCCTTCTACCTCATCTCTGGATTCATTTTTCATGAGTGAAATTCCTGGGGGAAAAGTACTTTTCCCACAGAAATTTACGTTCAAGATGGATGTTGAACTGAAGAGCAGAAAGACAAAGACTCTTGAGTGCACCAGGGAGGAGCTCTAGGGCTGTTCTGGGTACATACCTCTCCCTAGAAGAAGAGGGAGGCACTCGGTATAGATCCTTGTCAGCTTAGACATGTTCCACATAAGCTAAAATACAGCAAATTCATACAGTGGGACTTCATCCCCTAATGGGGACGTAGTCCTTGTCCAACTCTCATCGGCTCAGTAAAATAGCACGGGTTTCTTTGCCAAATTGCCTTATAAGGCCACAGCAGGGTCTGGATTTACCCATTACCACAGGGTTTAATGACCTTAAGCACAACACTGAATTACACCTCCAATTGCTATTTCCATCTGATTAAGCACTGAAAAATGCAGAAGGCTGCGTACATATATACAACACTGGTAAATGGACTAACACATTGAGCCATAGCATACAGTATTTCATCCTCATTCAACACTTAACTCATGATTATTTACTGAGGCATTCAGAAATGGACGTGTTACTACAAAGCTACAGAACTGAAAAAGTTGTTCTGTTAAAAAAAAAACAAAGAAAAAGAAGTACTTAGAAATTAACTTTTAGGAAATCTATTACTGAAGAGATCTCATGAAGCCACTACCCCCGCTACCCATGCCAAAGGCTCACCAAACTCATGATTGTGCAAATAACTACTCAGGAACGGGAGAAATGGGTTCAAAGCTTTGCTCTTGGCCATAATCTAAAGCAAATAAATGCAAACTTCACAGAGCTCAATTTGCAAAATAATTGTCAATTTTACCATTGTGGCATAACTGGCTGCAGTTCATCCAAATGGTCATCAACTAGTCTAGAAGCTAATCTAAACTGGGCATCACAGTCATTAAGAAATTCAGTGAAAGTGAAAGGTAGGCTATGGGTATAGAACAATACTACCATTTTTAAATTACTAAAATAGAGCTTTGAGTTATAATAAGAACCAGAGCTAAAAGCTGAATGCCAGCTCTTTTTTTGTTTTGTTTTAAGCTTTCATGTTGACCTCTGCTCTACACAAACTTAAATCTGTTTTACATCAGAAGCTGAAGGGACAGGAGAGTACATGGGAAAAGAACACGCCTGGGAGTTTAGAGAGGACCGGCTAAATTTTTTGAGCTCCAGTGGGATTGGTGGCATAACTAAAAAGCAACAAACAGCAGGTGAGAGGAAGGATTTAAATATAAATAAGGACACTTTGAAGCCATAGGTTTTTATTGATCACATTCACATTTACAAATCAAAGTCCCTGTTTTTAGAAAAATATGTAACTAAGAAAGAATCCAAAAGCCATAAAATACCAAGCAGGGAAAGAAAAGATATTAGAGAAGAGCAAAGGCATGGAATCATGTTGATAAATATTCCCTGGCCTAAAAAAATCAACTAAATACCCTATTTTCTTTAATTAAAAATCACTGAATTATTTAAAGGTATCTGACTGAATTAAATATTGAAGACACATGAAGATCTGCCTAGTGGTGTGATTAGTGGTTTATATAGTTATTAAGATCTGCCCATTTGGACCTGAATTCAACCTCCAATTAAAAAAGTTATTAGAGATTCAGTCCCACAAACAAGTCAGCACATACACACTCCACGCTTTAAAATGGTTAAATATACTAATTCACACAATTCATCCATTAGTAAAAGACCAGAGCTTATTTTCTTTTTTCAGTGGTCAACGTATACAAAGAAACTATGACCATTTAAACGGCCGTGGTTTAACAGATAGCATTTGCCATCCTACTAAAGGTGCTGTTCACGCTCTATCCATGGGATCAGAGTTCAAATAGCAGCACATTCAATCTGGAAAAAAGTGGTGGTTACAATAGCGTAGTAATAACAGTTGCAGATAACAATCTGAAAAGCTGAAACTACTGAAACATGATGGTTTGCAGTTAGAAAATATTTGTGTGTTTTACCAGAATGTAACCCATTACACTGCCGACTGGGAGAAATAAAAATCCAGTGGGAAGACATGAAATTAGATCAGAGCTCTCTCAAATGAAAAGAAATCCAGTCTTGCTGAACTGAAATGTGATCATTCGGCTGGCATTTCTATCAGCTCACTCGTTTAAAACTCAATTTAAGGTTATGTTAGAAACTTTACCTTAACAAATGCTAATGTGTATGTGCAACTCAGCTCGCAGGAGCAGGCCCATTAGCAGGTCTGAACAAACCTTCCTCTACGGGGAACCCACAACCACACATTGCGAATGGAGGCACAGATCCACTCCACAAGCTTTAGGCAGAGAGCTGAGGTTCTGAAGACTATAAAAAGTGTCTAACCAGCTTGTGCAAGGTGTGCGTTCAGCCCAGTTGTCCTTGGCAGTGACCAAAAGTGGATGCCTGGAAATTAGTGCAAGAAAGGAGCAAACATTTAGTGATGTTTACCCAGAAAACTCTGCCGGCCTCCAAAAATTTGCATCTTAGAGGCTTCCTATTAGCAGTCCTTGCTGGATTTCTCTTCCATGAACTTCTCCAGTTGCCCACTGAACCCCCATACAGGATCAGTACCCACAGCCCATGGGCTTATGGCAGGTAACGCTTGGCGTGCAGAACCACCGTGGTCTCCTCTGAGGCTGTGCATATTGCCTTCATTTGATGCCCACGCTGCTGGTATCAGAAAAAATCGTGGGCACTTCTTCCTCTCCATGGCAGTTATGATCTTCTGACCCTTCTTCATACCTTCTCTGCATTACCTTTTTGGCAGGTTGTAGAATATGGCCTGTGTAGATGTTAGTTCTGTAAAGGATGTGAATTCAGGCATCCAAGGCTGCTCCCCTGCTCCATGGAGGGTGTTCACACACTTTCACCTTGTATTTAAGGATTCACCTTGAACAAGCTGAATCATTCTCCAAATATTTCTGTTTTTTGCTAGAGGAAAGAGGGAGTCTTGATGACAGTTCTAATCTAAGACGTAATTTAGATGCCAGGCTGGTGTCTTGAAGGAGACAGAGTTAGATCAAATTTTAGTGAATTTATCAGGTGAAGATCTGAGTGTTTCCGTTTAGTGAGATGGAGAAATTCATGCTATTAATGGTTGCTATTTGACAGTGGTTTCTTTTCATTACATGAGATGAGAAAACAGAGCCAGTTCATTATGAAGATAGTGAAAGTTATAATAAGGCCAATATAGGCTGAATCCTACAAGTGCATGTGGGGAATATAATGTATGAAAAAGCAACATCAAAGAAAGATGAGCAGGGAATGGAGAGCAGAGAAACATGTAATGAGCCGAGTCAGACTGAAGTCTAAGATAATTGATTAAGGATTACAGCACTTGGGAAACGCTATCCTACAGCAGAAGTAGAAAATGGATTGAAAGGAATGGGATGCAGCCAATCTGCAACCACGTTATAAGGACCAGAATAATTTCCCCCATTTTTCGGGTGGAGAAGCTGAGGCTCTGAGCAGAGCTAGCAGTGACTGTCTCACCTGGAACAGCTCACCCTGATCTGGGACCAGACCCAAGCTCACTTCTTCTTTGCTCAGAAGCCTCTTCTAAATATTTTTCATATTAACTCCAGGGCCAGAGAGAACTTAATAACCTGTCAGTGTGGAATTATTAACTCTCTTAATGGCAAAGGCATGGAGTGGGGTTTGTGGCCTAATATAAGTTCTTGCTGTTTGCGCAGTGTTAAATAACTCAGTTGATCAATGGTGCTCTGATGATTTATTAACGTCATGCTGCCAATGAGAACTCATGCTGAAACTTAGAATGGATCAAACTTAATTTTAAAACACTGAAGTGAATATCATATCTTTCAAGGACTTATAGAACTGATCGTATATTTATCATATATTAACACAGAAAGCAAAATACATCTGAATAATAAGGAATGTATCTCTTGCACCAGTTCAAAGTACTGCCAACAGCACTAATAGCAAATTGTGTTTTATCATGGTTTCTTGCAATTCCACAAAAATGGCTTGATATCCCAGAGTCATAAGCAATTCCTGTGTTGCGTACTAAGTACCTTTGTTTTTCAAAAAGAGGAAGAATCCCTAAACCTAATTTCACTTGGATATGAGTACCTTGCTTTCACATTTCAATTAAAATAATCCAAATGGCATGAAGCCCTCAGTGAAAGAAAATTATTATTAAAGCAGCTGAAACAAAACACTACAAAATTTTTGTTTTTTCTATTTTTTCAAAATTTTCTATTTTTCTTTTTCTCATGAAAGATTCACAATGCCACACTGCCCTAGTTAGTGTCATTATTTCTAAAATTTGATTCATGATTTATGCCTCATCTGGGGTGACACTGTACCCACCTAGTACAGATTTATTTAGCAACTGTCTGCTACACTAAGAGAAGCTGCTGTTCTCCTGTCCCTTTATATATACATATATAAGCAGCACTGCAGGGGAAACTGGTCCATAAACAATAACCAGGCACTGAGAATCATATGGGAGACCAAGCAGAGCTTATGTTAAGAGGATTTGATTATTTGCACTGCCATCAACTTTGGTGTATTTTTACAGTTCGGATCCACACCTTTAAAATATACACATATATTAAAGAGAATTGTATGAGGATCCTGGAGCCCTAATAAGAGTTAAAATATTTATTACTGCACTTTGGACTTATTCGGGCTTTCTTCTGAGAAGCGTACTATTAGATAAAGATTGTCAAGTATTACCTTCCCCATTTCACTCTTTTAGAACCTGAACCACAGACAGACCGAGCATCTTCTGAAGATACCAGAAAGATCTTTTTACACTGCAAAAAAAGTGCTCAGTTGAACTTTAAGGCTAAATCAATATTGGCAAATGCTGCAGACCAGCAGAATCAGATCTGCAGAGCAAAACAGTTGACAGTGAGGACAAGAAATCTACATTACAAGCAATTTTTATCTATTTATTTCTTTTTACTTTTGACTGTCTCTTGTATAAGTCCACAGACTGAGTGTCTGTTTCTAGCAGGAGCGTGTCAGATTGTCGTGGTTTAACCCCAGCCAGCAACTAAGCACCACACAGCCGCTCACTCACTCCCCCCCCATCCAGTGGGATGGGGGAGAAAATCGGGAAAAGAAGTAAAACTCCTGGGTTGAGATGAGAACGGTTTAATAGAACAGAAAAGAAGAAACTAATAATGATAATGATAACACTAATAAAATGACAACAGTAGTAATAAAAGGATTGGAATGTACAAATGATGCGCAGGGCAATTGCTCACCACCCGCCGACCGACACCCAGCCAGTCCCCCAGCGGCAAATCCCCGCCCCCCCACTTCCCAGTTCCTAAACTAGATGGGACGTCGCATGGTATGGAACACTGTTGGCCACTTTGGGTCAGGTGCCCTGGCTGTGTCCTGTGCCAAATTCTTGTGCTCTGGCTGGGCATGAGAAGCTGAAAAATCCTTGACTCTAGTCTAAACACTACTGAGCAACAACTGAAAACATCAGTGTTATCAACATTCTTCACATCCTGAACTCAAAACATAGCACTGTACCAGCTACTAGGAAGACAGTTAACTACATCCCAGCTGAAACCAGGACACAGATGTAGTCCTAGAGCACATCTTCTAGTTTACTTTTATCCAAAATTAATTCCAGTTCGTGTACTCAAGGAAGTTCCTCAACATGAACGAAAGCATCAACAGTGGAGACGGTCACAAGATTTGCTTTGGAAGTACACTCCTGATCCAAGCTAAAATATAAAGGCAGACTCAGCCTTCGTAATGTCAGCTGGGCAGAGCCTGATTCAAAGCCCTGTGGAGCCAGCAGTGAGGTGAGGAGATGGGGCATTTCCAGAAGCTCCAGTAGAACTGGGTTTTGGGCCACCAGGGGCTAGTGTTTCATTGCTAGGTCCCCTTGGCTATTTCTGTGCAGATATGCTCTGCAGCTCTTGGGATTGTATTCTGTCTGAAAACATGCAAAACTTGCTTCATACCACACATCATATCGTGCGTTAAAACTATCCACATGACAGGCAGTCTTCCAGAGATAACAATAATCTTCAGGTGATGCCAACAATTTGTGCTTACTGGATGTGTGCAGTGCTCTGCTGAGCCCAGCCACTCAACACAGTCTGCTGAGCAACAAGAAAAAGAGTCTGCAGCTCTGCTATGCTCTGTCAGCTTTCCTAACCGCTTCAAGAAATTAGTTCTGGGGACTTTGCTATACATTTACATGAAAAGACAATGTACTCTCCAGCTCCCTGATACACGTATTAGATTATATTCACATACCATATTCGGTGAGACTGCATGCACGTCTCAGACATGAGGGAGTTTTCCATGCTTCCAGGATACAGGAGTCTATGAAGGCAGCAACATTCAGACTTCCCAAGTCAGCTTCAGTGGATTTTCATGCCTGTGTGATGAAAATGAACATTGAGCTATTGTTTGTCATCAGAGACCTGCTGTATCTGTGATGCAAACAGGATAAATTTTCCACTGTTAGTTTTGCTTTG
Source organism: Haliaeetus leucocephalus (assembly GCF_000737465.1). NCBI lineage: Eukaryota > Metazoa > Chordata > Aves > Accipitriformes > Accipitridae > Haliaeetus > Haliaeetus leucocephalus. The sequence goes on from NW_010972676.1 coordinate 11,555,549, forward strand.
AATAAATAGACAAGGAGAAAAGGAATTTAAAGGCAGAGAAAGAGAGAGGTCAAAACATACCAGAAAAGCTCTAGAAAAATTTCTGGAAGAATCTGGGGTTTATATAAAAGTTTTGAGGCAGTAGATTAGTTTGTTTACACTGTTGTGGCTTGAGGGATTGTCCGTCATGTGAACACAGCATGCCCCTGCTGAGGATTTTGGACCCAGCTAATTTTTAAGTCTAATGTAGACCATGAGAACTCTGACCCTGAGCACTGTCCCAACATCCCAGAATTCCCAAGGCCTGGAAAATTTTTTTGAGTAAATTATAGAGGTTTGCATGTGGATGCAAGGCTTTTTACATGGAGATCCATTCCAAAGCAGATTATGGTACCTACTTACTATGTAGACATAACTGTTAAGGCTTTTTTAAAAAGTAAAAAAATACAGAGGTATCATTTAAATGTTGAGGAGGATTTAGTACCAAATCTTTAGCCCCTTATGCAACCAATTGCTATCTTGTACCTCATAAAATATAGTAGAGCAGTTCAAGCTGATCTGCAGGCACTATAACTTGTACTTCAAATCTACCTAAATATAAAAAGTAATAAATTACAGTTAGTGATCCTAGCTTTTTAACTGGCATTCCAAGTCCATTTGCCTTTCTAATGCATTTTGAAAAAGATAAATGCTTAACACTTAAGCTGCACATAAGCTTCTTGCTCCTTTATATTATTTCCTATAAATAAAAATATAAATGCTTGCGGTCATGCAATTTGATCTTTGAATACATGGTACTATAAATCTAGTCATGATCCATTTCCCTTGAAAATAAATATGACCTTTTCTTTTAAGATGCAGGACAAAAAGGTTCTTTCTTAAGGGCTGAAACACCTAATAATCTGAGTAGTCACTTAGCTCCAAAAGTAAAGACATTGCTCCTGGGCATGGGTACTCACTGGATACATGCTCTCCATGCCAAGGCGAAAGCAAACTCTTAGACAGGAAATTTTTGGGGACAGAACTATGCTATCGTCAGCCCAGAGCACCACGCCAGCATCAGCTGGTGCCTTGTGTTTATTTCAGGCAAATTTGCCCTCTGTACATCTTTCCTCATGTTTTCTTGCCACTCCTATTCTTCTTCCTGCATTTTTTTCTTGTCTTCCGCATTTACCTTTGCTATCACACTAACATCAAATCTCCATTTCTTATCTGCCAATGTCTCTGCTATCTTGCAAATCACCTCCCTTTAAGTTCACTCTCTTACTCTCTTCAGAGTGGCAGTTTTCTCACTCAGGGTGCTCCTTTATCTCCAAGGCTGTCATCTTCTGTAGTAAACCCCAAGGGAAACTACAAATTTCCTAGATATGCCATAGGAGAGGTCTCTGGTCCCTTTGCTTTTTTTTTGTATGTACCACAGTGTATGGCTGTGACAGTATTAGTATATGTATTATGGAGTCACCACATCACAGGAAATTCCTTAAGGTGTAACCAGCACCTATCTATTTTTTTCCCCCGTAACATTAAAATTACATAAGCTCTTTAAGTTTAGACATTGCCACTTGCCTGCCACAGTAGACATGATGTTCTGAGTGTTTAATACATTAAACATATTAACACCAGTTGCTGCCTGAGCACTCTTACACAGAGATATTTACTTTCCATACACAGAGGTGTCTAGGTAAAAGTAAGTAAAAGAAAAATTAAGAATGAAAAAGATAAGAAAGAATTTTTATGAATGGGCTCAAATAGATATTATATAAAAGAATGTCTGTATTCTGTGTCAATTACTTACTCTATTTTGAACTTATGTCCTCTGCTTCACAACTGAAACTATTCTTTCCCTTTAACTGAAGTTGCCAAAATACAGTCTTCATCAACATTGATTCAACACATCATCATCTAAAACAAGACGATAAAGCTGGTATTTATATCTATCAGGGGACTGATTACAGATGATGGCAATGACCATCTCAAAAGGTATAATTCTCTGCCACAGTGTATATCAGTATTTTTCTTAATTATTTCTGACATTTTACCTATTACTCCAAGGACTTTCTCAGAGGGCGGAAATAAAGGGGAAAAATGGTTTTTGTGCCACAGATGAAGAAATACATCTTCTGTAAGTAATTCCCAGAAGAAATCTTGGAAATCTTATGGGGTCAGGAGAGAGGCAAGAAAGTAGCATTTGTCACGCTTACTGAATTGGTCATCTAAACTTACAGTAGCACTAAAGCTGAGTGACTTATCTGCCACCCCTTAGGGAGGAAGAAAAGTGAGGATAAAGAAGTATAGGGGAAAAAGAAGAGCACTGTGAAAGTAAGTATCATCTAGAAAGCTGCCTAAAGATTTTGATCTTCCAGCTACGTATGTCCCATTTCCCCATAGCTGATGTCCATTCACTTCTGTTATTAGAAATCACACATAGCAAAAATGAAGAACCATACAGCTGAGGTTATGGCAAGAATAAAAGTTCATCAAGTTTAGGACCAGCAAATAATGTCTGAGCGTGGCTGGGAGAAAAATTTTCAGCCGAAGAGCTGTACAGATGCAATAAGAGTGGCCAATGGTCACCATCTGCAGAGAATAGTAAGGTAGGATAAGTGACAGCCAGCCCTCAAAACCAAAAGATGCCTTGAAAAAAACCCGTGAAAAAGCTTGTTACAAGTCATTGCTTTTGACATGAGTTTGATGCAGAATGGACAACTGGGTTATGAAGAGCAACTTGTCATACAGCCCTAGAGAAATTTCAAGCACAGTTCACTGCTCAGCTTAATGACACCTTTATTAAACTCAAGATAAGTAAAACAGGCTATAGCCGACATGAGCTTCCTGTTCTTACCTGAAAAACCTGCAAACACTGCAGCTGCCCCAGAGCAATACACAAAGGAATCATCTGGTTTCCAGCCTTGGAGCTCGTTTCTGTAAAAATAGTCTTTCTCACCCTCGGAATCCTCCAGCATGCCGTGCTGATGACCCACCAGCATGAGCATGGTGAGAAAACATGAGTTTCACATAGCTATTGGACCTATTTTATCTTGCATTACACAGATACAAATCAAGTTAAAAGCACTCCATGGAAGCCCATATGTATAGAAATGCATTGCTAGATATAACAGCATTTCTGACATGGGTTACTTAGGACATAGCAGGAGCATGCGAATTACTCTGTATTTAACAGAACGAAACATATCTTTCAGGTTTCACTAGTCAGGTGGTTTGTTCTTAATCTGCACTCAATCAGAAAGCAAAATGCCTTTTTTCCTCCACTTCTAATGTTGGCTACATGGTGGCCTGCCTTTAAGAAGGAATTTACTGCGTACCTCTGAGAGATAGAAGAGGAAGGGTGAGTGATTTTCATGCTCTGGCACTCATTGTAGGCTGTTTAATTTGTCAGGACTACTAGGCCATGGTTTTGTGCTTTGACAGGTTTTTGTTATTCCTGCTAATCCCATTTCTGTTGTGTAATGTGCGTGGCAGCATCTGGTGACAACAGAATAGAACACCTAATTGTGAATGAATACAGAGCGCCCTGTTCTGCCACATTGCCTGTTGCACTATTTTTGCATTTTTATGGCTGAGGGTGGGCTTCCAGGAGCTGCAAAGCAGACAGCCCATCGTTGTAATCAAATTTGCCATTTGCATGTGTGTGTTCTCAGCAGCCTTTGTATTTCTATGGCCCCCAGGATTCCCCGAGTTTGGCTTTCTGGCTCCCTCTTCTGAGTGGAGAGGATGATCTTATGTATTTATTAAACAATCTCCCTTTAACTATTAAGTCACAATGTGAAACTGATGGTTTTAAGTGCATTTGGGTGTCATTAAAAGGAGCAGAATGTGAGGAGGGCCAATGCAGTACCTGCACAACTGTTGCTGCCCTCACCCATCGCATGGCTTTATTCACTTGCTGGACATAAGGACCAGCAGCTGCGTGGAGATCTCCTCTCCATCTGAGCATCTTTTTTCTGCTCCACAGCACTATGATTTATCAGTGGCTCACTGACTCCAGATCCTATTCCACTTTGCCACGTGATGTGTACTAGACATAGCGAGGAAGCCTGGGAGCTACGGGCTATGCTCAGCATTGCTCATATAGACGAGCTTAGCACCTTGTATGAAAATGGCACAATGACCATAAATGCTCCCAACATGCAAGACTAGGATATCTGTTTTTAAATAGTGGTCATGTGGATTTGGGGGAAGGAGTTCAGTTCAATGTCTTTAAAAGTTCCTCAGAGTAGATTACTGATTTAAGCAAAAGTTTATATAAATACTCTCCTGGTAGGGTACTGATCAGATGGCTTCATCTGTGTATAACTTAAAGTGGTTCCAGCTAATGTCAGTATTGCAACTTAATGCCCTCACAATGAGAAGTGTTGAAAAACACCCTTTTGCAAGAAGCTTGTTTCATTGTTGACGGTGTAACATAGCTACCCAAAATACGGATAGATCAGAGCAGTACTGAATTTGTCAAAATGGACCAAGGCTGTTATTTTATAGAACACAGATATTTTTAATAGACTGATAAGCCTTTCTGAGAAGAGGACTTCACATATTTTCAGCTTAGATTCTTGTCAGTCACAAGCACTAGTATTGCAAAACAAGACTAACAAAACTCACTGCCCACATCAATCTTGCAGAAACTTTCAAAAGATTAATTAAAACAAAGCTCTAAAAACCCGGATCTGGAGTATATGAACAACAACATCAGAAAGAAAAACTTTAAGGAGGGTATCCAGAATTTTCAATTAAAATGCAAGCTTCAATTTTCTCTGGGTAACACTTGGTGCAATTTTCCTCCCAGTAAACAACACAGCTCTTCTGTATTTACCACAATAGTATAGAATCAAAACACAAAACCTGTTGGATGTGGCATCCAAAAAAGATCTAAAGCTGGTATAAAATTTAACAGATTACTCATACATTTTTCTAACTCCTCTGCATTACAGGATGTTGAATTTCCTAAGTTTAAAAAAGGTGGTCAAATAATACAGTAAATATGAAAGCAGTTTTAGGACTGAAGCATGAAAAAGCATACAATCCACACATGAAACTAAGATCTTGTCTTATGCTTTCTCTTATCTGCTACAGTTCAATTCTAAACTGAGTTCTAAGGAAAAATAAGGTAGTGTGAAAGCAAAAATATTTATGTATGCTATGCATACAAAATAGACAACCAAGGGAGAAATGTTCCTCCTTATCAAAGACTTGTATTAGATGTATCCTTCTTCTAAGCATCTGTGGACAAGTTCCCCAGAAAAGATGCCTTTCATCAACTATGGGAGCTGTTATTCGTTATCATCATCTGTTTATAATCAATGAGAACAGTTGGATGCTCAGCACTCTTGAAAATTGAACCAATTATTTAGGTCAGTAGTTTTTAACCTTTTTCTATTTGTGGACTCTTAAGCATTTTCCAGTGGATGTGAGGCGCTGTTAGAAATTTTGCTCATGTAGATAGCTGTCACTTTCTTTGGCACTCAGAACAAACTGTCTAGAATTTATCCCTTCCCTTTCATCCCCTTATGAAAATACCCTCAGACTCCAAGCTGAAAAAAACCCAAACCACATTGGTCAAATATATACATTTTTGGCTAACTTAAAAAAGAGAAGGCTACCTGAATCCAAGTTTTCAAGCACCTTGATACACTATGCAAGTAAAACTTTCACAGTTTGAGGCTAAAGTCTACGTTATTTTGATTGCAACCCAGGAAAGGCCCAGTTCTGTAGACATTACTCTTCGCTGGCACAGGAGTTGCTGCTCTGCCTTAGTCCTACCGATTCCTCCCTGTCCCTGGCTGCCATGCGCTGGCCTCCCTCGTGTGTCAGCACAAGTTTCTTTTTTGATCAGTGAGCTGTGCTGTGGGACCGAGAGTGATCGGGTAGGGACAAGCATCTTTAACTCAAAATTGCTACTAAAAAGTACTTGAGTGACACTGTACCCCAATAGCATTTTTTGTGCTACAATCCTCAAGAAAAATATGAACATAGTTTTGAGCAGAGAGGGAGGGAGCAGAGCAGAGACAAGCAAGGGATGGCATGAACACCCTAATTTGGTCATAACAGCACTAATTAAAATGTCCCAGTTCCATCCAGCATTTGACTTTACACTCCCAAGTGTGCATTAGAGCCAACAGAGGATGGACTGGGGCTGGAGTTGGGAAGGAGCTCTGGCTGAGGTCCGACACCAGCCAGCTTCTGGAGTCCCATCTGAAGGTACCTTCCACCATCACTGGTGACCAGTGGCCACAGAAATTGCCCCTGGCTCACGTACCACTTGTGGGGATTGTTCTGCTCACATACAGCGCTGTGTCAAAGGAGAGTCGCTACAGCAAATCCAACCACTTACGATCACACACTGAACAGAGATTTGTTTGTAAGACCTTAAAATATTTCTAATGTCATTTTACTGTTTATTATAATCATTATAGTTACTGGGATATCCAGCGATTACTTATATTTGACCATATCTCCATTAGACTACTGTGCTGTGGATATATTTGTACAGCCAGTGTACCAAACATAGAAGGAGTCACATTTAACAGAGCAAGCTCTTAAGTTTCCAGAGCAGCTCAACTTCTGGCATCAACTTAGGCAACCAAGCAGCATACCTAGGTCAGCCCTGTGGAGGCTTTGGCAATCCCTAATGCAAACCCTCCAGGAAATGCTCTGAACCAACAAACTCATTTCACATGTTGGAAGCCACCAAACTGACAAAATACTTTAACAAAGTAACTGCTGAAGAGTTGCCTCAAATAAAAGAAGGGTGGGGAAGAAGGAAAACCCTTCCTGGTTTTAATAGAAAAAAAACTTTAGGCCTGACTACTGTATTTAAATTAAATCTATTTGCTTTTTATACAGTTTGAATAGATGCTTTTTAATTATTGCTAATTGTTTAAGATACTGTTGTATGCCCCTAAAGATTTAAACTGAATAAATTTAATTCCTTTAAAATCTCCTTCAGCTACAGGCAATACAGTAAGAAGCCCCATAGGTATGGCAGTAAAAATAACCATAAAGGCATAAGCATTTAAATGAGGAGAGCATGGAATACTTCCCACTAGAAAAGAAAAAAGAAAAGAAAAGAAAAGAAAAGAAAAGAAAAGAAAAGAAAAGAAAAGAAAAGAAAAGAAAAGAAAAGAAAAGAAAAGAAAAGAAAAAGCTATGTGTTTTGGAGACACAAGAACCAAACCATGAAACACACAGTTGAAACATTTAGGATGACTATGAAAAAGGTCTATGTTCACTTGTTAAGGAATGCGCTAAGGCAGACTAAAGCATATGAATGGCCCTTTCACAGGTCACAGATTCTATTCAGTTCTTGGACATTGTTATTATCCGACAGAAATAGATGGGCCTAATTAATATTCTGAACATACCTGAGAGAACATTCTTAAGGAAATCATCCTCTGGTGGTTTAGGTTTGTTGTGTTTTGGGGGTTTTGTTTTTTGTTGGGGTTTCTTGGGCGTTATGTGCTTTTTGGTTTTGCTTTTAACAAACAGCAGATGTTACAAATAGTGCCTGGTTAATAAACTATAAACATAATTTTGGTGTTAAAAGTTTAATAAAGAGTCTACTTCTGAATATGTTTGTTTATGCAAAGACTTGGATTTTTATTTTTTTTTTTATATTTTAGTAAACAGTTTTGCATGTAGATTAAAGCTGAACTGCACAGTCATTTTGCAAGCAATTATATTCTTGGCACTTTTCTGAACATAATGTAACAATTACCACAGCAACTGCATTTTTATCAGAGCATTCCAAGCATGCAGCAGGTTAATATCAGTGTTCAGCAACTTCAGATAATATTTCTAAGATGCTAATGTTTAGCCAATTTCAAATGAGCAAACAGCTTCTGATATGAACTGAGTTCTGGTCTTTTAAGATAATGTGGTTATACAGGCCCCGATCTTATATGTAGTGGGACTACTGTCCCCCTTACAAAATCCTGTTAAACTTGATGGGAGTCTGTGAGAGCAAATCCAAATGCAGGGCCAGCTTCATGGCAAGAAAGAAGAACTCTGATTACAAAGTTAACTTCCCAAGGACCATAACGCGCTGCACAACTGTGTTAGGACCTTGGCTCTGCCGCTGCCTGATATGGGGTGAGCCTTCCCCTCGTACAGCTTGGCCATTTACATCATAACCTTTGGAAGGCACGAGCTGTTCGCTGAGTGTCTGCCTGATATTAACCACCGACCTAAAATGATGTTGTTATTAATCTAGTCTACACTGGATTTTAAAGTTATGCAGTTTGGTTTTAGTTATTTGACTTCTGCTGAGCAATCTCAAAAAGAATAACCTCGGTTTTTTTGAGGCTTGGTTCCCCCCACTGCTGACCCTTGCAGGAGTTTTGCTCTTGACTTCACAGAGAGTAGAAGCAGGCCCAGAAAATGGATAATCACCCAAAGTCATCTAAGCTGCATCACTGCATTTTGAATTCAGGACACCGCTTCAATACAGCGACTTGTTGTTCTCATCTTAAATGTCTGGATGGCATACAAATATAGATAAAAGTAAATGACTAATTATCACATCTATTCTCAAGGCATGCATGGAGGGAGGCAGTAAAGAGGAGGGGAAGTTTGTGGGTTACTCCCACACATAAATCCTCTATGTGTCAATGGGTGAATAGACACTACTTTAATCTATTGTGCAAAGCTGTTTTATAACAACAATAAGCTGAAACAGAGAAGAAACTATATTAGAAAGGCAAATATCAAAATACATCATTACTAAAATGCTTGCAGGTAACCAAGTAACTCAGTCCCGTTGTACACCCAGAAACAGGAGTCAAGCGTTTTGTACTCAAACCTTAATATGGCATATGTGGAAAAAAAAAAAAATCCCATTGAAATAAATAGACCTATTCATTTCAGAGACAGTGAAAAAGAGACGAACTTTCTTTGTCTTGCCACTTTAGAGCCCCCTGATAGCATTTTCCTTTTTTATTGTCTTTTAGATATAGATGCCCCTCTGCTTAAGTATCACCAAAGCTACTGGTAACAAATACCTAAATATATAACAGATGCATAAGTGCATCTTGGGATAAATACATTATGGACAATTAACTGTCATCATACCCCTCAATTACATTTTCACCCGCTCCTGTAGTGTACACCTGTGGCTTGTTAGTAATGCAATAACTGTTGTAAAGCAACTCTAAGGTTCAAAGGTAGCTCTGCAAAAATCTGTTTTCCTCTTTCCTTAAATGTGCATTACATAAATGTGAAAACAGAGAAACAAACACAAGAAAAAAGAACACTACCTTTTCTTTTACCGGCTGACACTGTTGATCAAGTGAAAATTTTTAATTTTCTTGTTACAGCACATAGGAAAGACCATTTGCATGAAATATTGGGCCTGATTCTGATTTCACTAATGTAGAAATTAACCCAGAGAAGCAAAACCAAAACTCTCTTTATCTCACTTTATTTGAAATGCCAACAACATTATTTTAAATGCCACATTTCTCATCTGTGTGGGGATAATATAATAATCACAAACACTATTCGAGAAAATTTTGTAATGCACATCATTTTTAGTCAAAAGTAAAAGAACTTGTTGGAAGGACAACTGAAACTGATACATATCTAGGCTACAGTATAATTAAGTCTGCAGCTTTACAAAATGGATATTAGTATAAGTTAAAGTAGCTATTGGATATCCTTACTATAATCACACTTAAATCCATAATAGTTCCTGGAAGGATTATTTGTTATTAAATATGTGAGTGGCATAATTCAGTAAGCTCTGTACATGACATTGATGGAGTGCCTGTAAAGAAAAATATTAAACAAAAATACACTGTACAAATGGTCTTATAATTGTAGCTAGAGGCAAATCCAGCACAGAAATACCCCTCTTGGTTAATATCCCAATGGCATTAACACATTTGCATTACTGCTATGTTTGTTTATGTATTAGTCTTATATTGTCAACATTAAGATTTTTTTATTCTTATCCTGCATTTTTCCAAACTTAGTTACTACCTCCCTCTGTTAATACCTCCGGACTAGCGCACTACTTGTTCAGGGAGGGAAACATAGACAACCAGAGGCTTTCCTGAGCTTTGGGATGAACAATGGGGTCATCTTTGCAAAGGTGACATTGACTGCTCCACTGACTTCCACGCATCGCATTACCAACGCACAAGTAAACCCCCCAAAATCTCACATGCTGGAGTCCAGATGATCCCCTCCACCATGAGGCTGGCTGAAGCACCCCAGCTGTGTCAGGCTGGGATACCTGTCCCCACCGGCTCCACCTCACACCCACCGCTGCCATCCTTTCTGGATGGTGCACCCAGCAGGTCCTGTACGTAGCCATGGTCCGCTGAGCAAAGCTACTCTCACAGAGTTACCTCATCGACCAGGAGAAAGAAATACCATAATTCTTTCTGGTTCAAGACTTTCTGCGTAGACAGGACATAACTGGTCATACCTGTGGTACTGATCCAAAACAAACCAGGCTAACAGGACTTGCCAGCTACATTGTCACGGCTTCCCATCTGACCTCAGCACTGATGGGTTGAATCAGCTGAGTAAAGCTAATCTCGCTCCTAGAGTGGGATTTCTTGTTGGCTCAGGGACAGTGAGATGTTTACCTACTCACCAATAAATTTCAGTAGAGGTTCTTAAAAATGTTTTTCCCTTTTTCCTTTCGCCAAAAGAAAGCCTTATTTTCAAGTCTTCACGTAGCTTTTCTCAGATCGTTTATATAAGTAAAAGTCAATAACCTGAGCTGTATAACGAGCAGCGGTGCCAGCTGACACTTCTACGGTTTTTGGCAGCTTCCTTTAGTTGCGTTGTTTGTTCTTTGCTTGTCTTTTCAATGCTCTGTGAAGCCAAGTTGGAGGACAGGACACTGAGGTATTCATAGGCAACATTCAAGAGCTGCATTTTGTTCTACGTCCCAAGTGACTTACCTGACAGACACTGAGAGGCTGGAAGTTGGCCTGCACAATTAATGAAAAATATTACAGGTGTTTATTTGTAGGAGAGAATCAAATATGCATGGCGTGACCAACAGTGACTCAGGGATTGCCAAATGGCAACATTTCAATGTGTTCAAGCAGTCCTGTGAAGAACTGGGTTAGCCGACTAAATGATAACAGCAACTGGCCAGTCACCATAAGCTGTGATGAGTTATATCATCTTACTTTACTAAATCCATGGTCTCCAAAGAGTTTAATCACAGCTGGATGACACAAAGCCAAATACAAATTGCCTTGCTTAGCAATGACTGTCAGCTAACTTGCCTTTTTGCAACCACATAGGAACAAAATATAAAAGCAGACCCTAAATGGGCAGAAGAAAGAGCAAAAGACCTAAACATAAGTATTTGAAAACTGTTAGCACTAGCTATGGGGAAAATACTCAGCAGAAACAGGAAAGGAAAAAATTATTAAATTCAGGAAAACCTTTCTGATACGTGCTGTATGCAAATCCTCTGATGTTTGGATGCCTCATTGCATATATAAAAAACCTAGAGAGGACCAAAGAGCAGAAAAATGCGTTACAGGGAATAACCCTGCATGATCCAGCAACTGGAATGGATGACCTAATAGGACACTCTCATTTCTAGCAATTTTTTTCCTTGGAAATGTCTTACTACTTTTGCTAAAAAGCTGGCTCTGTTAAAAAAAAAAAAAAAAAATTTAAAAAAATTGCCTGTCTTTTCTGCCTCAGCTCTTTTTTTATTATTAGAAAATTTATCAAAAAGCATCTAATAACGAAAAAAAAGCTTTACCTTCAGATACTGAACTGCAGTATCTGAATTGCAATGCTTTAGGATTCTACCATCTTTAATGAAGATAGGAAACACCCTTATATCTATTGTCTAAGCACTTCTTATTGACTAGCCAGGGCAAAATTAGTATCAGTAGCATTTACATTGTTCTATAAATGGCCTGAGCAAAATCTCATAACAAATCTGCGGTGCAGTCGGAACTCATCTGTTGTTTGCACTTCCTACTTTGCAGATGAGACAGTCTCAAAAGACAGGGTAGGCTGAAGACTGGTTGGACAACTCTATAAGTGAAGTCTCAAGACTCTTGTCATTCTAGCTGTCTAAATTACTTAAACAGGACTCAGAGGGATTTAAAGGGGAGAAACGACATGACAAACAATTATATTCTAACACACTATTTATAACAATGCCCTTTCAGATTATTGTTCCACTCAGACTGACACATTACTGTAATCCCAGGGATGAATCGAGGGACTTAGAGTTAGATCGTGCACAGCTTGTAGGCATAAAAAAAATACGAATAAAGAACTGACATTCAGGAAATATAGAGCGACTCAAGGATAAATTCTGCTGGGATGAGCTTAATTTATCAATGTCAATAACAACGGTGAACACATCGCAAGAATACATGCATATTAATTGAAAATAACTCAGATTAAATCACTGCAGTTTGACATTTTGAGATAGGCACTTTATCTTTTCAAGAAAGAGAGCACTATAAAATCTTTAATCTGAAAACACATCTTAATTGCATGTTATCACCTCCTAATTGCTTCTATATTATATTAAACATTTTGCTAATTACTAGCCTGATCATGGTGTAAATAGCTTGAGGCTAGAGCTCATAACCAGCTGAAGACAACTGGGCACAATGAGGGCCACAAAGAAGTTTATCACTTCGGTGTATTATCGCGGACTTCCATCATTATCAGTGTCTATCACTCTTTATCTCTGCTTCCCTTGTGAGATAAAGAAGAGAGGCAATAATGTAGATCAGAGGTTGGGTTGCATTTCAGTTAATCCATCTATTTCTAGCTCTAGATTTCTAATATTCCCTGGGGACAAAAGTTGTCTGCCTACTGCTGTCACTAATCTACTGCTTGAAGACTGAGGCCAGAATGCTATTTGCTCTACCACAAGGCTGGGTAATGGAGGTGCTGCTGGACAGCTGGAAGCGCACGCTGCATCCGAAACCAAAGGACCTATATGAAATGTGTTGCTGTGAGCAATCTACCCGCTTAGCTTCAGACCCCGAGTAATAGATGGCCGATACATATGGAGAGTTTGAGGCAGCAGCTTGTGAATTCATCAGGAAAGAAAATTATTTATGGATAGGCAGTAAAAATGCTCATACAAAACTGCCAGGTGACCCAGCAATGCAGGCAGTCATTTGGGCAGCAACTAATAATTTAGGTACAGTAATCGTTTAGACAATTAGTGTTACCTGAAATGAACCGACCAAACCAGCATTTTTAGGGTTTATTGAAAGAAAAACAACTTTATCCAACGTAACATTCAGGAATTAAGTAGCTCTGTGGATTCCAAACTGCAAGGAAAACACAGCTTTATAAAACATGACTTGCATTTCCCAAAGAAACAAACCTTAAGTGAGAATAAATCAGGACAGAGGTAAAACAGCTTTTCTCACCATCCTCTCGGCCGAACATAAGTTTAGGCAGTGCAAAGAGGAGGCGGCGATATGTAGTCTATGAATTTTGCTCTCTGTGTTTAAAATTAGACTCTGACTACAGCGACTTTGTCAGGGCTTGCTGTAAGATGCCAGAGGGCCGAGTTTGTCTCTGTTAATAAAAGCTTACTTTTTCAACCGCCTTTGCACTGTGGCAGCAGCAAAGGATCTGCGCCTGGAGCTTCACTTACTAGATGGAAAAACCTCACAACTTTTACTGAGTAGAAAGTTTACAAGTCAGGCAGAAAGCAAGCAGGCCGCAAATGAGGGAATATGAAATGTGGATGAATTTAGGCCTGAGTCATGAGATGCATAAGCAAAGCATTCTCAGCTACAAACTGTTTTTCTATCGGAAGACCATGTTTGATGGAATTGCACAAAATTAATTAATCAGAAAGTAACACTCAAATCTGAAGAAACCTTCTACCCTCCCCACAGAGACTGACTCCTCAGTGACGGCATAAGTGACACTTTGTCCAGCGAGACAAGAGGCACTGTCCCTGCTTTGCCCTTCCCCTTCCAGATTCCCCCTCTCGCACCTCCCGCACCTCAGCTATGGGTCATTTTTTTCCACTCCGAGGGCTATATCACTCACTCGTTACCTAAATTTCTGTTTTTCAGGAGCATCATAAAACAAGTTAGAGAAGCGCAGTGAAATAAGAAGCGCTAACCCTGGTCCTTTGCGCTCTCCGTGTCCCACTCGTGCTCGCTGCCGCCCACGCTGCCCACCGCCCAGGATCCGTCTCTGTCCTCCCCCGTGGCTGCTGCAACTCTCCGGGGCGTCCCCTCTCTGTACCACCCTCCCCGGGGCAGCACGAGAGCTTCAGTGACATGAGCTTCAGCGTGACATTGAAGGGAATCTGGGGCTGTGAGAGACTTCGTGTCAAAGCTTCAGAAACCGGGCTCCCTGTCAAAATTTCTCTGCTGCGAGCGTGCGGAGGAATGAAATACGGCGCAGCTAACCTGAAGGAAGCAATGATGCACAGCTGTTTTATTGCTTGGTACAGGTAAGACATTTTTAGAGAATATATTCTGTCTTTTAATGAGCCCACAGCAGAAGGCCCTGGATTTATCTCAGCTGCCAGAATGCTCTCACTCTTTCAGGTTCTTATTATCTTTCTCTATTTCCTTCTCTCTTTGTTTCCAGGCTGTGTCTGTTTAAAGCGTCTCAGCCCCTTTCTTCAGCTCCTAAGCAGTCTTTATAGGTGCCTGTGCTGTCCCCAAGAATTCCTTAATTTGCCATCTCTGCTTTCTCTTACGGCTATGGGAAAGCCATGCTGTATTCTTGCCTTCCTTTGTATCCAAAGCGAGGAGAGGAAGACATTTCCCAGTGGAATAAATATTCTGCCATGACAGGTTGGTGCAAGGATGGGCCCCCTATGTAGTGGTAAGTGATTTCAAGAATACCTTGTATTTAAACACAGGGGTGCACACAGCTTAAAGGAAAGCCTGTGCCACACAACACACAACTCTTCCAAGGGCTCATTTCTGCGGTTGTATTTTAAGCCCGTGCTACAGATGAGTTTTATAATATTTGCTTGTTTGTGCTTTCACCTCTGTATTCACATATATTATCTCCACAGCCACTAATTCTTGATATAAATGATGCTAAGCAGTAAAGTATGGTCCATTAATTTGATTTTTAAAAGTATCTAAAATTTACGCAGTGATTTAAATAATAATATAAATTATATTAAGTATGTGCAGCAGCAGAGGGTACGGCCTCCTAAACAGAATGAATTTCTCCTTGGAGAGCACTGATTAGTTCATTTTTCCTAATGAATCTTTCGTTATAGTCAGAAGTTCCTTTTTTCCCCCCTCACTGTCTCACTTATGAAGCATGCATATGTATATATGTATGTTCCATTTATATATTTGATAGCTAGATTAAGTAATATCTTACTTCACCTCCAGAAAGGGCACAGCACTTCTCAAGGAGGCAGCTGCATTTCTTAGGTGGGGGAAACTGAGGCCAAGGCAGCCCATCCATGGGTCCTCGACCTGCTCAATCTACAGGCCAGCCACCTCCAAGCGTGTAATCCATTGCTAAAATACAGTCTGCAGAAAAGTGGACAAAACTGCTGCTTCTCTCTGTGAAATTTATCGTTGAGGCCAATTAGAAGGTGTTACCCGTTAAGACTGATGTAGCTATTATTGCCTCCGCTCTGTCGAAAAAGTGTAGCAGATGGCTTTGCACTGCTTTCTCCAGCACCTAGTGATGCCCCTCTGCTTCGGCTCTCCCCTCACTCCGCGCATTCACACCGTTCTTCCCCAGGGCAGGGCGAAGGAGAGAGAATTCCCCCCATTCCCTCACACGTGCTTTACGTGCTCCTAGAAGACAGGCTGCCATCTGGCCTAATGAGCTTTGAAACAAACTGCCTTTAAGGTAACTTTCCTTTACCTGCAGTGACGCTCCTTTGGCGGTTGTTTACCAGCACCCTGGTCATTTAGGCTGTAGTTTAAGATGCATCACGGTTGTTGGTTTTTTCCCCTAGAAATATCAGTGTAGGTAGTACTTTCCAATAAGTGGACATTAATTCATGCTAAATTACAGTGGGATTCCCAAGAAATTACATATTACATCCACATGAATACTGAAAGAAATCATTATGATTAATGGTATAATTTATATGTGCATGTTGATGAAAGAATCATAATCTAGAGTAAATTAGTAGAGATTTATGTACTAATAATTTTGTTGTGCTCTAAGGTCCAGACGAAAACCAACTAAGTGATGTTGTATTGACAGCCAGTTCATATTAGTATATCTTAAAGGGATAGTATAACAGTATCAAACGAACAATTTCTAATATGTATTAACTCCATTGCACCTTTTTTTTTTCCTCCAGAATCCATATTTATGGCATTGCTAGGAATAAGGTTTCATGCCTTTCATCTTCACATATGTGCCAAAGAGTCAACGTGGATGAGATGAATGAAAATATTTAAACGTAAAATAACTGACTTTTAAGAGAGGAAAGTAAATGAGCTGACCTGCTCCATCCGTGTGCTTCTGAGTGCGTGAACGCCCTGTGGCTACATGCAGGGAAGAGGAATTTCATATCTTTCAAGACAGCTAGTGCAGCTCTCCCCAAAGGCCACAGTGCCCCAGGTCAGTGCCCGGGACAGCCACGACAGCACCCTATGCGCACCCTGGCCACCCACAGCGCTACGGGCTGCTGCACCCCTAAACGCTATCCTAAACGCACAGCGCAATCTGTACTGTCTTAAATGCAGTCTTTATTGATTACTGCAGGTAACGCAGCCGTGGCATTTGGGGAGCACAGAAGCCACAAACTGAATTCGTGTTTTATTTTCCATATAGGAAAACACAAACAGAAGCACCTTTCTTATTGGCAATATTTTTTGAAGTGCTTATTGCTTAAGCTGAAGCACAGCTGAAGCTGAGGGTAGTGTGGACCTTTTCAGAACTCAGTCTGTGTTGCAGAGACCATGTACCAGTGTCACACAGTCACCTTGTGAGGTTTGAAACGCCGGCTGATGGTAAACACGCAAAGTGAAGTGCATTAGTTAATATTCTAAAGAGATGGTTGTGAATCGTTTTACATTAATCACTAAAGCAAATGTTTATAAAATGCATCTCTCTGTATAATCACTAACTGATCTTACCTCTGAAATTCTTATGGGAAATAGAAAGTGGAAGGTAGGTTAAATTGTCTATTCCAATTTATTTTTAAAAACAAGAATAAATTGCTGATCTAGCAAAATTTGCAAAATTTTTTTTCCTAGGGTGCTCTTAGTACATCATCCTTTTCAAAGATTTTTTAGAGAAATGGCATAATCTAGTCGAAATAGTCTTATGTTTTTATCAATCTATAGCAACTCAGACAGGACTCCTCTCCAAGGAGTTTAGAGCCTAAACTCTTTGCAATTTCCATGAAGAAAACATCCCCTGAGCTATGTATCCGAGACTGTAGTGACGTGAGCCAACAGCAGCACTACTACTGTACATAGTAATTTAAACAACATCCAGAATGTTTTCCCCTGTATCTTCCCTTTTAAGTTAGATACTTTAACTTTTTGCTGCTGGGGACATACTTTCTTTGTAGCACAAAACTGACTAATAGAGGCAGAGTTTTAAATTTTATACAAGCTTGAATATATTTGCTCTTAACAAAGCCTGTTGGAGGATTAACTCTCTTCTACAGGGAGCCCAATGTCAATTTGCAAAGGAAAAATTACTAATAACAACATTTCTAATGACAACCAGCCAGTGTCTATGCATTTTACCTAGCTACTACTTAAGGAACCTGTAGCCACCACCATACATTATGCAGAATACCTAACTAATTTTCAAAATCCTTGCTTAAACCTTAATTCAAGGGAAAGACCTCTTGATCTTACAAAAGGCATTATTGCCGGAGATTAAACTGCTTGATGCTATGTATTGTTCTAGCTGTAGTCAAGAGGGAATATTAATTGAGATGTTCCATGGATTACAGTGTGTATTCCACAGTGGTTCACATGTTTCCTGGTGGTCTTTCCAACAGGAATAGCACAAATGAGGGGAATAAGACGGATCATTTTGAACCTTAGTTGTTAAGCCATTGTTCTGTTGTGCACAAAAGGTAATGCTTGGTTGATTTGCTTTATTTCTGAGCTGTTCTGATTTTTCCCCTGTGCACCTAATCTCTGCCACTTCCTCTGTGAGTCATCAGCAGCTGGACCCAGTGAAACCACAGGAACTAGCTCCTGGTAAAGAGCTCTAATGGAGCTATTACTCAAGTTCAATTCTCTTTAAGTCTAGTAAAGAAGCATCATGAGTCATATGGTACAGACAAGAGTTCTTTTGCATTTGCTTCTTTAGGAAAATCAAAATCCATGCTTTGCTTTTTCAGAGTGATTACAATGGGTGTCTCCTATACCTATCTCACTCTGCCTGCCCTTTGCAGCAAGGATAAAATGTCATTTTCCTTTCAATTCCTCATTATTTTTTTCTTGTACTTACCAGTGGTACTGCTTGTAATTTAAAACAAGTTCTTAAAAATAAAACAAAACAAAAATTCACAACCATTTAGCTCTCTCCTTTCCGCTCGTTTTCATTGCACAGAAGTGCAATGTGATTCACACCTCCAATTCAGCTGATTTGATTAGTTGTTGCTGCCATACACCTGCTGCTGCCATGGCAGTAGTCAGTATTTGTGGCATACATTCCTGCTGTCTGACAGAACAGGTGGATATTGTATAGTAGATTGAAAAGAATGGTTTGAATGGTAATTGTTCTGCAACCCTGCTTACAAAAACCCAGCACAAGTTGGGTCTATAAAATGAGTCTCATGATTTGCCTTCAGTAAGTAGGATGGTCAGGTATCTTATTTGAAACTAAAGCCAAATTTCTAACTGCAGAAGAGAATAACTTTGTCAGATGAACCTTACAGTAAGATGGTTGGAAATTTTTCATAACCTTTGTTCATTTCTGATTCTTAGGCATTTCTATACAAGACAATTTGAAGACTTCAGAGAGCTCTGGGGGATCTCTTTGACTCTTGGTAGGAGTTCTTTTCCTCTCCTTCAATTAAAACAAGTCATTCTTAACATTTAAAAATGGTCCTTATTAAAAGAATGTCTCATAGTTATTATCCTCTCAGACTAGCATTTTGCCTTCTGATGAAGCCTTGCATGCTGGTTGTAGGAGCTTTACTGAATTGTAATGCAATCCTGCTCAGGGCTTGATAGTCTGTGACAGTCTGTAACACTGGGCAGCAGAAAAAGAAAAGGAGTTTATTTTTCAGCTTATTGAACAGAGTGAACTACATGGCAGTTGACAAAGATCCTCTTGCAAAGTGGAGGGGTACCTCTGGCCATACATGTCTTTGAATTATCTTCAAAACATGAAACGGGGAGACCCTGAAATCCCACGTGCTTTCCAAGTCAAAAGTATTTCAGCGAAAAACTGAGGGACGGCACAAGTAGCATTTAACTGGTAGGAAGAACTGGAGAAACCAAATACAGAAAATATGAAACCTCCTAAAGAGAGGTAAAATGAGACTGTAGTCTCTAAATCAGATCCTTTATTTATTAGCACAGTTGTATTTAAATGGATTAAGGGCCCCAATACAGGCATTCCCAAGTTGCAGTCCACATACCACGAGCGGTACACAAGTGTCTGCACCATGACATGTGAGCCTGTATAGAGCTGCAGGCTGAGGCTGCTGCCACCACTACTGCTGATGGCAGTACCTGACAAGAAAAAGTTTGAAAATCATAGTCCTGAGAGACGAACAGTTTTCTCTTTCATGTAAGATATTAATTTTTAGGCAAGTAGTATGTCTCATCTAAAGCATACACATTATTCCTGTGGTTTGAACAAAACCAAATATTTTGATGTTTTCATACGATAAATGCAATCTAAATACAAATTTACCAGCAGTGCCAAGATTTAGAATTGATTACTTCTGCCTAAACAAAGATAGTGCTATTTCTCTTGATGTATTTCTCCAGCTAGCTATTAAATTAGTGACAGATTGTAAATCACAGCTCTGTAGAAGAAAAATCAAAAAATATTTGAAGCCAATATTGCGCACATTTTTAATGTGCACTTTTTCAAATATGCACATCTGAGCTGCTGTGTTATGGAAGAATTTATTTTTCTAAATGCAGGGAAAAAGCATAAGAAAATAAAATTTTAGGCAGACTGTGAGTCTATATTTTGGAAGTTTCTACAAAGTTTTATGGCATCTATTTCAAATTAATAATTCATTAAAGTAGTTTCATGTGCAATCTTTAGAATGATTAACTTGATACTTTTGTTCAGGTTTTACCTTTTATCTATACAGCCCACATTAGTGTTTTAAAATTGTGCTACTGACAATTTTTCAACTTGCAGGTACATAAGAGGATAGGATGGAACCAGAGAGCTTTCAATTTTCATCCAGTTCTAACAGATGTATTCGATTTATTGTAGAAGCTGGTTTCATATTCTTAAAAATGTTGTAAACAATTTGCAGCTGCTTGATTTTTTGATGTCATCATAAATATTCATGATAATTTTCCAAGATCTACAAATATAAGGTGACCTTAGACAAAAAATTGAGACTTGGGTGGTATAGAGTGTTAAGTCATTGCTTTTCCACCTTTCTAAGAATTACAGAGACAGCTGCAAAGTCTGTGCTCAACATCACATGCAGGGCTTCTGGCAAATGTTTTTCCATGTATTTTAAACAGAACCAATGAAAAGCCATTGCACTAAAGCTGTGCTAGCAGAGAGTCTGATAACACAGTTTGGCACAAATATAGTGGCAAGAAGTCACTGGGTGTGTAATCAATAGCTCTGAACATGACTTTTAATCACCTTAATACACATTTGTCAGTGTGCAGCAGCACAGTTTTCTGGCCATAAGAATGGGAAGGAAAGGGAATGTCAGCTGGAAAATGGATGGAAAAAAAAAAAAAAAAAAAAAAG
The DNA here is from genome assembly GCF_000737465.1 of Haliaeetus leucocephalus. Lineage (NCBI taxonomy): Eukaryota > Metazoa > Chordata > Aves > Accipitriformes > Accipitridae > Haliaeetus > Haliaeetus leucocephalus. The sequence continues at coordinate 11,576,387 of NW_010972676.1, forward strand.
GCAAAGCAAAACTGGCAAAGCTAGCTATTCTGTTTGCACACCTATTAATTGTTCAGCAAATAAAACCAGTACTAAAGCATAGAAAAGACATATCATGTTGTGTGATATTTTATTACATGATAGGATACTGTATTATTGTAACTGTATGCAACAAACAGGTACATTTTGCTCACCCTTCAGCAAAGTTCTCCCCCCCCCCCCCCCCGAGATTTTCTCCTTCAGTATTTCCACACACTATCTATAACAGGTATGTTTGTGTTTCAGGTGAAATTTTTATGTTTTTAAGACTAATAATAGAGTGTATATGGAGACAGTAATTGCATCAGTACCACAAGCTGGTCAGATAAGGCAGGGATGGGAAGGCAGGGGGTCCTGACTAATATAAGAAGATATAAGAAAAGACTTGAGAAGGGGAAGTAATTCCACTCAGGAAGATGCAGAACTTTGAGGGGTTGATCTTCAGTGGCATAAATTGCTTAAAGTGATGCTGAATTACACCAGCTTGCCTTAAACATTTGGGTCATCTGATATGTAATTTAAGCATGGCCTGTGTGACCCAGATTTCTAATGATACAGCTCAGCAAGTAATGACTGAAATGACACATTAGTGACAAACCCAGGATTTGTCCCAAAATTCATAGAACACATTTTCTACTAAAGCACTACATCCACAACACACCTTTTTCCTGGGGTATTCACAAGGTTTAAATAAATTACAGGTAATATTTTCATAAGTACACATATGATTTAGAAATCCATGCCCTATTTTTTAAATTGAAGGAAAGTGTTTAAAGTGATTTCAAAGGGATTGAGGTGATGAAACGCTATTAAAAAAATCCTACTAGGTTCCTGTTACATTCAGTATCTGACCATAAATGCTTAGATGTCCCTTTGAAGGTCAGTGAGATCTAATATACTAAAGCATCCAAGCTGCTTTCAGAACTGTGAATTAGACCCCTAAATAACATAAGTGCTTTTGAAAATGAGATCTAGCAAAATCCAGTAGACATGTTGGTTTTAGTAAGGGTATCTGAAAGACTTACCTGCAAGTTTTAACAGCTTTAGGAGTCCTTGACAAAACCCCTATTCTTCATGCATCAACATCAGAATGTAACCTGAGTACAGTGTTATAAACAGAAAGAACAATATAAGTTGATCTGTATTTTAATGTTATTCCCAAATTACCATGCAGCCTGAAAGAAAACATAAGAGAAATCCAAATAATTTCAAAATAAATCCCACGTAGTCAGCAATGTCAATGTCACCTGGCTGGCTCAAAACCAAGCAGCACAGTGAAAAATGCACCACCAACCAACACCACAGCCCCTCACATGTATTGAGACTAAGGCCAACTACTTTCAAAACTTTCACTCCAAAAAACCAGATGAAGAATAATCTACTAAGAAGAACTGAAACCAGGTTATATTTTGATGCATTTCTCTAGTTTTTTTCTGATGTGAAGTCTTTTTAGAGAAGATAGTGACATATGTGTTATACATCCAACTGATTATTTGTCTTTATAGGATACAATTCTCCAATATAAAAAGTCTAAATTTCCTTTTTCTCCCCGTGGCTTTAATACAATTTGTCTTATGCCTATAAAGCCTGGAGAACTACTGCAGTAAATTAAGGAAACAAATTTGACAACTAGGCATGCATTTTCCAAGTCAATTTTTTAACTGTGGATATGGGAATTTTTCATGACAGTGAACACTATCTAGACAACAGAATGATCTAAAGAAAGCATTCGTTGTCCATATGAAAGTAAGGGAGTACCTCTGCCTGATTTTCTGTGAAAATATTAGTCAGGTCAGCCTTATGTAGTGCTGAGGATGCTCTAGATGGATGGATATATTATTTGTTAATGCCGCCTTTGCCATATGTAGGCAACATGAAATGCTTGGGTAGCTATGCAGTAAATATGAAACCGTGCCTGGGTACCTTTATGATTTTTTCCCTTAAAGCACCTAAACCATACTTTTATGAAAACTATTTTTGGAAATGGACAAACTGTGCAGAGAGTGATTTTATTTTAAAATAAAAAAAAAAAAAATTCAAGCCTGATTCTCAGCAAGTCACATTCTTTTTACATTTCACAGACATGACATGTCATTAGGAAATGGTGCTACTCTTGGTTACATTGGCATGTCATGTTACATTACATTAGAAAACATGATGTGCTGACATAACCATGCATGACCATTATCCAAATGACACGTTAAATCCTGGCAGTTCAGGAAGAGGCACATTTGGTTCTCAGTACACATATTCTGCATATATTGTAATCTACACATGCAAAGTGTAAAAGATTGGAAAAAACACAAAGGAAATAGTGCATTCATGAAGTCAAATCACGCTTTATTCAGCATTCATCCAAATTCACATCTCAGTTTCCCCTTATATTGCACATGCAGAGTATTCAGCACAGTCCCTGATTGATCATTTATGCAAAACAAACCTCAAACAAACACAAATAATTATCTTTGAATACTAGAAGAAAACAGAATCACTTTTTATTACCTCCATAGCTGTTACAGTTGATCTTTATATTTTATACTTCCTTGACTTTTGGTGCGCGTTAACATCTGGGACTCATCATGCTGTCCGGCATTTCAACAAAGATGATGTCACTGGTGCCAAATAGTTTGACAAACATGGCTACTGCATAAATCTAAAGAACTGAAACACCAGACAAATTATGTTTATGATTAGATACAAAATGAATCGCTTGTACTGTGAGCTTAAGTACGTTAAACACAGACTTTCTTTGCAGAGAGAAGACATTGACTGAAAACTGTAAGAGCAAGCAATTCTTTTTTTTTTTTTTTTTTTTTTTTTTTTTCTCTGAGAGTTTGGAGGAGCTTTTGATCTTCCAGTGTCCGTTACAACCATGCGGAAGGTTAAGTTAACCCTTTGAACAAACATTCCTACCAGCACCCAATTCACTTGAACAAAGTAACTTAATCACCAGCTAAATTGAATTCAAACTGCTCTAGAGAATATGAACTGACATAACTTAGCTCTGATGACAAGGAAATGAAAAAGAGTGAGTTTGCTGCTGACATGCACTGAGGGGCCCAAACTCTCGGTTCCAATTTTGGAGGCAGCAGGCAGGGTGATTTCGTTGCACGGAAGAAGCGTTGGGGCACGGCTGACCAAGGTGCGAGTTCTGTGCCAGTGGTGCAGAGACCCACGACATTGACGTCTTGCAGTGCTGCTCCGAGGGCAGCGTGGGGCAGGACAGCCACAGAGGACAACTCTGTGTACGTCTGTCCTTTCCCACCCTGCCGAGGGAGCAGAGGCAGCAACCGTGGAAAGCGCTTCAAGTACGTCTCTTCTCCAGCCGTGCATTGGAGGAGGAATTTCTTTCTTACCCTTTTCTTCCTGTGCACCCATCCGAAACCTAGCAGGCCTTTTCAAGGATTGTTTTGTTAAAGATATAATTCAAAAGGGAATTATTCAATTCAGTATTGACCACTCCCACCAAGAATTCATAAAAGCAGCATGACTTTACCAGTCTGACAGGGAAGGGATGCAGGAGACTTCAAGGACACAGGTTTATCAAGCGGAATAGCACAAGCTCTGCATTTCTTTACTGCCAGCGTGTACCTACCGTTACAGGAATTGTGATCAGTGGTTTCTCCAATAAGAAGGTAAAGAAAAAAGGATGATTAAAGGAGGCACTGAAGCACCAATTCTTGCTATCAGGCCTAAATCTGGCACTGCAGCAATTCCAAGGGGTGATAATTGCACGGGGAATTTCTGTGACATAGACACTAATTCACATTACAGCCAGCTTAATCATGTAACCACCAAACAATTTTAAGCAATATGGGATGTATTTACCAAGATATGCCTACTACCTAAAAAGACAGATATCATCTTAGCTGAGACTCTTCACTCTATTTAGAAAATAAAATATCCAAGAGAAAGTGTATTTCAGCTAACATATAAAAGGAAAAGTGAAATTCTAGATTAGGTATAAAACGGCAAATAAGCAAACAAATCACAACACAGCAAAGGTGTCAGATAAGGATCTGAGTCCTTTAATCACACTACTAATAAAATTCAAATAAAATTAAGTTGCCCATCATTTATTATACCACAGTACATGTTCAAATATTGAGCTAAAATATGATTAACTCAGCTTTCAGCTGGCTCCGAAAGCATTCATCTGCACTTGATATTGGTGAATACTTTCACACCAGCAGCTATTACTTTCAGCCCTCGGGTATAACATCTTGCACCCAGAAGTAGCAGGAACACATTGGTATTTTTTCCCACACACAGGAATATCAGCCTTGATACAACTACAATATCTCTTTATGCTTAGCCATGCCGATATTTCCCTTTTGCTTTCTACCACATGCCTTAGTGTAAAATCTCTCTGATAAAACTAAAAGGACAGGGAGTTGTATAAAACAGAGTAATTCTACTGAACATGCAATCAATTAACTGAAACACGGAGATGGATATTTTCTGAAAGCTCCTTACAGGCTCTAGACAAATACAGTGAGATAACAATGGCAAATTGTTTGGCTTACTAATTGTAACCAAATGTATGCCATTCTATCAAAACATTCTCAGGAGGATGTCAAAGACTCTTTTTTAAGTAAACATTTTGTGTCATCCTTTTACTGAAGTGGAACAAGGGTCTCCAATAAAAATAGTACGTATCAAGGACCCTCAAAGAGGTTTATATATATATTACTGATCTTTGAAAATGCAGCTTGAGACGTACATTAATAATTTCACCCAGCTGGGCAATAAACATTCATGCCAAAAGAATTATGTAAAATTACATAAACCCTTTTTAAAGAGAATATGTTTCAAGGAGACATAAAGTATAGACTGAGTTACTTCACCTTTTTTTTTTTTTTTCACAGCTGTGTTCTACGGAAAGCATTTTAGTGTGTAAAATCTCTCTCCTTGTAAAATACTCCAAAGAGAAGCCAAAATTCAAACCTGAATATAATGCATAATACCAAAGTGGCATATGGTGCAAACTACAGAAAAGTTTAGCAGTGAGAAATAAACAAACCTCAACCAAATATAAAAGCTTTTCACATCTGAAGCAATTGATAAAATAGCAATGAACAGCTAAAGGCAAACACTTTTTCATCAAGGCATACTTTAACCTTTATATACAATACATACCCAAGGGGAACTACCAACTAGTTAAAGCATTCGATCATTCTTAAAATGTGGATTGCAGTGCTGGACTTATCTCCTGAAAAAGGAAAAACAGTTAAACCTTGCATTTTTCAAAAGAACCCATACATTATAGAAATGGATCCAATCTTGGAACTTACATTAGCAAAACATTCAAGCATGTTCCTCTACAAACTTCACAGGAGAGCACAGTGCTTAAACAAGTAAGCTAAAATTAGGAAAATTAAGGATAAACACAAGGATTTTACCAGATTTGTCCTCAATAATAAATAAATCAGTTCTTCAAGTTTGCCAAAGATGCCCCAAAATAAGTTAATTTCATGTAAATAAATAGTAAATTTTGCATTAATTTCAGTCACACAGAATAAATATGTGAATAGAAAAGCATATGCTGCCATACGGCCTTAGCAAGTGCTAAGCATAGAGCTACAGGGAATTTCAGCTTCATACAACGCTGCAATAATTCTTGGCTGGGATTTCTGAGAATTCCCAGTAAAAATACAACTTATGAAAAGACTGCTCCATTACAACTTCATTTTCAGAATCAGAAAGGAGCTCCCTCAAACACATTTTTAACAGAAATTCTTCTAATGAACCTGCAAATTTTTTTCCTTCTAACTTGCTCTGGAAAAACTGTCTTTTATGGGAAACTCACACAAAATTTTCAAGATACTGGAAAAAATTATGAGAGATTGATAGTTACCAACTCATTTCCCATAGTTCTCTATCAGCTCTGACATCTGAGAGCCAAGGCTGCAGGAAAGGTTCCTAAAACTACCAGGAAAACTGAGCTATAAGAGGCTGAGACTGTGACTGGCTGGATTATGAGCCTCAGGAAGGCAAGGGATGCCATAATATTTGCTCTCCTTTTCTTCATTTCTTTTCCCCTTCTAGGCAGTAAACAGACAGTAAACTGAGAAGTACAGAAGTGTGAAAAGAAATAGGGAATTTTCTTCTGGTCCTTTTATCATTTAGAAATCTAACTATCCGCAGAAAACAGAAGAAAAATCAAAGCACAGCATAAAGGTTTTAGCATAAGAACAACCAGGCTGGATGAGACCAAAGGTCTCTCAGGCAGAGTCCTGCCTCCAGCAGCGGCCAGTGGCAGAAGGGTGGGGAAGAGCAGAGGAACCAAGCTTGTACTTGGAGATCCCTCTTGCTTGGCTGTACCTCTCCAACCGCCAGCTGGCAGCATGCTTGAGACTTCCTTCAGTGGAAGTTGCTGTAAACCAGGATGTTTGGTAGCTCTCTCATGGCCCTCTCTTTATGCTCACTAGCCTGGCACTATTGTCAAAGGATAGCATGGGACAAACCAGAGATGATTATCAATGAGAATAAAGAGAAGGAGGAAATTCTCTAGAAGAGCAGTCATTGCACTGTGCTGGCTCAAGGACCAAACCAGAGGAGAGAGGTTCTTAACTCCACATAAGGAATTGCAAAGCCCCATGAAATTGTTCAGTCCCTGAAGACTGATCTAAAGGTCACATAGGTTTAGTTGTGTGATGTCAAATCTTAACTAAATGTAATGCAGCTCAAATCATAATAATTTTAGTTGTGATTTTTTTAAAAAAATTTTTTTTAATATTACTTCTTTCATGTTGTGGTTTAACCCCAGCCAGCAACCCAGCAACTAAGCACCGCGCAGCCACTCACTCGCTACCTCCCCAGTGGGATGGGGGAGAGAATCGGAAGGGTAAAAGTAAGAAAACTCATGGGTTGAGATAAAGACAGTTTAATAGGTAAAGCAAAAGCCATGCATGCACAAGCAAAGCAAACCAAGGAATTCATTCCCCACTTCCCATGGGCAGGCAGGTGTTCAGCCATCTCCAGGAAAGCAGCGCTCCATCCCCCGTAACGGTTACTTGGGAAGACAAATGCTGTAACTCTGAACATCCCTCCCTTCCTCCTTCTTCCCCCAGCTGTATATGATGTATGCTCTGGACCATCCCTTGGGTCAGTCGGGGTCTGCTGTCCCGGCTGTGTCCCCTCCCAACTCCTTGTGCCCCCCCAGCCTGCTCGCTGCTGGGGTGAGGGGAGAAGCAGAAAAGGCCTCGGCTCTGTGTGAGCACTGCTCAGCAATAATGAAAACATCCCTGTGTTATCAACACTGTTTTCAGCACAAATCCAAAACATAGCCCCGTACTAGCTACTATGAAGAAAATTAACTCTAGCCCAGCCAAAACCAGCACAATCCAGAAGGCTAATGAGTTGTTGATCTTGCAGATACATAGGCAGATGCAATTTCTAAAAAAACCCGAGTGGTATGTACAATGGGCAGTCCAAAACATAGCACTAAAACATAGTAATGAGAAATTTAACCGTAGTAAAGGGCATGACATTCCTAGAGGAAAGATAAACACCAGCATTTTTTAAATAGATATCTTTAAAATTTCATAAAAGAAAATCAACAACAAATGCAAGTCATCCCTAGAGTTGCTTTAGTTTCATTAGAGCTGTGGTATTAGTGAGATGACCAAAAGAATGGCATAATACAAAATGGGTAGCTAAAATATCAGAGGGAAAAGAAGTATTTTTTAAAATTTCTGCTAGCAGTAATAAATTTAATAATCAAGTGCCTAAAATAGCCTTTTGGTTCCTCACAGATTTTTTTTTTCAAGATCTGCTGTTTACTATTACTTCTTAAAGGCCTGGTGTTTCCTTTCAGCCTTTCCATCTAGATCAGAGCTATACAACTCATAGGTTGAGAGGGACTATGCAAACACTGATCTAAGTTCCAGTCTAAGTGATTTTACAAGCTGAGATTTCACTATGCATTTCAAGTTTGTAACCAACAGCAAAACTCTAAGCAAAACTTCACCAGAACACATAAAATTATTAACATTTCTAAACCAAAGCAAAACACCCCCTCCCAACCTTGTGAAACAGGTTACTTCTGCTCTATTTAAAGAATGAATTGGGAGCAATCCACTTTTCCACTACTTTCAGTGGATTTTTATTGTTGGCATGGCAAACCTGTTTATAAACATAAAATACGCATACAGTTTTGCAGAAAATCAAAACCCTTTACTATAATATACAGAACTAGACAGATTTACCAGAATTGTCTACAGAAAACAACTATTTACAGGCACACAGATGCATACACGGATATACGCTCACACATTTCTATTTCCTGCTGGCTCCAAACTTTATTACGTTGCAGTGGAATTACTGCACCAATTCTGCTATCAGACAGGACTTGATTACCAAGCAAGGGCAGAATTTATAGCCTCCTGATTTTATATTCCTACAATCTGAGCACATACATCAACTCTAGCCTAAAAAAAGAGTTACCGGTTAACATCGCATTGTTGTATCTGTTAGCAAAGCTTAGCAGGACACAGGGGAGAAGGTATATTAGAAAAAAAATTGTATTCCAGCTGGAAAGGGGTCATAATAATGAACAACATGTAGATTTGTATAAAAGTATATCTATTCTATAGATTTAAAAGGAAGCCAGAACATGTAAACACACACGAACACATATGTATGTACCCACATATCAGCGAAACAGAGCCAGGCTATAATTAGGACTTGCAGCTACTGAGAATCAATACCAAAATTTATAAACTTTTAAGAGAGAGTTAAGATCAGTTTCTACAAAAGCTGAAATAAATACTTTTTCTGAAGTTGCTCTGGGCTGCTCCATGACCAAGAACATTATGGCCTCCACCTCATGTTCCATGGGAAGGTATATCAATCTTCCAGCATTTCACAGGCTCCCACCAAGGCTTTGTGTTTCCAAACTTTCCATAGCCGAAGTAAGGCATGATACAATGCAACAGCCAAAATATTGTTAGAAGCAGATAGCGATATTATCTAACCTGACAAGGGAAGATGCTTCAGTATGATCTTCTACCATAACTTTTTACATAAACCACTCAAGTCACTGTTTGGAAACCCAAGCTTTTGGTGCTAGATTCAAGCTGCTCTTTGGACAAGCAAAAACTTGGGAACTACCATATGATGAAGTTTTGGCAAGCAGAACTGATTAGTTAAGAAGAAACTGTGTTTTCATGATACAGTAATAGAAATCTAACTGCCAGTAAGAAAAATATACCTTTTCTTAGGTGGGATTCTTCCATGCCTCCACATCATCGTACTGACCGTGTTAAGATAGCAAGCAATCTGAAATTATTCATTAAGACAAATGACTACAACCTTCTGCCTAAATTCATTCCAATTTCATTCCTTACTACATAAATTATTCTACTGCCTTCATTGAAATTAATCAGTTATCAGCCAGTATGAGTGAAAATGGCAGAATCAGGCCCAATGCAGCCTACAGGAGATAGATTTTTAACAGTTGCTCTAAGCATATTTTTGTCCTCTTTGCCAAAGTTTGGCAGCTAGATTTCAGTCTAATTCTTTGAGATATTTTATATGAATGACATACAGAATTTTCTGGCTCACAGTCTGGAATGTCCTCCACTAGATCTTGAAAGGAATTAACACAGTGATCAATGAATGTTTTCCAGTTTTAGTTTATGTCATTAAAACAGCCTGCTATAATGGACCAGTCTGTGGGTTCACTTTTACTTTTATATGGATGACAAATTATATTCTGACTTCAGCATTTCAGGCTATGCTTGCAAAATTGTGGTGGGTTGGCCCTGGCTGTTTGCTAGGTGCCCACCAAAGTCACTCTATCACTGCCCTCCTCAGCTGGACAGGGAAGAGAAAATAGAATGAAAGGCTCGTGGGTTGAGATAAGGACAGGGAGAGATCAATTACCATCATGGACAAAACAGACTCAACTTGGGGAAATTAGTCTCATTTATTACCAATCAAATTGGAGTAGGATAACGAGAAATAAAACCAAATCTTAAAACACCTTCTCCCCACCCCTCCCTTCTTCCAGGGCACAACTTCACTGCCAGATTCTCTACCTACACCCCCAACAGCACAAGGGGGACGGGGAATGGGGGTTGGGGTCAGTTCATCACACGTTGTCTCTGCCGCTCCTTCCTCCTCAGGGGCAGGACTCCTCACACTCTTCCCCTGCTCCGGCGTGGGGTCCATCCCACAGGAGGCAGTCCTCCCTGAACTTCTCTGGTGTGGGTCCCTCCCACGGGCTACAGTTCTTCACGAACTGCTCCAGCATATGGGTCCCTTCCATGGGCTGCAGTCCTTCAGGCACAGACTGCTCCAGCGTGGGTCCCCCGTGGGGTCACAAGTCCTGCCAGCAAACCTGCTCCGTGGGCTCCTCTCTCCATGGGGCCGCAGGTCCTGCCAGGAGCCTGCTCCAGCGCGGGCTTCCCACAGGGTCACAGCCTCCTTCGGGCATCCCCCTGCTCTGGCGTGGGGTCCTCCCCGGGCTGCAGGTGGAGATCTGCTCCCCCGTGGACCTCCCTGGGCTGCAGGGGGACAGCCTGCCTCACCATGGTCTTCCCCACGGGCTGCAGGGGAATCTCTGCTCCGGCGCCTGGAGCACCTTCTCCCCCTCCTTCTTCACTGACCTGGGGGTCTGCAGGGTTGTTTCTCTTGCATATTCTCACTCCTCTATTTGGCTGCAGTTTGTTGCACCGTTTTTTCCCCTTCTTAAATCTGTTCTTCCAGGGTTGCTGCCACGGTCACTGATGGGCTCGGCCTTGGCCAGCGGCGGGTCAGTCTTGGAGCCGCCTGGCATTGGCTCTGTCAGACATGGGGGAAGCTTCCAGCAGCTTCTCACAGAAGCCGCCTCTGTAGCCCCTCAGCTACCAAAACCTTGCCACGCAAACCCAATAAAGCTCAAGATCCAGACATAATCTGCTTTTCCTGTCTTCCCCTCCTCCGCTCTATTTTTTGTTGTCCTTCTCAAAAGAGATTTTCTCCTTTTATTTGGTATTTTCCCTTTATGTGCAGCCCTTCATTCAGCCTGAAGTTCAGAATACAGTCCCCTCTTCATATTGAAATTAAAATGCAGTTGAATAAATTAAACATGACTGGCAATGCCTTAATGTCTTCAGATATTTCTTTCTTTATTAAGGGGAAAAGTATTAATAAGAATTCTAATCAGAAACTGCACTCTGCTGCCATTGTGAACAACTCCATCTTCTCTCTCTGGTTTGCTAGGCTGTATGTGTGAACGACTTCTGTGGCAGCCTTTTGCTCCCTGTTGTATTTTGGAACAGGTGAGGTATTTCAGTTATGCTGTATGGCCAGACTGGAGCCACCTGCCAAGACACGAAGGAGTGGCATAGCTTGGGGGCAGGTTTCCCTAGGAATGTAAAGGGGTACCTGGTGCAGTTTTAAGCGGCCGCTCTCTCTTAATAAACCAGTCGCGTGTTACATATGGGATTCTGGATCTATTTTGCAGAGACTTCAGAAATGGCAAAGAAAAATGGTTTCAGCAGGAGATAATGGGCTTTATGACTTTTCCCAAATTATTCCCCTTTTTAGTAGCCATCATCTTGTCGGGTGACATCTGGAATGATTAGAGGATGATATTTTAGACTGACAACTGGGCTGTCATTCACAGTCAGTCAGCAAACATCCAGGTTGCCCAGGGTTACAAAGCTAGTTTATGCCTTTGTCCTGTAGTATTTAGTGCTGCTGATTCTTTACCTTGATTTCAGATGAAGCGGTTCTGACAGCTAGTGCCAGAGGCAGGCAGAGAGCTCATGTTGATGGTGGGAGTCCCGTGGTGCCTTTGTGTGCAACGGTTTTAGTGCTTCTGTGGCAGCCCATCAGGCAGGACATAACCCTGGAGTATTAGGGTGGGTCTAGTAAGTTCATCTGCTTTCAAAAAATAGAAGGCCAACGTTTATCTATGCCCTAGGAACACATCTAATTATTTTAGCCTTATGTACCTGAATGGGAGCTTTCTTACACAACCTAGTTGTCTACAGAGTTATTATCCTAAAGCAGCCCAGAAAACAAGCCAGCCCAAAGCAGCCTTGGTCTCCAAGGAGGAGCAGTCCCTGTGCTTTCCTCAGCATGCAAGAGCACCCTCGCTGAATTAGCAGCAAGAATAAATGTGCTTCACAGCAACACCTTCCCATTGCTCAATCGTCCCTTGATAGGCAGTCTAAATTCCTTCCCGCTCACTCACTGTCTGTGTGCATCCCAGATGAATACAAAGGCCTCTGCTTTTAAATGTTTCAGTTTGGGAACCTAGCTTTGGGCACCAAAAGCCTCATTTTCAAAGGGAAAAATAACCTGCAATTCTCAGAAAACTCAAAGCAGTGTTGTGAGCATGCACCAGCTCTGATGCTCGAGACCTAGAACACAATAATCAGGAACCCAAGAACCGAAGCACAAAACACAGCTTGCCTGCAGCTTCCTTTTGTTTTTCTTTGCCTCAGTGTAGTCTTCTTTTAACACAAAAATAACATTTCTTACAGATATACAGAGCACATGGGATACTCACAAAACCTAATAATTTTTAGCCAATAAACTAGCTGATAAATTAACATAAGGAATGACTAGCATCCAGTTTGTTATCAGTGAGCAGGTAACTCACTATTATTTTTGTTCCAGACAGGTAACAGTACAAGCCGTCCCAGTGCACTGTGTTTCACAGAGCAGTTTAAAACTCACAACATGTGTCTGTGACATCTGCCTTCTGCAAACAGGCTTGCAGCCTTGTCCTCAGAAAACGTAAAATGAAAGAGTGTGCTCAAAGCAAATTTGCTTAAAAATTCAATAAAAATGCCTTAAAACATTGGCAGAAGTTGCACAGCCTGAAGGCAAGGAACTCCTTCAGTAATGTTTCTAGCTAACGTTTCTGAAGCATGCAAAAAAAGTAATAAAATTTCATAAACAAGTTGGAGAAAAAAGATGACTATTTTTGCCTGTAGTATGCATCTGAGACCATAAGGCCTTTACGCAGGGCTGTATTCTGCCTCCGGTGTACCTCCTTCCTGGTGCTCTACCAGAAGATGCCCACAAACTACAGCAGCAGAGAAGCTGAAACTGGAATGAAAGAAGCATGTAGCTATGTGTCCTGGTTTCAGCTGGGATGTAGTTAACTGTCTTCCTAGTAGCTGGTACAGTGCTATGTTTTGAGTTCAGTATGTGAAGAATGTTGATAACACTGATGTTTTCAGTTGTTGCTCAGTAGTGTTTAGTCTAATGTCAAGGATTTTTCAGCTTCTCATGCCCAGCCAGCAAGAAAGCTGGAGGGGCACAAGAAGTTGGCACAGGACACAGCCAGGGCAGCTGACCCAAACTGGCCAACGGGGTATTCCATACCATGGGACGTCCCATCTAGTTTAGGAACTGGGAGGTGGGGGCAGGGAATCGCCGCTCGGGGACTGGCTGGGTGTCGGTTGGCGGGTGGTGAGCAATTGCCCTGCGCATCATTTGTACATTCCAATCCTTTCATTATTGCTGGTGTCATTTTACTAGTGTTATCATTATCATTATTAGTTTCTTCTTTTCTGTTCTATTAAACCATTCTTATATAAACCCGTGGGTTTTGCTTCTTTTTCCCGATTTTCTCCCCTATCCCACTGGGTGGGGGGGAGTGAGTCTGCGTGGTGCTTAGTTGCTGGCTGGGGTTAAACCACGACACTATGTGTGGACATGGTGTTAAAACAAAAGGAGAAAAAAAGCTTTTTGAAGCATACTTTGGTAGCATTGTTCTGGAGCTCAAACCAACACCCTTCTAAAGAGCAACAGGAAAGCAAATAAATCACTATAATTTATTTATACTAACTTTTTTAATAGTTCACTCCGATACTTTTCAAGTAGCATCTCACAAACCTGGTTGTTAAGTATAAATTAAAACTATTCAAGAGGTAATATTTGTAAGGCATTTTTGCATCCACAGATGAATGCTGCTGTATAATATGAACATTGACATATTTGACAAGGCAACAGAGTTAAGTGTGATACAGAGTCAGACTAAAGATTTTTTTCTTGTCTGAAAAGCCCTTGTTTTGTTACTAATATTAGAGCTACAGAGGCCTATTTGACAAAAAGCACCTCCTAATTTGAGAGCTGTAGCTCTTAAGCTCCATAGTAGCAGCTATTTACCTGGTTGGCTCACTCTTCGCAAAATGTGCCCATTAAGCTCAGGGTATAAAGCCAAAAAAAATAACAGCCACTCCACTGAGCATGACTGAACAAGCGACTGTGCTGGTATGTGTTTGATAAGAGGCAGCAGAGGAAAAGGAGATAAACCTTGGGGTGTGAGACAGGAGTTTATATATTCCATTTAGAACAATAGGGAAAGCTATTATTGACTTCATTGGGAATAACACATAGCAGCACAAATTCTCTCTGGTTGCAGGTGTTTGGAGGATTTTCCCTGAGGGAAGCTTTATGATATATATACATACATACATATAGAACACCAGTTTATGTCTAGGGTATTTATGCATGCATTCTCAACCAAGAGTAAATTTTAGCCCTTTTCTTGTTCACTGATGTTATACGAGTTTTTTCCGAGCTTGGCAGGGCTAAATTAAATTGGGCAACGTTCTGTGTGTGTTTGATGTCTGCTAAATGAAGTGAGCTTCCAATTCGTCATATTTACTCAAGCTCACTCAACTCTAGTAAAAATTAAAATGTTCCAGTTAATTTAACGAGATAATTTAGCGCTCTCAAATCTTTCTTGCTCAACATTTGTTGCTGTTTAGAAGTCGGGGGTATGTGCTGCCATGTAATTCTTTGGACAGCTCTGAGGACTTAATAGTGAACAGCAGACATTTTAGACACTGGACTGACATTGTGTTTAATCTCAAGCAAGTCCCTGAGCTGCCACTGAAGAGGGGAAGTCTAGGATCGGGCCCTTTGGATTCATTATTTAAAGAAAACGGATCACGCAGAAAAGCCATAGAATATTTAGGAAAGAATCAGGGTGATTAAGGTAGCAGTTGGAAGGTGAGAAGTAAAAAATTGCTACGTTTAGTAACTTGGATACAAACAGAAAGTAGGCAAGGGCTCCAAGAACCAAATTGATCAAAGTATCAACACATAAAGCTCTTCACACTTGATACTTGGAAATAAAAGCTCTGTCTTGAGATGGATGTCTGCCTTGATCTTGCAACTCTATTTTATGTCAATATAGACAACGAAGCCAAAATATCCTGCAATATTAGTGGTACATACATGATAAAGTCCACTGAAATTAATACTTAATGAAATAAGCCAAGACTGAGAATTTAATATTGGCCATACCTGTAACACTGAGATTTACTCACAGGAACTTGTAACACTGTCTCTCTGGAAACCGGCATCATTAAGCGTTATCTGTGGGCTGGAGCACTAAAAGACAAAAAGGCATAGTAACTACCAAGTTCAGAAATCCCCTCATTACCAAGGGGCAGGTCACTCAGCAGCCTGAGTGATGGATGGCAGCACTGAAATATCTGCTGTATAGTAACTCCTCAAAGATCCAATGTACCAGATTGCAGACAATATTGAAAAATGTCTTCTCCCATTCATTTGGGGCTACTCTAAGAATCAGGGGTAGAACAAGGGTTACTTTTACTGGCTGGTTATACTGAATCACAGTCAGATACTGGTGATCCAGCTCTGCAATCACAAGGAACTCTACAAGCATCTCAAGGGTCTTTGCAAGGATTCGCAGGGACTGAAGGGATAGAGCAGTGGACTGTGCGTAGCCTTTCTTGTCCCCAGAGGGGACAGGCTGTTTATAACCTGCATCCCGTCTCCCTCTACAGAAGCTGGGAGACCAGGGATTCCACAGACACAAGAGTTTGGTGCATTTGATACTGCTTAGAGCTTCAGTGCATTCAAAATACTAGTCCTCTTCATCGAGGATATAGCAAGCCTAGAGAGATCAGCCTCCTAATAGAGTTGAATGTCTAAAGCTAAGCAAAACTATTCCGCGTCTCACATACAGGTGCCTTCAAACACTCTGCTTTTAGTCTTTCTGCAATTTCCTATGAGACTGTGGAAGACACAGTCAGATTTTGATAAGAATTCATTAAGCGTCTTAGCAACCTGGCAATATTCAGTATACCCTGAAGAATATGCAGGCAGGTGAACTGCAAAAAGCTAGTACACAAATGCAGAGTAATTTAAGCAAAATGGTGCTGGGGACTTGAGTGAAATTACAGCTATGTGCCACTCTTGCTGTAGAATCAAAAGCAATGCAGAGTGCACCTGGTTTCGTTATACAAACCTTGGCATAGGTTTGTCAAAAGGTTTGCAGACTTGTCAAAAAAACCCAGGAAGACCTTAGGATTCTAAAAAAACCAGGAGCTGCTAAATACCTCCAACAGCCACAGATGGCTATGGTTCACCCTTGGAGAGATGTAAGCTAGAAAGGTGAAGAGGTACCATGATAATAAATATATTTTAATGTGCAAATATATCCCTTTTTTTCAGTGCTTTAACTTTTTTTTTTGTCTTCTAGTGAACCTTAAAATGTTTTCACTTAACATCCATTCAGGAAGACAGATGACACAAACATTAATAATGGTAGTATTGGATTGCAGTGAAAAAACAGCAAATGCAAGTGATGCAAGAATATGATGGCAAAAATAAAAGTATCACTAAATGACTTTACCAATGATAAAGCCATTTCAAAAATACAGCATTATTTCTGATCAGTTTCTATCAAAAGGGATAATGCAGAGATTAATGGGGAGCTAATAAAAAAAGATAATTAAGAATAGCCAAGAACCTAAAAAAATCCCCCCAAACCCTCACCTGAAGAGTAGTTGAAAGCACAGGGTTATTTACATTAGAAAGGAGACACATGAGAAGGGCATGATCCAAGTATGAAAACTGAATAGCTGGGAAAGGTTAGGAGCTTCACCTAAGAGCAAGGGATTTACAGAAATGAAAAGATGGCAAATGCAACAGTGATAAAAAGAAACTTCTTATTTTCTTTTCATAATTAAACTATGATAGAGTGCTGAATACATTTTTTTTCAGTTTTTTCCGTTGTATAGTTTACAATGTTGTAAAAATGGAAGCATTATAAATAAAGTATCTATGACAACGTCTACAAATGTTATAAATCTAACAAACATTTTTCAGAAAAAGTAAAATATTTCATTTAAACTTCAGTGTGTTGATTTAACTTCTTTCATTGTATCATATATTAGATAAAAGTTAAAAAGAAATAATCAAATGCTATCAAAGTGTTTCAGTGATCACAAATTAACATTTTCCACCAAAAAATGGGAACTGGGAATTCTTGAGAATTTTCTATTTTCATTTTTGTATTTCAATTCTTGCAGTATGAAATTCTAACTTCCAACTACTTTGGAGCTCACCAATACTGGATTTCCTTGAGAGCAAGAATTTACCACAATTAAACTTTCTACAAAGTAAAGAATATCCACAGTGAATAGAGAGAATGGGAATTAAACTTTTGTAAAAACTTCAAATCTCCAGGATTTTCTCTAGTTTCAGACACTCTGACTTGGCTCCTGGGGCGGTACATTGTGCTTAGCTACTAAGAGGTTTTCATACCTTCCTCCGCAGCACCTGGTACGGGACCCTGTAGTAGGAAGGACGCGGGACTGGAAGGAGCCCCAGGTGTGGGGGGGTCCACACTAAGAGTGCAAAGGGCTCAAGGCCCAGCTCAACCAGCTCCTCAGCCACACACTGCTGACAGGAATTCAGGAGATCAGGATTTCAACGTGGCTTTTCTATCAACAACAGGGAAATGGCTTCCTGGAATGCCACTGAAGCCTTGCAGCTCTCTTGTGAATGGAGGAGAGAACTGATATCAAAGGCATTTGGCAAGATGCTATCCTTTTGTACCTGAGAACTCAAATCTGGTAACAAAAATGAGAGAATGAAACCGGAGCCAGAAGTGGAGATAGCAGAATAAAATACATTTTCAGTTCTTTTCAGGCTGAAAAAAAAATCTATTGTTCGGCCCCTATACTGAAGATGGAAAAAGCACACACGTGCACCGAGTTCATAGACTAAGCATTACTTGCAGCTCTTTCAGATGATGAAAAATGCAGATGAGGTTGATAAGACGACTCAAGGGTTTCTGTTGGGTGCTGCAGCATGAAGAGGTTGCCTTTCATACAGGACAGAAAGTCAAATTAGGTCCATGTAACTGCTCAAAATTCATTAGAATGACCTTAGTTAAGCTTTGCTTCCATGCACACTATGGTATATGATATTATAGCCTGGAGCAACAGCAGTAGTGGTGGTGGCACTTTCTGAAATATTTCCACTACTTGAAAGCTGTTGGATTTGTTAAAATTTCTAAAAGGATTATAACAGGATGAACTGGGGTTTTTCCTTTTACTTTCTCCAAGCCAGTATAATAATATTACACAGAGCTTTTCATCTTCAAAGATCTTTACAAATCTTAGCAATTCACAGTAACTGAACAGTTATAAAAATATAATAAAACTCATTTTTGCTGTCTTGCTAATTTTTTCTTATTATTTGTAAGAATTAACTTTAAATAGCAATAACTTCTTTAACTGGGCTGGTTCTGTAAATGTAACATTAAACTCATTACTAAGGGAGTTTGAACAGTCACATCTCCTAACAACCCTTAGTCATAATAATAATAAAAATAAAATATTTTCTGACTCCCTGCTATTCCAATAGAAGATGGCAGCACTTTTCTCCTTCCAGTGTAGACAGTTAATTCATTGCTCTTTTATTATTTAAACCACAAGCAGGAATAACACTGAAACAAGTATTACCAAAGAAATATTCTTACCAAATATAACCATATCTAATATCTGTGGCAGATAAGAATATGAAGAAGTAATTTTATTATTCCCCTTTTCGTTTCCGAGCAGTTACTCTAATAACATATAAAACGTTCCCACAACTTTCAAGTCCCTGGTGTACAACAGGTAATTTCTCTACTTAACACTACAGGTCTATGCTTGCCAACTGGGCGCAAATGCCCTCTGCTCTTGCTCACTTCAATGGCTGCTGAAGGCACCCACCAACCGACAGGACTGACTCCTCTGGGCTTGATTTCACATCAAAAAAAAGACATTGCACAACACGAGGTGCTTCTCAGTGTAAGGAAGGGTATGTGCATCCAGGCCTTGATGAAGCAGTTCTGTGCACCTGAAGACTCACAGGCGCCTTTGCCCACTTAACTCCCAACAGCACGTGGGAAGCTCAAAGGCTGCTAGCTTGCTCCTGGAGACCTTACCGATGCAAAATGCCTATTGAAGCTGGAGCACTTTCTGCTCCTGGCACTATTATGAGTGTCCCAGTTTGAACAGTCTAATAATACTTAGCAATAACTTCTTTGAAGCCAGAGAAGGGGTCAGGCTTCTGATGGCCCTAAAACATTTCTTAACTGAGGTCTAATTCTGCCGTGCTTTCTCACACGGAGTAGCGCTTAGCTGTCCCAGTGACGCCAAGGTGACAGCTTGCACAGATTTGTCACTGCAGAGGCAGAGAAAGAAAATTAAATTTACGCTTAAAAATAACTGAGTAGGGGCCAAATACCTGATTTATAAACACCACTCGCTCACTCATTCTTCTGTCTTAGTTTGCTCCACAGCAAGAGGGCATTTCACATCAACAAACTCTCCTTTGCACAAGGGTCTAACAAGGTCCCAGGAACGTTTCATAAACAGTAGAATTCCTGCTCTAGAGGGGAGGAAACTGAGGCAACTCCTCCTCCAAAGCAAGTGGAGTTAGAGCAAGGAGAGAGGCAGGATCTCCTGGCTTCTGGATCAAGACTGGTCTTGTAGCTCAGTGCAGACTGTGGGGAGTAGCTGAATGAATAGCAGACTACATACCTAAAATAATAGAAAACAGGAGAGTGGCAGGTCATAAACATAAAGATATCTGCAAAGAAAAAAACACTCATTTTTTTCTCACAACATCCTTGCAGTATGGGTTTTTTCCTGCCAACTGATTCCAATACTGAACACTAAAGCCTGGGTTCTGGCCTTCTGGTAATAAGTAATTGGCAAGAGCTTGGTCACAGAGAGGTCAGAAAACCATGTAAATTGCTTGGATGGGAAAGCCTCTTTCACAGGAGGAAGCTGTAGGTGGCAGAGAGGCTCCCTGACACAATTTTGCATTCCCCGGACATAGCAATATAGAAAGAGACAAGAGAGCAATGCTGATCTTCTCCCGTCGGGCACCCTTTGGCTGCCCTCTGCGGCAGGGATGGATGCCAGTCCTCTGGTAAATAGCGAGGGTGGTATCTATCCTTTACAGCAACAACCTCAACAACTTTTTAGCTATTAGGCAAGCAATGTTTTGAAACAGGGTCCTAGGGCTGAAAATGTTATAGTGAATTTTACTATACACCCAGTTGCACATGTTCAACTTTTACTGTCGCATACCCGGAGAGGGGATGAGACAATATACCTTCCAGTACTTGACAGGGTTTCCTTCTGGGGGATTTACCATGGTGTTTGCCTTTAATTTCACTATGAATGCAGCCTTGTGATATGGGGAAAAGAGAACCTAACAGAATACGCTCTCGGAGCTTTTACTTCTTCAGCTGGAGTTACTTTCATCCACGTGAAGAACCAAGCTGATGGATTGATCTGGGGTAGCTCGTTGGACAGAAAGGTCTAATTCACTGGGAAGCGGCGTTCTCTCATGTTTTCAATTCTGGTCTACCTGAGAGGACAAGGACTCCCTTCCCACGGGTCGTGTCTCCTCTCCTGTGCCGCACTGCATGCCTCCACCGTTCACTCTGCAGACTCCCAGGGAAAACAGCTAGGTCAACATAATGGGAAATACTTCACCAAGGAGCTGATACTGCCGCAATGCATACAGCCCACCACCAAGTTATGCAGCTTCCTTCCACATATCAAACAAACATTTCACATTGAGCATATTGCAAAATGAGCACTCAGCTTTGCCAACTCTATTGTTCAGCTGCATCTCAAAACCTGCTTGTTTGGTGTTGGATCTATAGCAATTTTACTTAACAAGATTAAAATATTTCTACTTGTCAAGATACACGTCCTGAATATTCTACTACAGATCTCACTAAATACAGAAGCCACAAAAGATTTCAGTCAGCATTATACATCATGCTACTATCCAAACACAAATGTTAGAATTAAGTGTAGCTGTAGTGCAATAAACACCATTACATCTCCCTTCTAGAGACATTTTTCAACCAACCTTTGTGCTAAAATCAACATGGCTGGTCTGTGTTATTTAATTAATATCTAGGCTCAAAGATCACCCTTTGCTTTTCTTTAATTTGAAAAAAGAAAAGCCTTTTTTGTGGATTAACACAAATATTAAACGGAAAGACTGTGGAACATAAAGGCCATGGGTTGCATTTTGCACAGGATAGGTTCTGGTTGAATGAGATCTGGGACGTGTGCCAAATTAATAGAAAAAATCCTGTTCTTCCTCTCCAATAGCCACAATGTTCATTATTAAGAAAAGCATATGAACCACAGGATTTGATTTTAATAACACCAATGTCTTCATTAATCTGTACTTTCCATTTAGCCTCATTATAGAGTAAATGCTGAGTTAATGCAGCACCTATTATTGTTGGATTTTCCATGAAAAACCTCCTTTCCCTCTTCTTTTTTTATTCATTCAAGGACTATCAGGTGTGTGTGGCATGTTTTTAAACAGGCCGTCTGCTGTCAATGGCTGTTTTCTTACCTCAGGTCTATGCAGCTACTCCAGTAACGCGCGGTCTACAATGCAGATAGTAATAAACACCCCCCCCCCCCCCCAAACACCACCAAAAAAAAAAAAAACAAAAAAAAAAAAAAAACACCGATAAAACCACTCCTAACTCAAACCCATATTTGTTTTGGTGGTGTTTTAAATGCTGTCGTGTCAAGGAGCCTCTTACTATCACCTGCAACTGAGCTGATCTTTCCTGGATGCTCCATGCGGCCTCCTTCTAAATCAAGATTGCTGATGGCCAACACCGCTTTGTATCTGCCGAACAAATAGTGGCCTTTTGTCCAGCACAAGTTCCTAAACAAACTTAATCTCTCTAACACTGTGACAGATGACATTTAGATGTCCTTGTTACCCTTAAAATGAGTTTTATTGACAATCAGAGAACAAAAAGAAGGCCCAGATAAAGCCCAATGTTTTATAGGCCTGCTAACAACATCTTAGTTCTTAGTGCAGAGGGTGTAGAGAAAGCCCGGAGTTGCCCCCATTTTCCCCTGCTTTGCTATATCACCATGACAACAGATATAGAAATCACTTAGTGACTCCTAGAAAGAAAACACAGTGACACAGTACCCCTTGTATGGCGAATCAAACTAAAGCCTTCATTCAAATGGCTATTCAGCTTGGGCATTCATGTAGAGGATGGGGTGGATTTTACACAGGTAACAACAACAGAAAGGCCAGCAAGCACTCCAGCCACAGCATATGGTAAAGTCTCTGTTTAATTAATGCATCCTCAATAGAATTTATCCATTTTAAATTTGTTTTCTTTTACTTGAAACATCATTAATGTAAAGGGCAACATTAATCAACATCTTGCAACTTAAAAGGGCATTAAAAAGTGATCTTTCCCCACCCATGCAACAGAATCTTTTCAAGTACTTTTGCTCGCTGCGACTGATTCCAGGCAGTCAGAGTCCTTAATCATAAGGCAAATCTAGAGAGGCCTCTACTGGCCAGCCTCTCCATCTGCAATTTTTCTATTTTTAAGTGACTTGGAAAAGCAAGCAGTGGAGTAACTAAAAGGTTTTATCTTAAAGTTGCACACAGAACGGATTACTGATAAATATATGGTGCAAAACATAGGATAATTGTGCTTTTTTGAAGCTATCGTGTACGGTATAACTTTGCTTTTTTAAAAAAAGTAAGAAGACTAGAAAGATTTATCCTGGCTGTGATGTATTTGCCTCTATGACATTTTGAGACATTTTAAGATTATAGGTCTAAAAATTAACGGGTAATCATTTTTCTTTGTGCACAGGGCTCCCCTTAAAGTTGGGGCTTAAATCCATTTAAATTTGAAATTCTCGTATGCATGTGGCATTTTATATATGCATTTCTCACAACTAGGGTAAAACATACATCAAAGCCCAGAGAAATTAAATCAAGAGCACAAGAAAAGGAAGTTATTGAACGATAGAGCAACCTTGCTTCTCTGGGCTTTCCACAGTGACAAAATAAAGACAAAAAACTTCAAAATCCCCCATTTAGGTAAAATTTAACATTTTAGGCAATGGCCACCGTGCTCCATGCTAATATCAGCAGTTCTGGCTGGAAAAAAAAAAAAAAAAAAAAAAAAGAGTTTCTGCTGTATCCTTTAAACAAAAATATGAAGTGTGAGTTTGAAGGTACTTAAAACTAAATTGACTTTCTTTAATTCTTGTTTTTCTAGTTATCAACCACAAACCATGGATATAAGAAATATCTACTAGGCAGAAAATGCAACTCACTAGATCTTAACTTACTGCTGTGTAGATAAGAAACTTCTTAACACCAAAACTCATGGAAAACAGGCAAACTGACAGATCTGGTGAAACAATCCCAAAGTTGAAGGCTGAAAGAAGACACTGGTACTAGAAATAAAGTGCAAAATGTTGATTGTGAATATAACTAACAAGGGAAGCAACTTACCTTAGGCTGTGGTAGGCTGCTCCAAAATCTAAGCCTAACTTACTAAGATTTTTTTTCTGTGTAGAATACACATCATGGTAACTCCTAACCTTAAAATTAATACTTTTTTTTTTTCTTTTAAGTCTGCAGTCTCTAGTAAGTTCATAAGAAGTCACACAGATTATTTGCATTATACTTCCGGTTAGAAAACTTTCAATCTTTGGGTGATCTATAAATATACTTTTTTTTTTTTTTTAAGTAGAAAAGGATTTAGTAAATATTGAATATCTTAAGAGAGTATTATTTAGTAATATCTTAACATTTACATAATAAATCTCACATCACATGAATTCATCTGTCCTTCACTTTGAAGAGCATTAAAATGAAAAAAAAAGTTATATCATGACAATTTTTCCCTGACTCAGTAAAATTTACAAGCACTGCAAGAATAGTAAAAAACCCCTATTTTAATGAGCCTGGGTTAGCTTGTTATTTCTTAAGGCACCCAGCACTCAACGTCTTTAAAAAAAAAAAAAAAAATTTATTTGCCCATACCTCCATATAAGCCACCAGCTAATTTTACTTGTGATTACCTTTCCCCAGAAGGGCTGGGGGCAGGGAAGGAGATGTAATACAGGTCAATTCCTACCTGACGGTCAATGTAGCCTTTAAAAAATAACCAGCAGATCTGGAGCTCACCCTGCTAGTCCCAACAGTGACACCTCCTGGGGCAAGCGGGCTCCAGACAGCTGCAAGATTTTCTCGGCTTTGAAGTACAGTGAGAGCTCCCTCCACTCTGCAAAGCAGCACCAGTTCCAGTCTGAGAGTTTCTTTGAAGAAACTTTTCAGGACTGAAGCACTGCAGGGAGGAAAATGAACAATCCTGTTTAATTACATCAGTTTAGTGAGGAAAGCACAGGAGCCAGCGGCCATGTGGACGGACAATATGACACACTAATATTATCCTTCAGGTATTTCATTAAAAAGGGGGATTCAGTTTTGGAAGTGCTGTTCCAGAAATAGTTTAGGGGTATGTCCAACAACTGTGCCCACAGCGCATGGCTAACATCAGACACTGTGGCTTTCTTGCCTTTAATGGGGTTTTTTTGGGGGGTTGGTTGGATTTGGTTGGTTGGTTAGTTGGTTTTTTGTGCCTGTAGCAAAAACTCACCTATGCAGAAAAGCTGGAAGCACTTAAAATGACAATTTCCACTGGACTCACACCATTTCATACCACATTTTTAAAAGCTATAGGCCAAATAGCTCTTAATCTACAGGTCCCATCCTGCAAATCCTAGGTAACGGGCACAAATCTTCAAACAGCAGGAACCCAGTAAGGACGGGTCAGCAGAATTAGATTTTTTAACAAGCCACAGTGTCCTGAAAGGAAATTGATAAAAATGGACTGGAGGAAAAACATATGCTAAATATGCCTAGATTTAGAATAGCCTTTACTGGTCATTTGTTGTGTGTTTGACTTAGAAAAAAAAAAAAGCTGCAAATTAAAAACAAGACCACCTCTTTGCAAGAGGAACAATTTCTTCCTTTAGATCCTTACAGAACTAATGGTGAATAAAAATATTACCAATCAGTTCACAATGGCCAAGAAATCCACAGTAGTCTTTGATGTCAGCCTAATAAAAATAAATTTTAAGAATCATACATTTTTAGGAATATGGACTGTCAGTGTTTCATGGAGGAATCTCTGGCATGTGGTAATTTCCTGACAGAGATAGAATTACACAGATTTGGTGACATCAAAGTGTAAAAGAGCTCACACAAATTGGTTGAGAAGGTTTTTGTTTTCTTATTTCTAGTGAGTTCATTATTTCTATTTAAAAATCCAAACAAACAGCATATGAACAGCCAATTAATAAACATTTTCAGTATATGAATTTCCAGGAAATGATTCCATGGACAAAAATAATCTCAACATTATACACAATTGCAGTCGAATCTAACAAGTGATCTCACTGCTTTCTGGTAACTAGCACACTAGAAAGCGCATAGTGCACTCAGGAAAAAAAAACCTTCTAGAGATCTGTTTTTGCAGGTGAAGCTACAATAGAATTTCCAGCATTTTTATCGTAATCATTTGAAATATATGCAATTTACTGATTATAATGAAAAATCCAGAATTAATAAACTGGAAGTTAGAAAGCCACGAAGGAGAAGTTAATCACTACTCAAGAAATGTATTTTTTTTCAATTCAGCTGCAAATGAAGTAGAACACACTGGGCAAGAAAGGGAAACAGTAAAAAACCATGTATAATATTATTCCTTGATTTATTAAAAAGCCCAAGAGTCTTACTTATAAATCTCTCTTATAAATATAATTCTTCCAATTTTGTTCTAGAAAATAATACATACGTAAAAGAAATATTGTATATTGGCTGCATAGCAACATACATATCTAATAGATGGAATAATGTTTAAAAACATTTTAAGATAGTTGTATCCCCATGTTCAAGACAGACTATGCAGAATGACTTACAAATAGCTTATTTTATATAATTTTTATTTTAAAGCATGATTGAGTTACAGGTAAGCTGGGGGAAAAAAAATCTCCCATTTCTGCCTGAAGTACAGAACTCATCTTTTTTTACTCTGATAGTCATATTTGAGATACTGCATTTACTTTTGTGATGGCATAGTGCTGTTAATATATCAAAATAGGGTAAAATTAAAAAGAAAGAGTTTGCAAAAGACCACAGAATACAGTAGCAGAGAAAAAAGACACATTAAAAAAAAAGGGGGGGGGGGGGGAGGAAAAAGCTAGGACTAACACCTGGGCTTGTACCTAGCTGTGCACTTGTGACCAGCGTTACAGCTTAGGGAAGCCAAAAATTGCAAAACGGACCAAGTTTCGCTGAGTACCTGAAGTAGTAATTCACCTAACGCCTACAACAGCCAGGAAACAGATTCCCTTTCTGCCTCAGAAGAGCCCATTTACCCATTTCACAGGGGATTTGCGCAGTGTAAAGCTCCAGAAAGCCCATGGGCTGACAGAGGGAAATGGCATCCAGCAGCACAGGGCAGCCCAGGCAGCCCATCAAGAGCAAAGCCACAAAACAGAGCCAGAGGCAGCTCCAGGGCTGCCAACACAACTGCCTACAAAAGCTGCCAACGAGCCAGAAACTGCTTGTGGGAAAATATCACTTACCCTTAGCATCTGGGTCCCGCGGTTACTGTCCAAAGAAACACAGACTGGTAAGATAATGGCAGGATAAATAGCACTTCATTTCTCCTATCTCTCCCCCTTTAGTCCCACAGATTTTTGACACACCACCCCCCCACTTGTGTACAATTTTTTTAAAGAATTTGTGGGTTTAATCTTTGTGTTACTCGTTAAGTAAAGTGAGTCTTCCCGCTTCATCTCTAAAAATAGCTTTCACACACTTCCCCTGACTCTCGATGTATGAGACATAGTGGGGCTATTTGTTACCGTTATTGACATGTTTGTGGTGAACTGCAAGCATGTTTACAGTAGAAATGAAGTCCCTGCTCTCTTGGAGGTAATCCTGGGGTGTCTAAAAGACTCATGGGAGCCCTTGACATGGATTCTCTAAAACGAATTTCTGTTCCCATATGAATAAATTATGTCGGGGCCAAATATTTATATTTTCCTTCTATTTCAGGAAGGGAGCAGACGCAAAAGTTCCTGACAGTTCTAGCAATAATGCCCTGCGCAAGCTCTCTGCTATTGGGGACGAGGAAGAACGGGAGAAAAAAAAGGAAGCGAAGGGCTTTGCGCTTACCACTTGCAGTGTAATAGAATGAGAACTGGGGCTTTTGCGACAAGTAAATAGGGCAAAGTGAGAATTGGCTCCCTGAGGTGATGGGTGTCAAAAATGCTAGGGAACCTAAAGGCCAGAGATGCCTTATGGCTAGTGAATTGGGCCTAACTTCCCCAAATTACGCCGAAGGTTGCCCAGAAAATTTTACAGTCATTAGCTTTTGGTTGGAACTGATAGATTTCCAGTATCTGTTCACGGAGGGGGGGGGAAATGGTTTCTATTAAAAATATACAGAATTATCATCTTACCCTCATATGCTGGTTTTTTTCCTGCAGAAACTCATTTAAAAAAGTAAACTTTTACCAGAATTGCAGTTTGTACAATCGCACCATACTGAAACAGACCCAGACAGTCGCTCGTTAAAACTGTCCACTTATGTGTAACATACATGGGATTTGCAACATGCCAGGTGTTAAACAAAACATGAGGTGACATCATTCTGTGGACTGTGCTATAGAAAATACAATCTCCTGGTGGTTTACAGGAAAAAACCCACACTGCTTTTTGGTGAACTGCATACAAAATGATGGAAGAGTACCAGTTGTTATTCTCTCCATATTTTGAAATTGGGCAAATCTCTGTCTCTGCGTGCACAAAAATTCATGTTTATAAGCAGAAGGCCTACACTAGATCTTTCATTAAAAATATTCTTTCTAGTGAGGTATAAGGAGCTTAGAGTAAAATAAACAAAATTTATAGGAATATCTGTGGGCTGCAGATATATTTAAGTGTATAACCAGCACGAAAATATCCAAGGGAAACTAACCAATACCATAAGAGGAAACTGTAAACTGGAGTTCCTGTATGATAAACACAGCAATATGGATTCAATGCCACAATCTGGTTTTCGGTTGGGTTTGTTTTTTTTTTTTTTTTAATTCTCACAGACAGAAAGGTGTTTGATTCCAGCAATGGACTCTTTTGATTGAAGGATTATTTGATCAAATGTTGCTGAGAGATTATTATTTCTATTCCTGTGTAAACT
Organism: Haliaeetus leucocephalus; assembly: GCF_000737465.1. Lineage (NCBI taxonomy): Eukaryota > Metazoa > Chordata > Aves > Accipitriformes > Accipitridae > Haliaeetus > Haliaeetus leucocephalus. The sequence goes on from NW_010972676.1 coordinate 11,604,759, forward strand.
AACGAATTCCAAACCCCATTCAAATTTATAGTATTATTTATAACTTCATTAAACAAATGGCAAACATTATTGCTGTTCCAGCTCCTCCTCATTCATTGGATGAGGTCTGTATTTAAAACCAAATGTATCTCCAGTGTGAGGCTGAGCTCTTAGAGAAAGGTACTGTACATATAATTAGTATTAGCCAGCCTTGTACTTGGAAACAAGAGATAAAGTATATGTGAAAATGTATTGCTTTCAGTGAAGAAAAGTACAGAAAACTGCATTTGGTAGCTCTGAGTATGGTCAAAAGGAAACATACCTCAGACAACATCAGAATTATGCCAAGGAGATGCTAGGCTAACTCTGTTTCACATTAAGCAGAAAAGTTAATAGTTGTATAAAGACTTTAATAACCTTTAACCTTTTAATAAAGGTTATAGCTGAAGTCAGACTTTATATGCGGGCTTTCTATGCATTATCTTGCAATATCATAGTGCTGTTTTTAAAATAATTTTTAAAAAAGCAAAGGAGGTTATTTGTTCCTTTTAATAGGGATTCAGTATGCAGAATATTTTGCTTGCTTTTTCTGTCCATATTCAGTTTGTTTACTGCTTTTTTTTCAGTTATCTTAGTGCCTTGAATATTTAGTGGCATACAGATCTTGTTTACATTCAACATTTTCATATTTCATTGTATTTTAATTACTACAAAACCTTATGCATGAGCCGCATCATAATATTATTTGCTTCCACTCCACTGAAAGTCATATACATTTGCTTGAACATGGGTATACTTTTAATTTTTAATATGGAATTGTTTGAGGAGGCACACAGTTTGAGCAGTTAGGCCTAATGTTCCAAATAAAACGTCACCTACATTTCAGGACAAAAAGAGGTATTGTAGCTTACTTCTTTTAAAAGAATGCCAGTGCCGCTTCATCCTTCACAATCCTATAGCTCCTACATGGCCAACAGAAAAATGTTGAAACTGTCACTAGTAAAGACATTGTCACTAGTATTCATCTATTAAAAAAAAAAATATAGTTTTTCCTAAAATACATGGTTTTTTTCCTATGGAAAGATACTTATGCTTTTATACAGGCAGGCATTTCTTTTTCTCTTAAGACATCAGCTGAAACTACAGAGAACTAGTTAGCTGCACACACACACTCCATGTTCATCCTGTATTCTTTGGAATAACTGTCCAAATTTTATTAGGATTTTCTTATAATGATGTTATATGATGTCCTTGTTGTGATACCTGCATATGTAGAGATCTTAATATTGATTTACTGTGTCTTTTGCCCATCCTTGAGCAGTGTAGATAGCAATTACAGCTGTTGGTGGTATCTATTTTGTCTTTTCATAATTGTCATTTCTGGTTCTACTTAAGATTAAAATATGAAAATTGCATCACGTGCACATGAGCAGGGCATCAGCTAAGTTATCAGCAATATCATGGCAGTGTCATCATTTTAACCACCATCCTCTCCATCTTGTTTATGAAAACTGCATACTATAATATAAACTTTTAGAAGGAATGTGTCATTGCACAAGCTGCCCTGATAAAAAGCCCTCATTCACACCATTAATATCTTCCCTCAAAAAATCATCAGGGACAGAGAAACACCTGTACAGCTGCACCAGATGTTTCTGTATAGTTTTACTTGGGTTGCTGTCTAAGATTGATCAGTTCAATGCTGATTCCGTAGCTAGAATCACTTACAAGCTCCTTATTGTCAGGGTTTTGCTCAGCTGAAGTTGCAAAGGTGCAGTGGCACATGCACTATCTTAATTACACAATGGATTTTTAAGCAGTAAAAGTAAATACCAGGATGAATAGTAAATGACTGTTCATGCTCCCCAGCAACCCAAATAAAACATTTTCCAACCGTATACTTGGAAGAGAGGTAGATAATTTATGCAAAGAAACAGCAGAAAATATTTTCTAACTGCCCAAGTTCCTGGTTTTAGAGCAGTGATTTTCTTTAGCACTAGAAAAAGAAACCCTTGTGCAGGGTTGACTTGGTGTTGGTTTCTTTATAATCTGTTCATGTACAACACACAGCTGAGATAATGGAGAGCAAACATTACATGCAACATCCTCGCAAGCATCAACGTTACCTACCAGTCCTCCCAAGCAGGGTATTCTATCAATTGTCAGTGAACTGAATCTTCTAATAAAAATGAAGCTGAACAAAGAAAAACAGTATGAGATGGTGTTTAGTTTTGTTTTTTGGTTTTGTGCTTTTTTTTTTTTTTTTTTTTTTTAAACACACTCTGGCTGATATGTTAAAAGATCTTTTGCACACATTTGGGTACAGATGAGAACAATTAAATACCCTCTAATAATTAATGTATATGCAATCTATAGCATGCATTCTCTTCTTATTAGAGGCTGTGGGGTTTTTGTTGCAATCTAGCTAATAAAGGCTTTCTTTTCCACAAGAGAATTTTGACAGGGTTGACTCCAGACGGCTTTCCAGCTGAGGTCTGGGGCCTTGCTGAACCTTCAAAATTTTCCCATTTGAGCTGCATCAAAGTGAAGGAAATTCAAGGATCACTAACGTCTCAGATGGTAGCACTTGCCCTAACAACCAAGGTTCAGGAATTCTTTGGAGCAGGCTGAGGTCATTTTTCTCCCCTTTTCTCCTAATGCTTTTCTCTATTAATCAGAGCTCACAGCTCAGATTGGTCTTCAACTTCCTCCCAATCCTTGCTAAGCCTGTCATTTCTAGCTATTATTTACTTTAATGGACTTTGGCTGATCCCTTATGAAGCTTTGGATCTGAGAATAATAAGGCTGGAGAGTAACGGGCACAGACATGGGTGTGGGTTTGCCTGCAGATTAACCGTGGCAGATGGGCTTTATTGCGGTTTCCTGTGTGCCGAGTGTTGATTGAGAGGGTATAATGAGAGAGGTGGTGTCTGCACAATGGCTGCAGCCACTTCATTGCACCTCGCGTCTAAACAACCCCATTTTTCTAAATCTTTGGGTTGTGAAATTTTAGGAAGTCAGAGCACAAGAACAAGTACAAAAACAACTGTAAATAACCATGAATGTTAATCCAACCCTAATTGGTCCCTTCTTTCATTATGGGTACATTTTGCTGAGCTTCCCCTCCCCCCCGCCCTTTTCTTTTAACAAATGAATGATATGGACAGCTATGCATACATTTGACTTTTATAACAGTTTAACACAAATATTACTTCATATCAACTTATATGATTATTAATATTAATGTCCCATTAGTTTTTGCATTATTAACAGCAGCAGCAAAAGCTTACCTTGCGATCATCCTGTTATGCTTTAGGTTTTTGTCATCTTGGGGAAATTTGTTTGAATTAAATTATCTATTGTCTAGAGAATATAAAAAATAACAGCAGGAAAATTGCTTAGTATCTGGGAAAATGTGTCAAAAATATGCTTTTCTAAGTCCAAATGCCATTAACTTTCAACAGCGATCAGATGATAAATTATTTTCAGCTATAGGTACTATCAAAAGATCTTTTACAAATTCCCCATTTTAAGGATTTTACTTAATTCCTCCCTTTCACTGATGGATTAAATCACAACTATTGATTCTTTTCTTCCTTTGGGGCTTTACCCATCTGTGCTAACGCTTTCATCCCAGCACCCCTTGGGCTGAGAGAAGTGTTCTACAAATGAACCAGTGAAAACCTGGAGAAGATTCCAGGTCAAGTTTGTGTACAAGAGTTTAAATTTTTAGTGACAGTCTTCCCTTACCGCAGACGAAAGTTTCCACACAGAGCCGCACAAGCTAGCCCCACCAATTATCCTCCTCCTTTGAAAACCATTATCAAGTTTTTCAAAACTTCTTTCATTTCACTGTTGTCACTCGATGAAAAGGAAACTAACCACCATGTCAAGACAACTCGGCTGCCTGGCAACCAAGGGCCACATTTTAATTCTGACTTGCTTCTGGTCTTGACTAATGGAAAGTGACTATGTTAAGCCAGTCAGAAGAGTTGTTTGTCACTTCTGAAATGCAAACAAAACTATATTGTTTCCAAAGTCCTGGCTGTGATTGATGTAAAGATTTACAGTAACATCATTCATTTGCTCTTGTGTTTTAGTGGGATTGATGTCATATCTTTTCATGCTTTATTAAATGCTTTCGGAGAACTCAAATACATGATGCTTTTTGTCCTAAAGAATCTAAAGAGATTTTTCTTATGCAAGAAAACCGGACTCCAACTTGTGAGATTTAATGATTCAACTCAACATGTGTCTGTAATTTAATAAGAAACATCAGCCGAGAAATGCGAATATATATCAAACTGACAAAAAAAAAAAAAAAAGGCACGATAGAAAAAAAAATTCAACAGTTTGGGGGAGGGGAAGGAAAGACACACTGCTAACTTGCCAGCAATAAAGCTTGTTTGGGCAAACTTTCCCAGAGCTGAGTTAATTTTTTTCACTTCTAATACCAAAAAGAGAAGTTCAAATTCTGCTCCCCACCTCTTTAACTGTAAAAATATGCAGTCACCAATATAAAACATGTGTCCATTTCTCTAAATTGTAACTGAAAACATTATAAGTAATATCAACATCAATTATCCTGACTAACTATGACAGATTCAAATAGGTTTAAATAGTTTGTTTCCCAAGTCATCTAAAAAATCCCCTCTAAAAACAATTATATTGCAAATTATTTTTGTAAAGGCCAGGTCGATTTTTCTATTAAATTAACGATCAGGAGAGGATGAATGAACCTACAGACAGTTTTCTCTTCTGGAACAGGGAGACAGACTCACACACTCTCCATGTATAGATACCTTTTTTTGTCATTACACACGCAAAAATACATGCGGATGTGTATATATATAAACAGAAATTAAAACATAGCTGTTGAGGTAGTTTCTGTTAGAGTTCAATAATATAAATCACTCTTCAAACGCCTCTTATTCACTGAGGCAGTAATTTAATGAATATTCAGGGTAGTGGGCTTAGGCTTTTGCAAGTATACTTATATCAGCATCAGGGATATGCTGGAGCTGTTTTCCCAAATCAATACATTTCCTTTCTGCTGTTCCGGCAATACCTGTTAATAAGCAGACTCTTGTCATTATTTTTTTAAAAATAGATATTGAAACTTAAGCACAGTAATAACATATGCCGTAATTACGGTTGCCATCTGGGATTCTTAGGGATGGTCCATGAGGCATCCACCACGTCAATTCTCTGGGTAGAAATTTAGAAGTTTTGATGGATGGAAGGTATAGGAGGAGAAAAGAGAAGCATTTCAGCCTACTTTGAGCCCTGGTCTTTCTTGGTCCACGATGGATGGTGATCCGATTGCAAGCCTTCCTACAGATCAAGCCGTCCTATACTCAGCTCATGCAATATAAATCCCTGCCTACCGTCCTGACCTAATGAGATGTGGGACATTATCCCCCCATGTTATCTAACCAAAATATGAGTGGTCAGCTCAGCACCAGCACTGCACCCGACAAGGTAAGAGGATAATGGATATTGATTGCAGGTGGCTGCAAGGAGCTATCATGTGGATGCAGTCCCCGGAGTATGACAGTATTGATACCAGTGGTGTAAGCAGCTGTCAGAGCCATACAGGCTCCCTTTCAGCCGAGGGCCATACCGCAAGAGGTCAGAACGCCCAGCAGAGGACAAGCAGAGACAGCCCAGGGCCAATAATGCTGTTGCTCCTCCACGTAGCTGGGCTCAGCAGGGGAGGGTGCGGGACCCGCTCTACTAGCACTGAATCTGTCGGTTTGTTGGCGCAAGGCTGCGCCTGAAGCCTCCCTTCCACAGTCAGAAATCACCAGGCTTCGAGCTCCTCCAGGAAAAGGGAAATCCCATCTCGGAGGACACGAAGCCACAGCATTTCCTCGTTTGAGTCCAGGCCTCGGCAGGGACCAATGCAGAACTTTGAAGGAATCCTGAATAATTGCACTAGATCAAAGAAGTGAGGCCTTGGTCCTTGCTAACTACATGAATTCCACTTTGTGCTGACAGTATGGAAGAAGGGTAAATTAGACGTATAGATTCATTATATGAGAGAGCTCTGTCAGACAGATGAAGCAGAGAAATAAGGATGTGTGCCTGTCTACCTTCCAGAAAATAATTAAGATCTCTGCTCAGAACTGCTACTTCAGGATCTCTCAATGCATGATTAAGTTGAAGCATTAGTGACCTCAAGGAAGGAGGAGGAGGAGGAGGAAGCAAAGCAGCTGCCCAATCTTTCCACTGAGTGGAAGTCAGGACTGGCTCAGACACAATAACTCCATTGACTCAGGAAAATAAATATGCATTCATTCAGAAGATTATCTAATCAGTCTAGGTCTAGATATTAGGTCAGTGGATTACCTCAGCCTACCACCAGCCTCAGCGAGCCCTGCATCTCCAAGAAGAAACAAATTAAGAACATGCACATTCCAGGATCACAGCGTTTTTACAGTCCTCATCATAGCCAAAAAGCAAAAGCTGGGTGTAAAACTGTCTCTCTATAGCCAAATTACACACAAAGTGTGTTGTAAATCAGCTTCACCCCAGGGAAGGCAAGCTGTAAACTACCTATCATTTTACACAGCTACGTATAACCATCATGGTGGAGGAAGCCCGAAAAGGTCAAGAGATTTTTCTAAACTACCTACATCTCCGGAGTAGCTCAAGAAGCCACATAATCTAAAGTCCTCAGATAGTATCTCTGTCTGCTGTTTTTTTCCTTATGGAAACGAACGTGTAGCTTTCTAACTGCCTTCAGCTTCTGCTGAATTAAACACATTCCAGCGTCTCTAGAGCAGCACTTAGGCAGTTGCACTCCCCCTTGTACTCTCCTGGGTAATCCTTCTGGGGGAGAGAGTACATAACGAAGCCCTCAGCTGACAGTTTGGGAGGCCTGCCACTGGTTATTGCCATCAGTTATGTTTCAACTGATTCAAAGATAACACAAGGGCTGAAAGCTTGTAGCTACCTCTTTTGAGAAAACGGAGTCCAAAAAAGTTCCTCTTAATCCTGGGGATTACCCAAGAGTTTCTGGTAACCTACCTTAGACCAGCTCAAAATTCAAAAAAGAGAAAAGAAAAAACCTTTTTTGCAGTATGTGAAGGCCCACGTTCCTTCCCCAAAATAAATATGCAAATGAAATTGCAGTGCAACTGACTGAAACTTTATACAATTGTTCCAGGTTCATAAACATTTCATGAACTCAGATTAAATTTCAATTACAATACAAGTACTTCCATGAGCAGCAGAATGAAAGACGCCTGTTCTCCCCTGGCTTTGTGCTCACAGTTAGATTCCCTGGGACCTCAGGAGGTGCAAAGCTCCAACGGGAAGTGCTGCCCCAGGTGGGACATTCTCTGTCCTGCAAGGACTCCTGATACCTAAGAAGCCATTTCCCGCAGTGGGAACAATAGCACATCTTCCCTTGCTACCAATCTCCACAAAGCTTATAGGAACTGGCCAGCAGATTCACTACCTGTAGGGCACAGCCTGTCATAGACAAAATACACAGAGAGATGTGTGATCACGTAAAACATATATACAAACAGGATAAAAATGAGATTCTCTTGGATCTAGACAGATCCAACAACAGGGAAAGGCCAAGGCTACATAAGCAAGGATTAATATAAGTCAGTGGTGAACCCTTAGTGTCCCTGTCTCAGAAAAGACTTTTTTCCTCCAGCTCCTGGCTAAACTGCCCTCTATAGCACTTGCCTACCTTTCCATCTGGTTTACCCAAAACTCCTTCCTCTTTTACCTCGTATACTGCTGCTTTCTCTCTTTCAGCTCTGCCTTTCAGCTGCTGCTGAGCTCACCTTTTCCCCACACTGCAGGTACGCCGCCTGTTCCGATCCCCTTGCTAATGCTCATCAGCGACGACATCCAGAGCCCATGCCACGGCTCCGGGGAGGGCAGGCAGACCCTCCCCAGCCTCTGATTTCAATTCCCTCGGCTGTTCCCAAGCCCTTCACCTCCCTCCTGGCAGAGCGGGGCTCCTTGGCTGTGCTCACAGTGCCCCCTGCCCCAGGACAGGTCTCTGGCCCTTCGAGTCTTCTAAAATCCTTCTCTTCGGGAAGTGGATCACGACTTCTTGTTACTCCAGGTGACATACCAGTGCCTCACATTGCGCTTGTTTGTCACCTTTTCATTGTACATTCCTTTCAGCAATGAATACAGCTTATTTGTGTTGCACACAGTGCCATGCAAATTTAGGGCACTATTTTAATGCATGATAAATAATTACTATAATTAACAGAAAAACAAAATGCCTCCTGGCAATTTGTCAGGACTAGACACCTCTTTCCCTGCCAGATATTTTCATATGTATGACATGTACATATAAGATCCCTCTTGCCTCTGTGTAGTGACATCCATCTCCCATTAGCAGTAATGGGAATTATGTGTGTTCACTGAGGGGAGACTGTAGTCTACCCTGGCTGGTGTGCTATGCTAGTTGTGCTTTATTGGATCATATGGAGCATGCCAAATAAAAAAAGAAAAAACACCTTTCCATCTTCATTGTTCAGAGAGAAATATATAGGAAGGCCCTGTACACAATCATGCTTTTAATTAAGTGCTATTTGCAGGTGCTATTTCTCTCCAATTTCCTATAGCCATTTCTAAAAGAGCAATAACAAAAATAATCTGCAAAATAAAGTGATTAGGGATAAAAATTAGCTAGAGTTACTAGACTGATGAGAAATTTAAAAAAATGAGCAATTTTAATAAACCACATTTTGAAACTATAAACATCCTTGTATGGGTAGATGCTGCACTGCAAAATACTAAACTTCATTTCGCTATCAATTTTCTGATTCATCTGAAGAAGTTCATTATCTGTTAAATTGAAGGCAAGCCTCCCACAGAGGAATGCTATCTAAAGATGGATGTGTTTGTGTGTGAAAGGATAGCCTTTCTTAGCTGTTTATCAAAAAAGACATTCATGGGCTAGTTACTATACTTCACTACTTTGTAAATATAATGTACAATACACACACACACTCGTATGACGGTGGTTCATTTTTGTCAACTGGTTGTGACACGTTAATACAAATTTAGTCCAAACATCCAAAGTTATGCTGCTAGGAATGTTGCCATCTGGTTTTAATGAATATCTGGGGTCCATTTTTCAGTTAAGCTTTTCTTATTGTGTTTGTGTGTTGCTTTTTCCAAGCTATCTGCATAATTGCTTAAAGATTTTACTGCAAAATTAATATCCACAGTGTGAATGAGGGAGAAGGGCAAAAACCAGGATGACAAAGGCTGAAATGAGGTGAAAGGCAAATTCAATTTTTCCTTGCACCATAGAAACCTCGTCAGGACTAGCTTTATCTGGTAATCCACATTTAAACTTTAACCTGTAGGGGGGCTCTTTGTGTTAGTTAATGTAAGCATAAAAAGAGTCTGAACCACTAATCAGATTAATCATATTTTGTGAGACTCAAAAGCTTCATTAAAAGGACCTCGTTTCCAAGCTACACATTTCAGAAAGGGAAAAAAAGTTGGCTATGAAAAGGAAAGAGTAACACTGAAATTCAAAAAGACACAGACTGTGTGTCTCCTGGAATTAAACCAAAGCTCATAAAATATACCTTGACGATGCCAAAATAATTAGGACATTTTACAATTGAAATTATGCATTCCCTACATTTACAAAGTTTTATCTTATGCACGAGAGAGAACTATTTATTAGATAAATACAATAAATGTCTTCCCTTTCCTCATATTTATGGAAGTCTCCCTCTCCACTGAAGCAATCATATTTCCTAAGAACTTCAGGTGACCGCTCAGAGACAAGAAAATGTGAACTTCAGAAGAATAAGAACTGGAATCTGTCATCTGTAGTCAGGTTATTTACTTTCATGGAAGGAACACCCCAGTTCCCCAAAGAGTGTGAAAGTGAAAGAGCAAGCTACTCTTCCAAGTTGGTGCAGCATTATGCTCTCTTTCAAAAACAACAGAATAGCTCTGTTTTTAATAAATGAATGGTTTGCCACAAATGAAGCTTCAGTGAGCTTTTGTTCATGCCTATGGAGCAAAACATGGATTAAGATCAGAATCCCAGCCTGAAGATTTTCATCATTAAGTTCAACAGGAACCATTTGCACTTAGGACAGTGTGAAACCCATTCAGATCTCAGCTTTCCCTGCGTTGTTCTGGAGTTAGTAGGCCTCTGAAATCAGGACATGCTTTGAGGAAACAACGACGCAAGTGAATAACAAAGCCGAAAGTCTTGTATTCAGAAGATTATTCAATACTGCGCAAATGAAACACTTTAAAGCAGTTGCATTCTCCCTAAAATGTCTTGTATTTAAGAGGTGGGGAGAGAAATCAAGGCATGACATCACTGGGATGATCACTTGAAATACAGACTCGTCCATTTTCCAGCCATGGGACTGGGGAAGTGGAGTTAGCCTCACCTTTGTTTTCCAAGTGAGGAGGAGCAGCATCCTCATACTGCATCACAGCAAACTGTTTGCTCACATTTCACCATTATGTTTCCATTTTTATTTCCCCATAACTTGCCAAGGTCTCTTCTTGTTCCTGCAAGCTGCACGACCCTCTGTGTGGCCTGTATTCAACAGGTAAATTCACTCCTGGACCATTCAGGTAATTAAAATACATTTTCATGCACACATTGAATTCTCCAATCTACATGAGGTTACGCACAAATTAACAACTTTCTAAATGTCTATTTACAAGTTTTATCTGTAATTGTACTAAGGCTATACTCCTTGGCATAGTCGGTTATACCTGAAGGCACTGCTCGTACCCTGAGTAAGGTGACAGCAGGTGAGGAATCTTCTGCAGTAAATAACTAGTCACCAAGGAATTGTTGTCACACTGCAAGCTCAGGAGGGAAGGACAGAGCTTGGGTGGGCTAATTCCCTCTCCCGCCTTCACCCTTTCGTAGACCCTCTGTTGTCCAGTTGCTGCATGTGCTACAGAGGCTTTAAAGAAAACACAATGGCCAAGATTTCTACACTTCATAGACCTTACCCTTCACAAAAAGTTTTACCACAAGCTTTCATTTTATGGCTGCATTTCTGAGTTTGTGCCATTGTGTGCCATCCTGTGCCCTGAGGTCTTCACTGTTTCTTCATCAAACCAAGCAGCTGTCAAAATGTGCCTCCATCCTGCACACATTCCCCAGCTTTCCCTTCCAAGGAAAAGGAGGGGAGAAAGGCCGGTGAATGCCAAGGTCTTGCTCCAGTGAGGAGCTGGGATGAGGCCAAGAACAGGCTCCCAGGTTCCTACTGTAGACGTAGACTATGATACCATTGAATTCTTCAGAAAATATCACACAAATCTAAGTTATTTACGAGCTGACTTCAGCACGTGTTTTCACCAGTGTAAATCTGGAGAAACTGCACTGGCTTCGGCAGAATCCTTCTAGGTCTAAGCCAATGCAATTTAAAGCAGAATCTGGCTCTTTAGTTTCGATAATAAGCAAGAAATGCTGCCCTAAAAATATAGACACAAAGAACTTTGCCTGAACACAAAGAGAACTGTTCTTTGGTCTGACCCAAATCTATGAATTTAAATGATCCAAATCTAACTCCAAAAAATGAGATCTTTCAATTAGGAAAATTAAGAAAAAAGCACTACGATGCATGAGCACTATTTACCACCATTTTGTGTTGGGTCAGGTTTTCTCAGCCTTCCTGATAGTGTCTCACCTTGTTTTATGACAAGTTCCAGTGGCATCCATATAAACACTCCCAGAGTGTATTTCCCTGCAGCACAAACAGCTAGAGTAAAAAAATATCCCGTATCAGCTTGTCATCTGAGCTGTGGTACTTCCCAGTCCATAGCAGGGCAGAGTCAAAGGGATTAGCAGCACTGCTGTCAGCCTGCTAAAACTGCTGGAGATGGCTTAAGCCGGCCCATTTGCCTTCGTCCTGAGCCGAATTGGGGCTGTTCCCATGCCAGATACAGGTTTTAGCTGAGGTTAATGAGTAGCTGAGAGGAAGCAAACTACTGCAGCTGTTCTGAATATGCTCCAGCTACATTTCTTATTTTATAGATTGGGAAACTGAGTCTCAGAGACATAACAATCACACGCCTGTGCCCACAGAAGTTTGTGGTGGTGACCCTCACAGAACCAGAGTCTTTGACCCCCATGTCCGCAGTCCTTCCTCCTGCCTGTATGCTGTTTGCACTCCAGCCGCAGTGGCACAGAGCAGGGACTGCCGGTTGTCCCTGCAAGCAGCACTACTGGGGTGGCAGCACGCTGAGATTGCTCACTCCTGGCCCGGCATGCGGGCGACTCGAGAGGGCCCATTCATCTCCCGAGAGATGGAACTACAGTGGTGCAGCAGCAAACGTGTCAGCGATGGAGTTCGAAGGCTGGGAGGATTCAGATTATACTCACCAGCTCACGTGAAATATATTCAACTTTTTTTTTCCTCTTTCTTTTTAATTCTAGGCTCAGATAATGGGATCTCTATTTAAACCATGTAATAAAACCAGCCGAGTCTATAACAAGCTAAAACATCAGCATTTGTTCAGCCAGAATGATAAGTGTCTAGTGAATGCACATTTCATGATAAGTTTTTCACAAAGATCTTGAGAATCTCTGTGAAAGTATGATGACAATCATTTATGAATGTCTGACCCTGCCTTGTTTTAAATTTGTGGGTCTGTCAAAACTCAAGCAACTGTTGAGGTGGTTGCCTAATAAGTTGGATGAGGTCCACATTTCCTGGGCTGCATAATGTCACATGTCTCTGCTCATTCCAGAATAGATTTTTCCTTTTCTTTTTTTCTTTAAAAAAACCACACCAAAAAAACCCCAAAACAAATACCCCCCCCATTTTATTTCCATAACTGTTAGAGAAATTATTTTTAAAAGCAGTACAAACCTTATAAATTCCAAAGGAAGGCAACATTGGAATGCCCACCAGTGATGCCTACAGGAAAGCAGTAGATCGAGAGCTTTTACCACTTCAGATAAAAATTTTTGTTCTGCAATGAGAAAATCCTCTCTCTTCTGTAGTTCCAGACTCTACAGATCATTAGGTAGGTAAAGCAAACTTCTGGGCTTTTGATCATTTACAACTCTTTGGAAAGAAGTTTCCCACAAGGCTCATGATGCTCTAAGTCACTTTTCAGCCTCCCTCTCTCCAAGTTAAAACTCATGCAGAACAAAACAGCACTGCTGAGCTCAGCAGCGTCATGAAGGAGGAATGTGTGGCACCCTAAGGCCTGATTGTATAAAAATGTGTAATGTTACCAAGGAAGTAGAGTGGTAAAACATTCCCATGACTGCTTGGTAGGGCTTCACGCCTATGAGGCATGTGTGAAGATAGCTTCACACCTATGAATACCGCACAGAGTCTGACCCTCATCTCTTCTCTGAGATCTTAAATAATGTTCCAGCTGGGGACCCAACTATAAACATTTTTGCACTTAGAGAGTAATAAAAAGAGAACACATGGGATGGGAAACACTTGGTTAAATTTGCAGCTTTTCTCTACTTATAAATAATGAGGATGCATTTTTCCCTTCCTCCTCCTGTCAGCCACCTTCTGTTCCCTTGTCCCTGCTGCACTACCATCTAAACACTCCTATCTCCAATCTTTTAAGTACCTGGATTAAGTTATAGCATCTAGCATACCTTGGGACACAAAATGTCATATGGCAAACTCCTACAGGGGAAGAGTAAAATTAGCTCCTTTTTCTGTCTGGGCTGCCCCAAACACAGGGGGGATCCTATCCTTTAAAATTCATGATAACGTGTGACCCTACATGGGGAACTGCAAAATTCTTCTGTATCACTCAGTGAGGTTCTACAGAGAAGGTCTAAACCTACACACTTGCCTAGATCGGGTTTGAGTGCATGTAATGGACAAAAATATAGAAAGTGATTGTTCCTTGAGCATCATAAAAGATTTAGAGGGAAAGAGAGAGAGAGTACAAAAGATCAGGACAGGTCCCTAAATTGTCTGAATGCAATATGAGCCAACCTCCAATTGCTTGGATTTCTGTTTACCCTTGCAAATCAGAGCAGGCATTTCACCAGAGAATCTTTTGGTTTGCTGTATTTCAGAATGTTGTTTCAGCTGGACAAACTCTTAACAGTTTTGCAGCTGCAAACACGTATAGTATCTTAAGTTTTTAGTGACAAAGTGGCATTGTATCCTTAAGACATTGTATTGCTATGGTATAGTGTTTTATTCATATGATCAGAGCAATAAAAGAATAGTTTTCTATTGCCTGAATTGCTTTTGAACCAAACAGCTCATTTCTCTACCTCTAAATGAAGAGAAATAAGGTATTTTTCCAGTGTTTGGCACCAATAGAGTATTTTTAGAATGTTTCCAGTTATGGACCCATCTGCATCCTGTTCCGCTGTTACTGCACAAAGGAAAGAGAAGCAGAACTGCACAATAACAGAAGAGGGACAAAGAAATTACTCCTAGTATCTCCCCCCTCTTAACATGAAAACAGATTTCTAAATATTATCACCTACCATCTCATTTGAGAGGCTGCACTTCACCAGTGACAAGAGAATTTGCTCTACCGAAATCATAGTATGGGCACATTGCTAACTCATGTTTGCGAGCTAGCACCACCTAAATTACAGTTTTATGACACAGTATTAGAAAAAGAAGGTTATGCACAGTGAAACCTGATTTTAACTGGGAATGGAGTAGTCAATTTAGTAGGGAAATTTAGTCACTGAGGGAAGCATGCTTTTAAAAGCCATATTGTCTAGAGGAACAGATACAGCGCTGTCTTTCAGGCTATCTTCTCATGGGCCTTAATAACAGTACTTTACAAACAGCTTTTTGTAATGAAATAAGCATTAACTCACATGCATAGATTGCATTCAGGCCTCAGTCGCTATAGCACAATCCCACTCTGCTTCTCACTCACTTCGTGTTGCAACTTCCCTGCTTTTAAATGGTTAACCTTCCCCATAACAGACCTGCTTGTAAATATATTAAACACTTTATGATGCCATGCTTCACCTATAGGTTGTATCTTCAACCCACTGCACAGATGCAGAACTGAGGCCCCAAAAGGCTGAATGAGTTACCTAAGATTATACAGTAAATTGGCACCAGAACTGAAAAACGAATTTTATTCCTTTCATTTCCACGCTTAGGGCACAGTTTCTACAATAACATAAACAGAAACTATGGGGAGTTTAGACAAACTCTTTAGACAAAGTCTGCTGCACTTGCCTGGCAATTCCTTTTTAAATGGACAGTGATTATTTGCTTCTCTTTTCCTAAGGGTACAGTTTGAGATCACCTTAAGAAGGCTCAAACTAGGTACTTAAGATCAGCGACATTTTTGAAAACTTTCCCTAAAACCATCCTCATTTTCAGTTTGAAGTAAATACTGGCTTCACTGTGCACCTGGTGAGGCCAAGGTGCTGCGATGCCTGACGTTAGGAGGTGAGCCCCCTCTCCTCCCTGTACCACCAGCACATTTCTACCCTTTGGCGAGAGAACCGGTGAGAGCTGTGCTCTGGCCTTCACACGTCAGTGGAGGAACAACCCTCTCTTCTAGGAAAATGTGCACTTCTAAACTTACCAGGGTCCATGCAGGGTCAGCCAAAGACATTAGTATCAATACCGATGGTTATGCAACCTGAGTGAAAACATGCTTAGTTTAGAACTAAGGATACGAAGTGCTGCCTGAATACTGAGTGTTAATTTAATATAAGGGAGAAATACAGTCTGGGATCTAACAGGCCCTTCTCTTACCCTTCCACCAGTAACTCCCTCAGCTCTCCACACAGGTGGATCTTCTGCCTTCTTGAAACATTAATCACACGGGTGAATTTTCCAACAGCTTTTCAAATGATTGCAAAACTATTTTGCAAAGTGATCCTAAATGGTCTTCAATGCAGCATAGCCTTTAACACCTAGCAGAAAGCCAAATACATTCCAGTGAAAACCAACAATTTTACAGTCAGATATAAGCACTGATTTGCTCAGCTGGCTGGTGGTGGATCACCCACAAAAGAGTTTGGAGGGTCTCCGTGTAAGAAGTGGGAAGTTAGGATTAGAAATGTGTCTGATTTAAGAGGGAGTTTTAAGCAATTAACTCTGCAAGCACACAAAAGTGAAGCACAAAGAAACACTAATGGGAAGAGATCATTAATGCAATCCATCCACATTCTCCATCTATACGCTCATTACCTGCTGACAACACCAGTAGGATTTGCCTATATGAGGAAATGGACCAAAATAGCTGTTGCAGAATAAGCCATTCTTCAATAGCTTTCTCTTTGTCCCTGTGTGGACACTGTAGGAATAATTAGTGCACTTATTCTGTTCTAGAATAATCAGTGCACTAATTATTCCAGACTAAAGTATCTTTTATACCAAAACACTTTGTCCACAAGGGGAGCTATTGTGAAATAGCTTGTGCTCCTCTGCTCAATTTCCATGTGTAAAAAGGACGTAATCCGTGCTGTTGGAATAGCTGTACCCCCAGACTCCAGGAACAAATCAAATTATAGACAAGTTCCAATTCTCCCATCATTCAGGCTGGCTTGTTAAAGTAAGTGAATACACAGAGTTGTTGTGAAAACAGGATTCAGCTGTATGGCAATGAATAAGCTCTTCTTTTAGGAGCGTTTTCTTTATAAAATTATTTTAGTCACATTTGCATCCAAGCTTACTACTGGATTTAATGATTGTAGTGTACAGAGGCTGACATTGTAGATGAGACTTTGCCCACTTTTTTGCAAAGTGTGAAATGCTGAAATTGGATGAGCATGTAGTGTAATTAGCTAATTTGATGGGGTAGCTTTATCCAGCCTCTGTGTTTAGAAACACCACTGATCTAGCAGTTTTTTGTTATGCAACACAATTAAACTGAAGACCAATATGCCTAGACAGTGACCCTACAACACAGTTAAAAACCTTTTAAAATGAAGGATAGAAATGGTAGTGTCAGATCATACTAAACTGGGAGGAGAGTCCCCGTACTCCTTTCAGCAGCCCAGCACATCAACTTTGCAGGTTATATTGCAGAGGCAGACTCAAACCTCTATTACTCTCTGTTGGTTTTTTTTAATTTTTAAATCTTTCCATTTTATCAAGGGAAGTGTAGCCATATCTGAAGAACCAGTCCCTTCATTTCTACTCAGGTAATAGCAGAATAACACACTGGAACAAGGGGATAAAACCCTTTTTCTCTCACATCACGTGTGATTTGGCCCAATATTTGAGAACTATAATGCTCAGATAGCAAGGCTGTGTAATATCCTACTTTGTGAAATTGAATACGAGATATTTACATACAATAAATAATACCCTTTTCCACTTCCATGTTTCATACAGGTTACACTGTCTCACTTACCACCCATCCCCTGCCTTTGTCTCACTAGAGGGAAATCAAATGCAGTTTGGGATATATTTCTAAGTAAGTCGCATCATTGCTTAGTATGTATTTTCAATAACATTTACAATGGTCATGGGATATGATTTGCTAAGGTTTTACTAATCTCTCCCATGTCTGGCTAGGATCTACTAGGAAGTTGTCTGATATTTTTCAAAAGACATTCATCGTCTTGAAGCATTCAGTCCCTTCTCACAGTATTATTTTGCTATGAATTCCTCAGCCTTTGATCTTGAAGTTTATTTAACCCAAGACATACTGCTAACCAATAACTGCTCCAAATTTACTACTAGTAAAATTTTCCATAATATGTTGAAAATGGACTAAATTATATTGATTTTTATTGTATGATAACCCAGAATTCTGCATAGAAAAATTCTTATTAAATAGCTTCTTACCAGAAGATAATATTGACATATACAACACATCTGTAGCTCCAAAAAGCTCTGCTGATGGATTTATTTTCACGTTACCAAACTAATAGAACAAATTTGATTTGTGACAAATAACATTTGTCTATTTAAGGCTCATAAGACAGCTTTTGCTAGTGATTCCCATAATAAGTTTTTCCTCAATTAAAGTTTCTGTTCATTTACAAGATGGATGCAATTAGAAATACAAGATGTTCAGTATTCTCAGCTCAGACTCTGTTATTATCTTGTGTTTCTCATGTGCTACTGTAGCTGTTCTACCCCGAATTGAACTAGATTATGATTACTAGTTAAGAACTGAAAACACTGCCACTTTTACTTCTTTCTGGGAGTTACTTTATAAATAAATACTTTCAATTACAAAATTGCTCCCAAAGAAATGGGAATTACGTTGAAAGTACCCCACTCCTGCTGTAACAGTTTCAGATTTATTGAATCCTTCTCACTGTATTACAATAACTCCTGCTGTTTTACCTGGACTGCAGCAATGCCAGACTCCAGCCTTGTATTTTGTAATGTTTCAAAACCATCTGGGACCAAAAAACCGCAACCCCAACATTCTTCCATCTTCAAGCTTTTGATTAGAATCAGAATGAAAATACTAAGAAGAAATTTTAAAATGTCCCTTTCTTGTTTCCAATAGGTTGGGTAAAAGCCATGGAGCTACATTTCAGTTTTACAGTTATCTCAGATTTTACAGGCAAGGGTCTAATTTTATTTTATTTGTATTTATTAAGGCCAACTCCAGCATAGTGGCACAGACAATACAGATGAGTGAGGCAGACGAGAGCAGAAACATGTTTAGCATTAAAACAACACTGAACTTGGAAAGACATACTTCCCCATCTGCAGCTATCCTACAGCTAGTGCTGTGCTCTTAAAATCATTCTTATGAGGAAGTTTCATATCAAATTTCTTGATCTTATTGTCATAATCATTAAAGTGAGAATACAGGCTCCGGATATGGGCTTTACCACTGTATGAAGGCATGCTGAAAATTCAAATGTTCGGATAATTTCACCATCCTGTTGCTTTAGTACTGGATCATTCTCATTTCTTTTTCAACACAAGAATAATTTCAAAATGAAAGCTATGTGATGATACTCTTCCTTCCTTATATCTATTCAGACCTATGTACTCAAACTTTGCCTCGGTGTTTTAAATTGTTCTTTTCTTTCTGTATACATTTACGTACATTTACCCACTTAAAATGTGCATCAGAACATTTAGATCGCAGAAATTACAAGCTATAGCTGGTTTACTGACCATTGCATCACAAACAGCAGAGACAAAAATGCAAAGTAGTAAAGGTTTCAGAACGAAGAAAAGCATTGACTTTGGTTTTACACTATAACAACTCCAGTGGACACTTCTGGTGCACCAAGAATATGTCATGCATGACATTTTTTATTTTTACTATTTAATTTTTGTTTTGTTAAGCACTGCTTGAATGTATGCATGGAAAAGAGGGAAAGCCTGCTACTGCTTAGTTCTTACCCATTCCAGCATCTAGTAATCTAAAGCCAAATACTACCCACCCATTTTAATTGTCTCACTGAGGTCAAAGGGATTATTTACTTGTCTAAACTGATCCTAAATAATAAGTAAGAGAACTAAATGATACTTAGAGATTGTTCCAAAACAATATAAACAAAACCAGATCAGCTGTCTCGCCAGTTGCTCACATGGAGATTCCAGAAAAGCTATCCATAACACTTCAAATTCTTTCTTTTTATTTTCATTCTTGACAAACTATTCTTTCATGAACACAAGGGCAGGAAAAATCAGCTGCCAGATGGTGAGCTAGGGTATCAGCTATTGGATCCAACGGTACACTGAAAGTAGCCAACATTCTCAAGGAAAGACATTTAATGGCATCTGAAATAAAAAGCCCCCAGTTTCTGGGAAAAAGTAAAATAGAATCAACAAAATGGACAACCACAAGGTGTATCCACAAAGAGGATCACAGCGTAAGCCGAGATCAGAAGAAAGTGAAATAGATCCAGGAGAGTCATTTAGACAGTGACTTTCATTATAAACTACATACACAGAGCAACTCCTGCAAATAACCAGCTTGTCATGCCAGGGCGACAGAGAGTATATATATAAATTTATGCTGAATTTGTCAGAGGTAGATGACATCTTTGGCTTTTCTGACATTCTTGTCCCTCTTCTTCACTGGTATTCCCTTCCCAGAGCGCTTTCTGTGTTCTATCCCATGCCACCTTTGCAGATGCATTCAGAGTGTTACACATTACTGAAATTAGCCCTCCATGAGATCCTGGCAGTTTAGAACAGCCTCGAGCAGAGAAAGAGATAAACACATATTTGTGTAACTATGAAATGCCTCAGTTGAAGGTAAGCAAAGAAATTAGACTCAGAGAGTTCATAAGGGGAATGCAGATCATAAAATCAACAGACTCCCTGAGATAAAAGTAATGACCAAGCACTTTAAGCCTGTAACACACTAAAGATCATACAAAATGAGCTTGGCATAGTACAATACACAGAACAGTCATTTGCAAACACCATACCCTGCTCAGATCAGGGAACCATTCCATATAACCTCACTGATTTCAGGATTTGTTTTATGATAGGCTACATAGTGAATTTCCAAATGCACTTTCAAATCAGACCCTAAGGTAATCTCTATTTACAAGCTGGACTCCTTTCCTTTTTGAGCTTCTTACCAAAACCCAGCTCCTTGCCTAAGATTTAAAAGGGCTTTAGATTTCCCTGTTGCAATTAGGAGCTTTATAAATTTTTTTTTTCCATCATTCAAGAGTAAGCAGTGTCTTTGGACACCAGTTTTCCTCCATACCATCACTGTCAAACAAGAGTAACTCAAGCAACTGCAATAGTGTGACTCCAGGCATTCACTAGTTTAACCAAGACAAACATTTGGCCCTTAGAAAATTGAGTGGTTCAAGTCAGCCTCTCACAATCTATTTTGAAATGTTTGTTGAACATGACAGATGCAACATGAAACTACATCTAGACTGTGACAATGAGAAGTTTGAGAAAGATATAAACTTCATACAGGAATCCCAGTTCTGTCTCCTGAATGTTAGAGAAAAACATTCTCTGAGGACAGAATATCCTGTAACTATTGATGGTAGAGTTATTTTACTTTCCTCTGAAGCAGGTGCTTCTGGTTTCTCCCAGTCATTGGACTAAAGGACCACATGTGAAACAAAAAGGAAATAAAAATGGATACTTGTGTGCACCACCATTTTCATTTATGGACCTAAGAAGAAAATGACCCTGTAAAATTACGTTCTTCCAATTGACATCTAATACTTTCCACTATTCTTTGCACAGTCCAAATTGAAGACCAGCTGATGTCCAGATGTCCCACAGATTTATTACCGTCAGAGAACGGGGGGGGACAAGGTCCATTGTTACGCCCTTCTACTACTGCACACAAATGCACAAGGACAGAAGAGGTGAGGGAAACGCAGAACCATGGCTGAAATTCACCCAATGTTTTGGCTACCAGAACCAGCCGACTATACTAACAGAAAGATTTTTCATCCCCTGAAGTGGAGCAGCAAAGGGACAACTCTGGGCTGCCAGGACACCTAGTAGGGCTTCTGCATTTTGAGACATGATTCCTTGAGGCAATATGACTGAAGAGATGCGGCTCCCTCCAGTGCAGGGTTCTGCTTAAATGCAACACTGAGCCCTGGAAAAAGATATTAACTCATTCCTCATTTGAGCTGGCAAACGTACCAGGAATACCTGGCAGCAGCTCCCCACCATGCTGCCAACCATTCTAGGTACACAGCCGGCTATTTCAGTGATTTCAGAAGAACTCAGAGGATTTGCAGCACAGCAGCAACAGCAGCAGTGGAACAAAAACAACATTTGATTTCTTTGCACAAATGTCTATCCCAGACTGGAGGTAAACCCATTCAGGCACAAACCTCCAGAATTAACTAATGTCCTCATGGCCCAAACCCAGGCTCAACTCCCTCTCTATAAATCAAACAATTAAAGAGCGATACCAAGCAATTGCCTCTCCTATTCTCAGAATGTTTTGTGTTCACGTCACAAGGAATCCTGCAAAGCCTTGATAGGTATATTCATTATTTATGGTCTGCCATAATTATATTGGTTACTTATAGCTTAGCCTGCAGGAGGCAGTGTCATGTGTGGAAAGCAGAACTTATCAATGCTAATGAACTTTTGCAGGGGATTTTGAAAAACTATGATTTCTCTTAAAAACAAGAAATGCAAAATGGCAAGAAGTTTAGTAAGAACATCTGGTCTAGGGTAAAACTGGGGAAAGGTGCCATTGGTTTTGAAACATGAGTTTCTACCCTCAGAGTTTTTCCCTCCAAATAAGAACTCCAGCCCTTCTTTTAGCTTCTACCTATATGGTGTCCGTGCTCTCAGTTCTTTGCACAAACTTGCACAGACTGCACTGGCATTTCTTAATAGCAAGATATTTAAGTAGAGGCAAGTGCCCACCTTCAGGCTGGAGCTAGCGACCACCCACTGGTAGCAGCATATAAACAGCCCGCTTTTTAATGTTAAAAGAAAAAAAAAGGTGATGGAGATATCTCTTCGCATTTTTACTAATGCAATTTCAGTGAGTAAAAATCAGGAAAGTGGCTGGTATTCATACAAACAGCATCATTCCAGTGACCTCTCTAGTATTATACACAGCAACAAACTTTAAGGTCCAGCAGTGCAAAGAAGGCAGAGGGCTTCAGACAACGTGGTACCCTATGGCTATGGTAGAAAAAGTGCACATCAAGAAACTGGCAATACCAGTAAGGTCTCAAATATAAACACACTCAGCTCTGAACTGAATTAGTGAAGAGAGAGATGGTAAAACAGACACTCAGCAAAGGCTCTTCACAGAACGCCAGACAAAGTTTCAGCTTCCTTTTTTTTTTTTTTTAAGTCTGCTAATTTGTGTTTATCAGCACAATGAAAGGTTGGGCAAGGAAAGATACTCAGAACTTAAAAGCTAAAACTGGACTGTCTACATTTCATTCTCTTTTTATTAACCATCAGCAAGTATTCTGCACAGACACAGCCCGTGAAAGTAATAATAGAGAGAAATTAATTACATGACTGTATTTCAATCATGGGGTTTTCTTGACATTTCGTACCAAAGGAATGCAGCTCAAGCAGTTTGTAACTGACAGCAATGCCATGAAATTGCACTACAGCCTTGATAATTATCCTCTTCATTATTTTTATAATATATAAAGATATAAAGTACAACATTCCTCTTTCATTTTATAATAGTATGCAGTATAATGGAAGCAGCTGAAGGAGGATGTTTGTCTTACAATGCTACAGTTTAAATCTAGTGACAAGGAAATGCACATATCACAATATCACATTAATGATGCACAGAGAAGAGCACTACAAGCAGCCGTCCTTTATATAATTATTCCATACAAACTGTAAACATATGGGATAAATAATATACCCCTAACTTTTTTCCCTTCCTCTCTTTCCTTAATATTCAAGAAATGTCAATGACAACTCACTAGAAGGAAAAATATATTAATGTCACTTATGTAAATTTCCTTCTTTGTTAAAAGCTAGTGTCATCAAACCTTGTAAAAAGATTGATGACACACAAAGGGTTGGTCATTTCTTTTATACAGCAGTACCAAGCACTTCTGCACTACACAAGCCCAGAAAATTAATAGAAATGGGAAGAGTCCTTTTGGCTCCATATGAAGACACGAAAGGAGTAAAGGTCTTACCAAGCATTGTGGATAATTTTAATTAGAGAGAGTAGCAGTAAAGCAGTAACACTTCCATAGCTTGGCAAACTATTTTAGACAATATTCAGAAAATGTAAGTATGGAAATCTCAGCTGGAACATGACAAACCTGTGCAAGGAGATGAGAAGTTTCCATTTCCCTGTCTACCACAGTGTCAGCTCAACTTGGTATACGAACAACAGAAGTCAGCTCCAGATGGCTACAAAACAAGTCAGTCTGTTACCTTAGTAAAGCAGAGTTTGAAATCAGGATAACTTCAGGAACAGCAACTTTGCAGGTAGTTTCAGCAGAAGCTGCCAAATTAAGCCTGTAGAGATATGAAGCACTTAAAGCAGCTGTGGAGAACAGTAACCTCCTGTCTCTGAGCATAAAATAAGGATATTCTCTTGGTGCGACCCCTATAAAAGGTAAAATTTATTTAGTCTAGGCAGCATCAGCTTCTTAGTCTGAATTAACTTATCCTAATAACATGATAATACATGCTTCCTTCTGTAGATCGCCTGGCTCCAGCAAAAGAGCTGGATTTTTAAATTACCAACAGACCTTTAGAATTTCTTTCTTCAGACATTGTAAGTAACACCCAAAAAGGAAGATGGCTTGTGCATAAACCGAAAATCCATCACTAAATTTATCATTTTTTCACATCACAAGAGGAATGTGAGACTGTGATATCGTGACTCTAAATAGGAGTGTTGCAGCCACGGAATGCAGACTTGGATCATATTTGCCGCAGTATTAAGGACATTAACTTCGGGGTGTCTGACTGAGGCTCATTTTTTTGTTATATTCATGACATGCATGTATGTGGGTACTCTGTGCCACTTAACAGTCAGTTTCCCAGAGGTTTTGCCATGTTCAAGCTTTAAACAGATCTGTTAAAACTTTGTAGAAAAAAAAAAGCCAGAAATATTTGGCTGTTTGCCCAGGTATTGTATGAATGATAAAACGTATCTTTCTGCATTTTCAAAGCCATGTGTTCCTTTAAATATACCTGACAGCTCTAAGCGTTTTAGCAACACAACTTTTACAATGAGTTTTGGGTAAATCTGCGGCTTCAGCCATTCACCTACCAGTTCCTGCACCATGCAGCCCAGCTGACCCCGTAGTTCCTGGAAATGCCCGTAGTTCTTGGACAATGCCCACTCTGCCTTGCTTGCCTCTACAGCACAGGAATACAGAACAGGGGTAGGCAGGATGGCCCTGCAAAACTTATACCATACATCTCATCTGTGCATCCATAGCACTGCCAATGCATTCTCTGCATATACCCCCCACACACAACAGATCCGATGCTTCCTCATTACAAAAGATTCACTGTGTATGTAATGGAGGGCCAGCCCACGTGTCCTGTGAGTCCAGAATTGTCAGATCTCTTGTGCACACAGAGATCAGCTCCGTGTTAACAGCACATCTCCCACACACAACGAACCAGTGCAATCTTTCCCAGTGACACAGTGGAAGATAACATTTAAATATATATAAAGTCAACCTTATTACTAGGGGAAAACACTTTTCTGTTATAAAACACACTATGGTTATTCAAGAATGTTCTATTCAGTCATGTATATACCCCAGGCAGTTATTTTCATTGTTTTTCAATGGATCAGGGCAGACTATGATATTTCAGGGCATACAAAGAATAAGGCAATACTAGCTTTTGATCCTGAAGAACAAAAGGCCTGCATTAACCTATGTGCAAAGACAGGAGAGCTGGCAAAATGGGGGGGGGGGCAGGGCGAGGGAAGAGAATCTGTCAGATCTTTGAAGTAATCCAAGGTCAAAAGTTTCCTGTTAAGAATATATGAGCAATGTGAACTTACCCTACCCAGGAAGCCACCTCACAAGGTAAACATTTTCAGAAGACAAGTCCTTGAAACTCTTCATAGTGTCAAAGGTTGAAATAAGCAAAGTGGTGGCTGGTTTAAGGCATCTCTCCCTTGAAATGTCCAAACTTCCTTGATTTTCAGAGACATTTTGCAGAGAATGCCAACAAAAGCCCCGTTGGTATATATGAAAAGAGCCTGCACTCTTGGAATAAATAAAGGGATTCAAGTCAAGCCTCAAGGAACAGAAAAACCAACACAAACCACCCCCCACCCTCCAAAAAAAAATAAAAAATCAGATACTTCTAAAAAATTAAAGTGACAAGTATCCAAAAATGTGAGCTATCAAAATTGCCCATTAGAACAGAATCACAGTGCTTTAGTAATAGCTGAAGCCTTGAAGACCTTTCCACCCATCAGGTGTTCATTATTTGCTTCAGCTGAATTGCCAGAGCAGCTTCCATGAACTTGCCAGCACTAAGCCTGCTCGTATCACTCTCCAAGCAGTTTATGTCAAGAGGCTAAGTTTGCACTGAAGCTGACAGCGGGTGCTCACACAAATCCTTTTAGCAATTTAGCAAAGAGTTAATGATGGTTACCTGAAAGTATCCAAGACATCCTCCTGTTTAAAATTGTAGAATTTTGTTGCCTTTACGTATAAACTTAAGAAAACTCAGACTTATGGGAACAACAGTATAACAATGCTTCCAAACAGTTGTCACTTAATTACACATACATTGTTTTCATTTGCTCAGACCAAAGTTATTATTTTCACTTTTTCATTGCTAATTCAATAGGATATTAAGCACATGAAAAGTTTTAAGTACACAGATAGGACCATTAAATTAGGCCTATTCAGACAGGTAATACAGCTTCATACTGACTTAAGTACCTAAAACAGTACCTACAATTAGAAAAGAAACACAGAGAGGAAGTTT
Organism: Haliaeetus leucocephalus; assembly: GCF_000737465.1. Lineage (NCBI taxonomy): Eukaryota > Metazoa > Chordata > Aves > Accipitriformes > Accipitridae > Haliaeetus > Haliaeetus leucocephalus. The sequence continues at coordinate 11,631,038 of NW_010972676.1, forward strand.
CTAAAAAGAAGAGCTTGAAGGGACATAAAGCATACAGCAGATGCACTATCAGATTTCTTCATACGGAGGCACTGCTACAACAGTGTTGTTTCTTCAAAGAGGTAGCCCCTCAACAACATAAAAATATACAGATTTTCAAACACAGTGAAATATTTTCTAATATGAACATCCTAAAAAAGGGAAATCAATAAATGGCATGAAAAACTTCAAAGACGGACCTCCTGTCAATGACAGAGGTTCTTCAGTGATGTAAAGTCTTTGAAGAAGGACTCCCAGTGCTGGGAAACCTTTGAAGTGACAGAAAGCAGACATTTATAATTACAGAAAGGTGCGGTGTCCAGCAGAGATAGTAAAAAGATATAACTGGGGTATGTGTGGGGGAGGTTGAGCGGTGGCTTGGGCCCTGAGTGACCCTGTTTACTTGAAGCCTAAAAGCCTGCAAGGTCAACTCTATATCCATATGAAAGAGACAATTTGTGAAATGGAGATGTGGGTAGGGCTTAGAAACCAAATTACTGCAGCTTTCACACTTCTAGCATATGTTTATTAAACAAAGCATCTCTCTCTTTTTCTCACTACCCTAGATTCCAGCACACACATAACTACACAGCCCATTTTCACTTTGCAGCCTATAGTTCCCCTGAGGGGATAGCTGGGCTTGTTATGTCCATTGGCTCCAAAGCTGGCTTGTACTATGAAGCGGGGTAGTCCAGCTTTACAGATATTCATCTACATGTTTTTCATGAGTGTATTGCTCCTTCCTGAAATTTTTACTTCCCTCTTCTCCCCTGCTCCCTGGCTATTTTTTTTATAAAGTGATACAGAAATCCAGAGAAGTGAAAAATTATATTCTGGAAAAAAACTGTGAACTGTCTGGATTCTGGAGTTCTTTGAATTCTTGGCTACTTGAAAGGAAAAATGTGAAAGTTTAATTTACAGGAATAGATTTTTGGTTTCCCCTCAGACTACAAGGTAAGTCTCTGCCTTGTTTTCGGAGCAGAGCAGGGTGTGCCCATGCTCTGAGCAGTCTGAAAGCAGAAGTCATTTTAACATGGTATTGAGCTCACACTAGCGTGCCCAGCTGAGAGACAGAGTTAACAGCTCAGTCTTGTCCCTGCCTTTCATATCTCCACACCTCCTGGTTGTCCCAAAGCACAGGCCCAGGTCTCTTGCTTCTGCCCCAAAGATCACATAGCTACATCCAAAATATTCATTTCTAGCTTATTCCCTGCCTGTGACATGCTAGAAAGACAACATTTACAGAAAAACATCAGCCTCTGATGCCAGCCAAGATTTTCTGTGACGTTGAAACAAAAGGCAAGCAAGCAAATCAGCAAGATGCTGCCACCTCATTTGAACTCGCTTGGTCTTTCTTCTACAGCTGGACCAGGATCTGGAAGCAGGGCTGTTCACAGTGGGCTGACACGGGCCCTCCAGCCAAGAGGTCTGCACTCTTCTGCTCTTGTGTGAGAAGGACACCAGAGCATCCTGTTCCTCCATGGCCTATAGCTCTGCCTGTGAGCCTCAACTCCATCCAGTGCCCAGGCAGGAGGAAAATGAACTACCAAAAAGCAAAAACCAGCTCCTTTTTCCTTGTACTTCCCTGCAGCTTACGTAGCTAAGTACTTCCAAGCAAAGGTTGGTAGAAGATGTCATCCTTTTAACACTGAAATAAAACACATGGACAATGATACTTGCTAACTTTTACACAGCACATGGCATCCACAGATCTCAAATCCAGTGACTAACCCAGTTTATGAATGGGAAAACTGAGGTCCTGGACAGAAATTCAGGCTAGCTCTGTAAAAAACAAAGTCTTAGCACAAACATACCACCGTTTATTACTGCAGGAAATTCAGAGTAGACAGCATTTGAGTCTATTTTTGTCTTTAGATAACCTTCAGTCCCAGGTTAAGGTCAGAACTAGAGAAAATAATACCAAAGTCCAATGCAGTCTTTAGAGAATTGCTGAAGCTTATTTTGTTGAACTCTTCTTTTGCTGGCCAGACAGCAACCATGTAATTAGGATAACTATGCAATAGTGTTTTTAAGGGAGTGCTATAGAGAAAAACTCAAACTACAGTACATATAAAAGCACTGTATTTGTTTTCTCATGCATCAACAATTTAGTTTTTCTTCTGTTCAGGAGGTTGGCCTGAAGGGAATAAGGGAAAGGAAATCACAAAGATTATTACCTTTTTATAACTATCTTTCTAAAAGTTATGGCATCGGCTACACGAGGTGTGTAGTAAAAAGGAAAAAAAAATCCTAAATACCAATGGAGAGACCGTATGGAAACTCAGAAGCAATTAACATGCAGACAAAATTTTTAAGAGTAGTGATGAAATTAAGTATTGTTGCCAGAAGATGTTTACTATTTAAAATATCTTTCAGGTCTTTCAAAATATTGCTTGGAGGATTTGGCATGACAAAGAAAGCAGATGTCAGATAACACATAACACATCAAGAAAACAATAATATATTCTGAGCTTAAGAGTCCTGCTGGTGATATGGGACAAAAATATGCCTGGGCAATCTGAAATAGCTTTTAAATAAAACAAAACCAAAACAAATTTAGATGTTATTTTTGAAGTGCCTACACATCATGTAAATTTTGTGCTACAAAAAGTTAGGCAACAGACAGGATGAACTCAGCAAAAACTGAATTACCCTAAATGCAACAGATCAGTGGAAATTGTTTTCTGATGTGTAGTATTTGCTAGCTGCGTAATATGCACTGATAAGATTCAGAACATCTGAAGTACGTATGGTACACAGTGCTGTTTATACCACAGCTGTCTAATGCCAACACTTTCATAAAACAAGCACCCTAAATCCACAGCTGGACATCATTACAAAAAGGTGGGTGCAAATGTATAGACCTTTCCAAACTGAGAAGCAAGGATACCTTCCTCATGGCTGCTGCATGACAATCCTTTTGCACGCTTAGCAATATCACGTTCAGTGTGTTCTGGCATGTGATATGACATGTAAAGATCTGCATCCATTAAGATACCTGTCTTTTCTCCTCCTCATCCCTATTACTGGGATCTCTTAGGAGTCACATACCAGTTGTTCCTCGCTTTCATACCCTGGATTCTAGGCTGTGTCTGCAGTCAGTACAGCAAAGCACAGACTACTAAGAGCAGTGGCTTTCCCCCTGTGTAGAATGAGGACATGCTCTCTGCTGATGATTTGAATTGCAGCCACAGTACACCTTGGACAACAGCACAGGACCAGAAGTCATGGTACCATAACAGCCATTTGGGTAATGCCTCACTTACAAATGAGACCAGAGGAAAACAAAATTATGTTTAGTGCACTAATTACATCACAGGGACATCCTCATGACATAGTAAGAAAGGTATCTAAGTGACCTTCCACAGAGGAACCAGTAGTGAGGCCTTAAAACGAGGACCAAAACACCCTGAATTTAATAACAAAAAATAAACCATGAGCAGACAGTACTATGATTCAGAAGAGGGAGGCTAGAATACCAGTACCAGTATTTCTTGTAATTGGAAAGACTTTATGGCTCATTTCAGGGGCAGATAACTGCTGTCGCTCATCTTACGGGTAAGAGGAACTTGAACAACAGGCTCAGTTGGCAGGTAGGGTGGGCTACCTTATTCATGCATTTAAAAGAAAAAAATTGTCACATTTGGCCGTAGTCAAGAGATCAAGAGAAAGAGTAGTACAGAATGACCCAAAGTTATATGCCTAGTTCATATTCCAGGTTTTTACTGTAGATGATAATAAATTCAGTGAGTTTGCCAAGATGTCATCTTTGTCATATTCCTTTTTGCTGTTCTTTCCTTATATTTTGCCTGAGAACACAAGAATCAGATTTATGAAAAATGTATGCTGTTGTCAAGTACATACAAGTAATTTCTGTGAAGTGTTAACTAAGAAGGACCTATCTGCCAAAATTTAAGTATATGTTTGTTTTTAAGCACTTTTTATTTTCATTCTTCTGTGGGAATCATCAAAATATGATAATGTATTGTTTAAATTCTAAACTTCAAATATAATAAACTAACCTGAGACAGGACTAATGCTGAGAACTCAGTAATTCTTCTTATACCCATTGGATTTCAGGCACCTCTCAAGCTCCCAAATGCCTTTCAGATCCTAGAGATGTCTCACAAAAAAAACAACCAACCAAAACCAAAAAACAGACTTTTAATTTTTTTCAAATATCAATCAGAATACATTGCTTGCTTCATTAAATAGCCTCTTCCAAACATACAGGAGCTGTACATAATGGAAACTTGAAACGCTGTATTAGCAGCTGACTGCATAAATCTATAAAATCCAGACATTACGAAACTTCTCTGAAACAGATTTAACCATTATATTCAATTCTATCAGGTAACATCTACATACAGTTTCCAAAATATGTTCATTTTTTTTAATATCAATAAGAACAAAGAGCATGGATCAGACCTCTAGTATTCTTTATGCAGAAACCACAAACAGGAATCACTTGCTCGGAGTGCACTATATTACAGCCTTACCCTGCAAATGGTGATGCATGTGTGAAATCCAAAGTCAGTAACTGTGAAAACTAATTTTATCAATATTAGCAGGATTAAATCTACTTTTGAATATTAACTGCTTAGCAGCACTGACCTGATACATGAAATATAACAGAAAGGAGAGGATAAAAGTTACCATGGAACAGAAAATGATCATCAGTTTAGTTGCATCTTTCTTTGGACTTTAGCTGGTTCTGGCTACAGTCTGCGTGTCCTTTGTGAAAGACAACCGAGTGTTTGAAATGAAAAGCAGCGGACAAGAGTAAGACTTCAAAGATCACAGCATCAAGATTTCTAGGGCTTTCCAGGCATCAAGTATGAAATGGATATTCAGCTATTTAGCAGTGAAAAGGCAGCAAAATAAAAGCATGCTTTCACAAGCAACTCTGGGCAAAGAGCAAAACACAAGTTGATTAATGGTTGGGATATGGACCAAGTTCGGTGTTAGAGAAAGTACGTCTGAGGCTTATCTCCAGCACGTGGCTTTTTGCACATACCTTCAGTAGGTGTCTTAGGGCTCAGTTCCACTGCCTAAACATGGCTCTGTCTTCAACCCACGGAGATGGCAGATACAACAGAAGACATGCAGATACCAGAACTTTCTGGAATAGCAGCTTTAGGCCAGGAGAACATAGTAAGGCTTCTTAAATGTCGTTAGACTGCTATATGGAGGCAACTGAATGCTCCTGCCCCCCATGGTATGTGGGGATGCAGCTCTGAAGCGCAACCCAGAAAACCTGTCCCAGTTCCTGTAAGCACTGATGTGTTTTGTCTGCAAGTTTCCTAGGCCCACCTTAAAACTTGCTCCTTAACCCTGGGCAGGTCAGTGCTTTGACTTAGGATCCACAGATCAGATGACGCACTACAGGACCAATCCAACATGCAACTGTACATAAGCAAATCTCACTAAACATAGCAGCAGCTAGAAGTTCCCTCAAAAACTTGGGGAATGAGGCTCACTGTCAGTCTCACTTCCCTAAGACAACAGATCAGCAGCCACTGTGTTTATGCAGGGTCTGAAGGATAGTAACATTGCCTTCTGCAGTAAAGCAATGCCTAGTGAAGTACCCTAGCCAGCAGGATTGTTTAGAATTAAGTGATTATCCACTCACAGATGTCTAAGTCTTCTTATGTGCCAGGTGATGCCTGACCTCCAGGTCACCTAATGCTGTGCTGCTCCCTGAGCTCCCAGTCCACTGATCAGCCAGGCTCACTCCACCCTGGCTGCAGGGTCAACCCTTCCCTCCAAAACCAGGGCACGGCCACTGTATGACAAAAGCCTGAATCCCACATCACGCACGAGTCAGATCACAGCGCAGGTGTGCACTTATGTCCCACAGTTCAGATAACTTCTTACGGTCATACCACGTCTCGGCGATGGCGATGACTGCCCTTCCTCAGGCACGTTGGGGTGGGTACAGACCCTAACAATTAGGAGGTTTTAGCTGCTGTGATGAGAAGGGCTGTCTATGACTCAAGGCAAAATGAATTCAATTCCCACGGCTGCTAAATGACAAAGACTTCAGAGATACCACTCTTCCACTTTGAAGGATAGCAGGACACAGAACAGGAGGGGAAGAGGTGAGCCTCATCCTAAAGGAAGGATGGCTACTTAGAATCTCCCCTCTGCTATTTTTTTTCTAAAGGGAAACCACACGGTCCAAAAAGCCACAGGGAAAAAGGAAAGCAACAAGGGAGCAGAAGATTGTTCGTGCTTCTGTATGCTCTAGATTCCTCGCAAATAACAGGGATTTGTTATGTTGCAGGAAAACTGAGCATCTAGCTGGAGCCCTCCTGCAGAAATCAAGGCCCGAAGTGTGTAGGTCGTTGACCTTACCTGATTTTCAAGGGCATTTTTCTGAGCTCTTTTGCAAACTGTGTTATCTCAACTTCAGTGGCAGTACCAGTCTAAAATCCAGAGCACAAAAGTCAGGTATCTCCTAGACTGTTCGCTTTCTTTTGTGTTTTTCTGTCAATATTATAATACAATATATACGGAGACTAACTTTTAGAGGGTTTGGAATTAATCTGTTCATATTGCTATTGTTTGGAGAGCACGCATTTTTCTAAGAATCGCCTACCTCTCGTATCCATAAACTATGCACAGTATGGTGGGTTGGATAACATCAAAGGAAGCAGATCTTTTTCAGTAATATATTGTATTCCGTAAATCAGCTTGAAAGGTATTTTTGAGCTCATTTTGATTTTTATGTTTTCTTTTTCCTGCTGCTTGATGTAAAACTGACAAAGTAAAACTGACAATAAGCTGCAGAAAGATGCAAGCTTCCTAGTACAGAAGAGTAAACATTTCTCTTAACAGATGGAGTCATTTTCGCTTTTATTATCATTAACAAACTTCAAAACTCTATGCAAGTGGAGGAGCCAACAAGCTAGCAGTGTACTCCTGGGTGTTGCTTTACTGCTACGTTTTTACAGATACTTGTATATTATCTTTAGAAGATCATGTAAATTAAGACAGTGTCAGCTACACATATAGGGCATCCTTGAGGCCTGCAGTCCAATACTTTGAGCAGGACCGCAGAAATCAGACTGTGAAGGATAAGACCGAGTACAGTCTTTGAGTCACTAAACTGTTACCACTCAAAAGCCAGTATTTTCCACCCCACAGCAACACTGAACTGCAGTTATTGCCGGCTCTCTAGCACAAAACAGCTGCATTGTTTATGTAGCACACAGATGACATTAAGAAAGCAAATATATAGATTGAAAACGGGGCAGTAATGCAAATAAGGCCACTGCTGAAGTGGAGCGAGGAAACGCTTGGGGGAGCAAATCCTTGGGGGAGACCTGATGCCTGAGTTGGCAAAGCTGTGCAGCTAAACTTTATTTGCAAAGAAGGACAAGAACCAAAATGCCCACAGAATCAGTTCTTTGTCCCAGTCTTTATGGATCTTTCCCATGTAAACCATCCCTGCCTTTTTCACAGCATAGTCAGAGACAGTTGTTATTCTCAGCCCACGATCTATTGCTAGTAATGCATATGTTACTGAAAGCAGCATCACACAATTGTGGAATCATTGTTTCAGTTAGGAAAATTACTGTAAATAATTTTATTTGGCTGTCCAGTCTGTCTACAACATGCTTATTTTTTTCTACTGTATAAAGACATCTAGCATTTGGAGATGTTCTATGTAAATTATTTTTTAGAGGAATACACGTTATGAACCACAAGGGTTTTAAACTACAACTGCATTTCCAGACTCATTGAAACTGCCCCAAATTTAGATATAAAAGCTCCTTGTACAATTTTTCCTTCAAATTTTCTATTATTTTATACAGCCAAGTAGCTGGTGGTAAATTGTAAACATAGCTAAAACCTGCAGAGATCCTTTTATAAAGAGTTTAAAAAGCCATTTAAGATTTAAGCCACTGGATTATTAATTTACTTCAGCATTTGTGAGCTGTAAAACTACAGCTATAGCGTTTTGTTTTCATGTGTAGCTTGTAGACTTTACTCATCATAAAAAGGATTTTTTTGTTTGTTTTCACAATAACTTTTTGCTACACATTTCTTTTAGCTACAGACTAATTTGTAAGAGCATTTTGTGTGCCTGAAACGGGCAGCAATTTAATTTTCTTTTTGCTTCTTTAATGTATCAGCAGAATCAGTTAGATGCTGCAAATGAGTGAGGAATAATAATATCCAGAGAAAATTACAGAAATAAAGAGTAAATAACTCAGTGTTAAAGAAGAATTAATATAATGGGATCACTCAGAAACTATCAGGATCATTAATGAAATTAAAGTATAACCCATACTAATTTAAAAATTCAGTTAAAGGCTACACTTAAAATTACTAAATGTCAGGGGAAAATATTTAAATTATGAAAATAATTATTATAAAGCTCTGACTGGAAAGTACCCATTTACACAAGCCTAAAGTCACCCATTGAGTTTATATGCATTGATACTCACGCTATATTATTGAGCACAAAATTATTAAGGGAAATGGCTTAGTTCCATTTACTTTTAAATATAATTGTGATACAAATAAATATACAAATACACTTTTACTGTATTTCTTGGATTAGCTCCATCTGACTCTTCTGATACTTTGAAATTAATTTGATTTTCTGAAATATATACACTTGTACATGTACTTAAGGGATAGATTTACTGACAACATGTAGGGTGTTGAGGGGGTGATAGCAGCGTATCAGGGATGAGGCTGAATTGCTGCTGGGTTCTTTGAGTTCCTGTCCATCATACATCATACACTTACATCCACCAACCACCACCCCACATATATACACACCTGCAAAGCATGTGCAAACATGACTGTCTCTGAATCACTGACCAAGCTTTCTGTGCAAATACCAGCAAAATTTTCAAACATAATTTTTAACAACTAACAAAGATTTTGTGACTGTACTCTAAAAGGAAGTTGGCAAATAGTTAAACTCTGAGAAGAGGGCCTGGAAAACCTGCTACTGGTGAGAGACTAAAGCAGCTGAAGAGATGATTAATATATGTCAGGATTACAAGGTGACACCTCAAACCCATGGATGTCTTGACTGATCTTCAACGGAGAGAAGACAGATTTTCCCCACAGTTTATGGGAGTGTAGGAAGAAAAGGTTGTAGGCAGAAGTAACACCAGTTATTTGATGTGAGTCATTGAATAGTTGAAGCTACAGAAGCTGTCTTTACCTAATAACTGGAAGATTTCCTAGCCACTTGAATTCTATCAACCACATTTGGGTGTCTTCACTAAGCTCATACAGTTCAACCAAAACCAGTGTATCTAATGGGGAAAGCAGGCCAAATTCTAGGGCATGGTTATGCAGAAAGTCTGAGCAAATTTTTACAGTCCTTTCTTTTAGATATAGAGTCCAATTCTGATAACTAATTCATATTGTAGGTATCTATTGTGCTTCACTGTCACAGCACTGTCGAATTTTAAATCCTGGAAATGCTACTGGTAGACTTACTTTCTTCCCTGCTGGCCCCATGCCTTCCCTATTTATCTTTATGTTGTTGTCCCATATATTTCCTATTTGTCCCTATTTGTCCTGAGCACAAGGGAAAGAGTGGGAGAATTGAAGTTGGCAGAAAAGGAGTTGAAAAGACAATACCATTCAGGGTTTTTTATAAAATCAGTCCAATGAGGACAATAAGGTAAATAACCCCTTCGTGTACTGTACACCAATTACAAACCGTATTTGCTGTCAGTGACAACCTTCCGGCCACCTCCAGAGTCCTTCCACAATTACAGCGAATTGCTAAGATACCAAAAAACAGGTGATAAAGTCAGTAAATATGTAAAATTTGAAGTGGCTTGTTGAGCTCAATGGAGTTACTCCAAAGTTAGAACAGCAAAACTACAGCCAGAATCCAGATATACATGACAAATTACTGTAAATAATATCTTTCAGATGTCTGGATAGACTCTCTAAAGACTCTTCAAGTATAATCAAATAAATACTCCTGGTCAATCACAGCACTATTAAAACATACAATCAGAATGGTCATGGTCTCTCAAACATAATTGATTTTGTCCAGTTTGTGAAAAGAAACATTTTGGGAGAGAAGCAAGAGTTGAGAGGGGCTTTGTTTTGGGTGGGTTTTTTTTGTTGTTTTAGGTGACCTCATAATTTATTTCCAAATCTGGAACAGTCTGTTCTTTTCCTTTAAAAACAAACTGGAAAAAAATGTGGCTTTAAAAACAAAGACAAATCTGCAGAAAGACTTTGCTGAGGGTATTTCTCCTTCATCCTGTTTGAGATGATCAAACAGTAGGTTTTCTTTTAAAGTATTCATTGGCTCTCTTATAGCTACTATATTCAATTATATTTAATGTACTTTAAAGCTACATAAAAAATGTGGAACAGAGGAAAGGAAGAGAAAGGGCATTACCCCATTACAGGTCATCTTCTGGTCAAAAAATATTTTGCTGTCCAGGGAAGTTTACAACTTCAATCCTTTGACGGCACTTTAAAGAAAATAAAAGTAGATATTAACACAAAACACACAAGTATATATATGAGATGAATCGTGTGTGTGTGTGTATATATATATATATATCATGTATATGTATGAGATGAATCATTAATTTCCCCTAGTAATTTAGTGATATCAATTACTGAGTTATTTTGCCTGCCTTTTTGTCAGGATGTGACCCTAGCCCAGTTCCTTTAAAGTTTTACAGATGCAATTTCCATTAGAAGCAGCGGAGGCAAAAAGGGAGAGAGAGAAGAGGAAACTAACACATATTTTCTCTGCAATATGCAAACTTAGCTAGAAAAAACAGCAGAACACCTCACTCGAAGCCAATTTTTCAAAATATAACTGTGCAAAACACCAAATGCAAAACCAAGACTGTTAGGTAAATCACACCACCTCCAGCCCCTGACACAATCAGAGAGCAAACAGAGCAGGAATCAAACAGCGAGTGGTTTCTTTGTTCACAGATCCAAGCTCTTCCTCGCCAGCGCTCAGCTCACATCACTCTCGCTTTCTCCCTCCCTCTCTTTGCTCTGTCCCAGAGCAACACTAGCCGTGATTCTGCAGGTAACACTTTGTTTTTTCATCTTGGTCTTTCACTGCCCACGGTGCAGCTACTCACAGGCATGCTCCTTTCAAACTGCCCAGCAAAATCCTTCCATACATATAACTAAGCTTTTCTCTGACCTGCCATATGGCTTGTCTTTTGCATTGTCAATTCCCAAACAATTCAGTTTTTCACTCTAAATATGAATTTTCCTATATCTTCTATTCACCCTTCACTGTCAGGTAGCTGTCAGAGGCTGCTTGCTTTGAAATCTCTGTCCTAATGATGATGCATGAGAAGAATATAACCCCTGGCAGGTATGTTTAGTAACAGACTGAAAGCAGACCTTAGAACAGAAAAATATGTAAAAGGATAGAGTTATGAAACCTAATAACAAAATAGATACTGCATTTTAAAATATTTTAAGTCATATGGGCCTCAGAAAGAATCAATAGCTAACACTTTCAAAAGCTCCAGGTTAATTTTTAAAATACTATTGGAAGCATATATGATTTTGACCTCATTAACCGGAAAGGTAGGAAGCATGGTTTAACTTGTTTGAAAGGCAGTGGTGGCAACAGTCGCAGCGAACTACTCCTTTTGCCGAGATCCAGGAAGGACTGTGCCTTAGTTCCTGAACTTCTCCTGAGCTCTCTGGTTACTTCACTAATTCCTACCTGAGTTTACTGGTGGACAAAAGGAGGGAACAATGCAGCTTTGCATTGGACCTCACATAATTTCTTGACTTCACAAAGCTTCCACTGGATCTGAGTTCAGGGGCTTGCAAAGGTCAAAGCAGCATTTTATCCAAAAGAGTTGGCGTATAAGTAGTTAACAAGCATAAATACCTGATAAGAAGTTGTACAATTTTGAAAGGGGTAGGGGATAAAATAATTCAGAATAACAGGACTAAACGAAGAGAAACAAAATTCAGTCAAAAGATCACACGTGAACAAGTGTGACTATTTAGTGCAGGTTCACTTCAAACCAAAACCAAATGAATCAGCAGGCGAGTTATCTGAAGCAAAAAGTGCCTGAATAAAAAGAAGCAAAGTATAAAATAGGAGCTGCAAAAATTACTAAAATGTGGACTCCTTCATGAAAATTAATGCTACCATAATGCTAATAGATATATAACACACAGGAACAATTTGTGCATTTGCAGTAGAGCAACACAGACAAGAACTTTCTTCTCCCTGCTTTAGCAACATAAAAATAATTACTTATAATAATGCTGTTTACCAACCTTAATGCATGTACAGTATACCAAATATTGCCCTGCCTCATGGTGAAACTGTCTACCTTCTTCCTTGCCTGCGTCTCATCCAGCCCAGACTTTCTTCTCTACCCCGGCCCACAACTACTGCTGCTTTACTACCAGCAAGACTCCAGCACATCCTGACCCCAGGATTTTACTATGGAAATTTTTCTCATTCCTATACGTCTGGCCTTTTCTTGTCTCTTTGAGCTCATCTTTATCGTAGTCCCACTGTGACAGTCCCCTATCTACAGGAAGTCCTATTTCTACAACTACAACAACTTGTTAGTGATTACTGCCCTGAACCCACACTAGATCTGCCATTTGTGAAGTTTCCCTCCATGTTTCTGTTCTGTCAGCAGCCATTTTTTCCACTGATTTCACTGTTCATTTAGCTTTCTGTCACTGCCCTCGTGCAAGGAACTCCTTGACAGCTTACAAAAAGAGGCCTTTTTTCCACACCTTCGTAATTTGGCAGACTCTCCTACCGCCTCATTCCTCTAGGAACTTGCAAACATAGCAGGCATCTGACTTTCCTAATTGCCCTGTCATAGAGAAAGAAAAAGTAAGCACCTTTCAAACTGCTTGTAACATTACCATCCAAGGGAAGTAGTCTGAATTGTTTAAAACCAGACAGTACAAAGCATCACACAGTACATGGGGAAAACCCAATGTTGGCAAGGGACTAAACTTGGCAACTTAAAAGGTGTTTTCTTTCTCCACTTTTTGTGATATCCTGAAGTGCTTTTCTGTGCTAAGGTAGAAATTGGCACTTGGAGGCAAACCTTTTTTCCAATGTAAATAATGGCTCTAGGTTACATCATGTGACTTTACTTCCTTACCTTAGGTATCTATCTGCAAGTGTCGCTTCAATTATCCTTAGTGATTTTATTAGTTATTCCTTTAGTACCTGGGGAAGATCTACTTTTCTCTCCCGTTCAGTGTACTGGAGGGATTCAACAGAGGTCATGGGAGCAAAAACGCAGCTCTGCAGCCACCTCAAGTCTTAATTCCTTTAAGAATTGGGTCTCTCCAAACTATATGCTAACTGCCACAGTGCTGGTCACCTCTCAAATTCTGTTTTGCCTTCTCTGTCAAATGCAGATGAAGTGCATGCTTCCATGAGAGGAGACAGGAGAGCACTGCTGGCTGGGGAAGGCGTGGGGAGCATGCACATTTGTGTACCACATGGGAATGCAGATGCCTGGCGAAGCAGAGAGGAGCAGAACAAGTGGAGAAGTCACGATCTGTAATCAAGCAGTACCTTTTTCCCCATGGAGGAGGAGTGCAGGAAGAATGCCTCCAGGGTCTCTTGGCTCCACAGTCCCTCCATGACCAGAAGGGTGCTTTCTTCACACACATAGACCTCCAGGGTTTAGCTGAAGTACTCACCCTGTGACCAGAGATGGGTTAGACTTGAACCCTAACACCTACAATTAGTCCTCAGAGCCTTCATTTCATTCTTTACATTATTTACATTAATAAACATCTGACTGAACCACTTTCCAGGCTCTTCTGTTGATTTATGTACCAGTTTTAATTTTTTCTCTCAGGTAGTTGAAGAGTTTCAGCTGCTGAAAAAACCAAACAAACCAAAAAGCCAGTGAACACGCCAAGAGGAGAGCAGGGCTAATATCTTGTAGCCTTTATGCATCTTCTGAGGCTCTGTGTAAATTGTAAGGCCTCTTTCTTCTTTTACTGCACACTGTTGGCATAGTTGGAGCAGGAATCTTGTAATGTCAGCCGAGAGGACCCACGCAGAGTCACCGAAGCCCCAGGAAGAAAAGAATTAACAGCCTTCAAAAATGGAAAAGTTTTAAAAAGAGATATTTAAAAGGTTTGACTTGCAGCCAAGTGTTAAACAGTAAATACAAGTTTTAAGTGTCTTAACGATTGAGATGAAGTATCATAATTCAGCAGCATGGAATGGGACCTCTTACTGGGAGAGGCTAAAGAAGAAAACTGAACCAGTACAAAAGGAACCCCCTCTAGGGAAGATCTCACACATTTGGGCCTGGAGTCTAGTTAGAGTAGGCCAAAACCTGATACTTTTATCTCCAACCTTTGACCCTGACATCTGGAAACTTAGTTTGAGTCAAACAGAAGGAAGTTTTCTTTTCTATTTCAAATACTTTATAGAAGAAAAACTTCAAGTATCTACAGTCAAGTCTGTTAGTACAAACTACTTTTATTTGTGCACTTGTAGTGAACTCTAAAATATGGAACATTTGTGCAGGAAATGCATGCGTCAGAACTTTTGGGAAAAGAGAGTAACTTGGTGAGACTGGCACATTGTTCGATGCTTGTATGGGATCCAGATAACAGCCCAGATAAACATCTCCAAGGGGGTGCTGAAGAGTATAAAAGGTCCAGTTCCTTTGATGTTCTTAGATGTTCTCATTTAATAGCTATCAGCCCCGGTGCCAGAAATAACAACATGTTTAAACATTCTGTATCAAAACACAAATTAAATTCATTTAGCATAACCTGTGTTTCCAAAGTTCATTTTCATCTTTAGCTGGAACACTAAGTGTGATGTAACTCATGTTCTTCCTGGCAGTTATTTTCATTATTATGTTTATTACTCATTTAAGAGACTTCTTTTTTTTTTTTTTTTTTTTGAACAGAGGGATTAATGAATTTAGACTGCACATTATAACATCAAAAGCTTTGGTTTCAAATAAGCCCATCTGAGCTACAGGAGATTTTCTCTCCTTATATGAAGCTAAACAGCAACTTCAAAAACATATCTCAGTTATAGTATTATTTTCTAGTTGACTGAAGTCATGGGGTTTATGTCAACCTGTTATATTTGCATATAATAAATGGCTACTTATTTGTATTGTCCGAGCGACTCCTTTAACCCACAGTCTGTTTAGAAGTCAGATGCTTTCCACAGATACCAGCTCTCTCCTCAGAAGGATTTCTGATCATGTGAAAGAACAAAAAATAATAATAAAGGGACCTCTTGTTCAGGATTCAAACGATTGTTCGAGATCAGTTCATCAGTAGTGGTGAAGACACATGCAAGCATTTTAACATCATGTTGCTCAGGCCATTATTAAAATTTTATAGCAAACAAGAAAATACTAAACAAAGAACGCAATACATAAGATTTAGCAAAAAAAATTCTAACCTGATATGTTCCTTTTGATCACTAAGACTTCTGTTTACAAGTGAAATATTTTTTTTCATCCACTATTGATTAATGGCAAATGTGCAAATTCTCATTGGATGTGCATACAGAGGTCTCAGAATCAGCCTAACTTCATAACTGAAGGCAGAAATCTGCAGGATTTTCTGTTTAATAGAGCTCTTTAGGATACATGAAGTCCCTCATCAGTTATTTTACTAGAAATATTAGAATATTGCTTAGCATGCTGGCCAAAATACCAAATTATTCCAGGTAAAGTATTTCACTGGTTATTTTCGGTGAGTCTAGACAGCTTTACAGCACTGCTTTTAAAAGAGTGTAATGCCCACGTTAAAGGTCCTGCCTCTGCGTTTCCCCATGCAGAGAGAACACCTCTCATGTCAGTGGAAAATACAGGCCTCAGCTAAGGAAATTATGTCAAAAGCTTCACCTTTTATTGTCCTGAGAATTTTATTGTGTTTGAAGGAATTCAGTCAGTAGGAAGCATCTATACCCATCTGCCATCAAAACCAAAGTACCATCTCTGAAACTGTTAAAAATTCACTTACGTAACTTGAAGTTGCTGTGGATAAACACCATGAAAGACCAAATTTTTTAGAAAATTTTTAGAAAACTTTAGCGAATTCCTCTTTGGAAGCAGGTACCTGCTTAATCGTCTCTGGTCTAGAAAATAGGCACTCTTGCAGGAGATGTAAGCAAATGGAAAATTGCTCTGTCGTTGTGAACTATGAGAACGGAGGAGTTCTGCTCCTTATTGTTTTACACAAGACTGCATAAAACATTTTTGCAGTTTCTGAGATTTTCATCCTGCCTCTCAAAATGAGTTCAGCAATTGCTATCTCATCCCCATACTAGAACAACTAATAGCACTGTATGAAACACCCCTCATGCCTTCCACCCCAGTCTCAAGTTCCTATGAACTATGAAGTCCTCTCTTCGTGTGCAGTTTGCAGTTCTCTACTAGCCTCTTACAGCTCTATTTTTCATAAAGGTGGCCTAACAGAAGGAAGCACACAGCCACTAAAAACACTATCCCGTGCACTTTGGGAACACATCCCAGTTAATACTTACATTACTGCAGAATAAAAAGAAGTCCTTTCCACAGTCTTAGCTTTGGGCCACTTCACCTCAAGGAGCAGACTGCTTCTCCCCTTACCTTACCTTCTGGTCCTCACAGAAGGCTGGCCATCCTGTTGAGACTATTGTCCACATGAGTACAGTTGACTGCTCTACAGCCGGCCAGCCTGTTTCAATAGCTCTGGCTGACATGTCATTTGGTTCTTCGTTCTTAGGTAACTCAGGCTCTAAGGGGAAGGACATGCTATATCAACTTAAAGGTTTTGGTTTAATAAGACAGCATTCACATTTGCTTTCTTGAAACCCAGAGCTGTGGCATATGATCATTTCCAGGTTTACAGCTAGGCTGTAATTATTGATGCACATACTCGTAGTACCTAGACTCATTACCAAAGGTTACAGTTATTTCTTTTTAAGTTTTACTTTAGCATGCTCCAACCACACAGTGCACTAGAAGATAGAAGGTCAGGTGGCCTTTTAGTCAGTGATCCATCTCTCAGCTCTGTTACATGAACAACGTAAACAACTTGGAGAATTATTGACCTGTTTTATTTTACGTATCAGTGTTGGGAGGAGAAGGAAAGGTTGATACAGAAATTAAGGCAACCAAGGAAAAAAACCACAGAAATAATTTGATGTACTCATCTGTATTTTAGTATGCAGGAAAACTAGGTAAAATGATATAGATGGGAGAGATCTAATTCTCTCTTTTCTTCACAGCTCCAAACCCAAATAAATAGCAGGAGTGCTGAGCCAGATAGGTTTTTCCATTTCCTATATTTTCTTATGTCTTAACTCTACAGTACAGCAAGGAGTGCATTCTCCTTTTGAAGCACAGACCTAGCATTAACATTTATGGGAGTTATGCACACATCAAAAGAAAAACCTACTTTAAGCAATTTATAAATCTGAATATTTTTTCTCTGACCAGTGCACTTGTAGGATTATCTATAGGAAAGCGCCAAAATTTCTCATGTTATTTCTGCTGCTGAATACCTGTAAAAGGAAAGAAAAAAGGAGAGAGAGAGAGAGTATGAGAGAATGAGAGAGAGAGAGAGAGAGAGATGGGAGTAGAAGGGGGGTGGGAAGGGGGAGAGGGGGAGAGAGAGACAAACGCCCAGCAGATGTGAAAACTCTTTAAAATAGTTTCTATTCTTCTTGGTATGTTTTCCTTAGCATTTCAGGGACCAAAAGCATATTTGTTTATGTTTAGAGCTGTTTGTAGAAGTGTTTCCCTTCCCGACAAGACCTTTTCATTGCTTTTTGTCCACTTGAACTTGTGCCATGTACACATTCCTTAAGTTGTTTAAACCCTCTGTACATAATGCCATGAAGAACTTGTACTCCCTTCCACTTTTTCAGTGCTTTCTGATCCTACAAATTAATGTATGCTCCCATCATTATTTTGTGATTAAAACCCCTTGATCTTTCATACATGCAAAAAAGAATTCCTTGGTCATACGTTCCCATTAGAGAGAGAGCTGATTAAAGGAGTCCCTTATTCAGTTCCATTCTATTCCTTTCCAGTTTAATCTCTTGGAGAAATAACGCCACTTCCTTTTCCTTGCTTCTTCCCTTGACTATTTTTAATAGATTTTGCCCATACATATTCTCTTTTATCTGATGTGTAAATTTAAATTCAGCAAAAAAAGTAAATTTAAGCTCTTCCTTTAGAAAAGTAAGGTGGTTTTGTGACCATTTAACAACTTTCACTATAAAGTCACCGTAAATTTGCTCTTGGCCATAGGGCCAAAAGTCCCTGCTGAGAATCTCTTGGATCACAGCCTTGGATTCAGTGGAGGGTCAGTGAATCAGGGATGTTTCAAAAAAAAAAAAAAAAAAAAGTAAATATTCTGGGCTCCACAAATAGACACTTTCCAGTGATGCCATGTTTCTTCAGCAAATGCACTGTCCTTGCTGCTATTCAAGACAAATCTGACACCACGATTATATGGGAGTTGTCAGCTTATACTGCAAAGGACCTTGGTTGTCTTCTCTGTCTGTAAACTGCACAGCTCAACAGTCCACACTCATCAGAGATGCTACTGCCAGCTGGTATTAGATTTGCAGTACTAAACCCCACAATTCCCCACTCCATTTCTCATTATATTGTTTAGTCCCTCTAGAGGGCTTTATTTCATGAGTTGTAGAGTAAATTAACCCCAGCAAAGCATTGGGCTTGCTGTGGCTGGATTGATCTGGTCCCTTATTTACAGCTGTCTTGGGTACGTCTACATTCTCCTGGCATCTGCAATGTGGACCCTAATTTAGGCCACTGACTCAGGCCAGAGATCTTTCCTACAACACAGGTTATCTGTCACCACCTGTTTTTAGAGAAAGGAGACCTGATGGATGGCCACTTGAACAGTTTGGTACTGGAGATGTTTTCTATACCTGTTTCTGGTCATGAAATACTATTCTTCCATCAAGCAGAAACTTAAGGCTGGCCAAGTAAACTTCCTCCGAAGTACAGCAAAAGGGGTGTTTCTTTGAAATATGACTGATGTTCATGTGAGGTTTGCTGCTGTCTTCAGAAATAGTGACAAAATATTAATCAGGCTGTCAGACAGAGAGCAAGAGCAGTGAGATGTACAGGGATTATGTTTGCATTACAAAATCACCGTGCAAAAATACAAAGATTTCCTTGTCAAAACTTTGCAAAGCCAAGATAAGAAGTTAGTATATACAAGGCAATTAATAAAACAAAATGACAAAAGTAGTAGTTGGCATATTAGTTCCTACTTGGGTGCTAGCAATCAGATCCCGTGAAATAAAAAAGAATTTTAGATGTAAGCTAAAACATTTATTACAGGTGCTTAATCATGAAATCCGCTTAATCGGGACATTTCCCAGGGAACCAAATTAAGCCTAATGATACTTAATGGCAAGGACTGCTGCTTAATTGGGGTGGTAATTCCAGTTAATTGGGATTCCTGCAGGTGAGTAAATGGTACTCAAATAGAGATACTGTATCTGGCCTTCATGATGTTCTGATATTGGTGGTGCTTTGTCTTCCCTAAAACAGCCTCTCCTGCTACTGGATCAGCAAAGCAAAATTACTTCTGTGCTCCCATTTTGGTCCTTTCAAGCATTGCTTAAAGTTACTATCACTCTCTCAGGGCTGGCAGTACAAGATGACTTCTTTGAGGTCTAGCGAATCTGGATTTATGGATTTATTTGCATTTCACCAGGGTTTTAGAAAGATCACACTCAACCTCTTGCCTGACCAAGGAGAAGCTTTTTAATATGCCTTTGGACTTCATGGAGATGCCACAAAGATGTTTGAAAATTGTTGGTAGCAATTTCAACTGCAAAACAGCATATCCTAACTGGAAAGGTTTCTACACTGGCTTGTGAGAACAAATATTTTACTACCAAAAAACCCCTACTATAAACCTTTTTTTTCAATACTAAGAAAGAGAAAAACCTACACTCTCATGGCACAGTTACTATTGCTCGAGGTTTTATTTTAGTCCATCACATACACACAGACGCACACTAAAACATTGGGGTTTGTTTTTTTTCTTCACCATTATTAAACTATGCTTAAATATTATTCAGGCTTTTACATAGCACCAGAGACCCTGAAAATAAAAATGGCTAATGGCAGTCAGCTCATTAGAAAGATATGTTTTCATCATTGCTTCTTGAGGTCCTTGCTATCCTCAGGAGGATGCGGTACACAGCACTCTGCATGCTGCACCATCTCTTGCTTAGTTGGAAGACAGGCAAGTTGCCAGTTCTTGGGAGAGAAAGCTGTAGCTGCAGTGCCTGCAGCTACCTGGGGAGAGCCGCTGCTCTCTGTAGGTTTCTAAAAGCCGAGCAGAGCAGCCTGACTCTGGAGCTACTACCTCTCACGAATCCAAGATACGCCCCTCAGGTGCTGGGCTGTCTTGGGAATTTTGGGGAGAGAGGGAATCTTGGTGGCTGCAGCCCCTGCAGAACTTAAGCTGGCATTAAGCCCTCATCCCCCAGTGTGCAGGCTGGGCTGGCTGCTCACCCCCACGCAGCCTGGGGCTGCTGGCTGGAAAGAGAAGGTCCCAGCAGTCAGCTGAGAGACACGGCTGCAAGATTCAGGTTGCTGGACAACAGCAATCCCAGGTGAGCTCAGATATAACTGGAGGCAGAAGATGCCCACACCACAGACCTTATCTGCCAGAGTGGCACATTTGTGAGCTTCAGGGGGGCTGCTGCAACCCAAGCAGTGCTGACATGCAAGAAGACAAGCTATTACCATGAGCTGGGGCCCCCACAGCCCCCATTTCTCACCGAAATCAGGATGGTGCCTCTGCCAGCAGCAGCTGCTCCTGACTTCTGGCTCCTGCTGAGATCAAAACCGTACCTGATTTTTCCCCCTCCCACTTCAAGCAGCAGTTCATCGTCTCAAAATGTTTCACAACAGAGATGTTCTGAACAAAAAAGGAAACATTCTGAAAATACTTGGGGAGGCTGATTTTTCTATAGCACAGCGTACCTGGCTGAAAGGAGTAGTGTGCTTCACTGCTCCAGTAGGAGAATGCCAGCAGTAGCTCTAGTTTGTACAGCTAGAGACCAGTACCTCTGCACACACTTCTCTGAGCCTCCGTCAGTGTACCCTTTTAGCCCCAAAGCAATGTGCGATACGTGATTTTGATTCAGCTTTACAGTGGAGAGCTCCAGAGTGAGAAATCAGACTCAGAGAGTGAAATATCAGCCAATAAAAGCACCGAAGTCAGATTTTAGGCATGCTGGGGTTTGTATTCTCAGGTATTTATAAGCTGCAGGTACAGTTGAAGTTTCAACAATCAGCACTTGCAAAAGGAAAACAAGAACAATAATTTCAGAATGAAAACAGTTTGTTGCGGAGCTATTTAAGATAAGTACCATAGTTAAAATGCAATGAAGTTCTCAGGTGAAGTATTACATAAGATTTTGCTTCAATTTTTCTCCCTCACACCACTTTCATTTTACTACAGAAAAACTAATATAAGCAACAATTAAATGATTGGGCCAAAATTATCAAGAATGTCGGTTGATCTACTGCTAATAAGTCCTTCTGTATTGTAATGATTAACCTAGTTTTTAATTTATAACTGACCATGTGTATTACATCAGATGAGTAAGAGTGTAGATACAAAATAATCAGTGTATATACTTGGAGAAACCTAAATGGAAGCCATTTTTCATGCTGATCTGACACTTGAAGTTACAGATTCTTCACAAAGCTTGTAATAAAATATTCACAGAACTAGAAGAATATCAGTGTTACTAAATTATTCACAGTCAAATGTTAACTCAAAGTAGCAGTTTACTCTTCTTCAGACCACCCACTACAGAAAATAACTCGCTGTGTAAAGCAAATATCCATCCTACATGTGGGATTACCTTTGATGCAGCATTTGACCAACAATATCACCCTACCTTTCCTCTGTACTGGCAGAAATTAGAGGTTTGCAGGTCAACTATGTCCTTAGAAGAAGAATAGCATCAATAAAGAAAACATCATTAAACAACTGAAACAGTGGAAACAGAACTATTTTTCCATTTGAAATTCCAGTTCAAAATTTTTAACTGTTTTCTACTGGTTCATGTATGCCACCAGTTCCAAAACAAAGAAAGGTGATCAGGATTACTTATCCTCAAGAAATGCTGCTCCAATGACAAGAACTTGCACAGACTGCCAGAACCCACCAGGAATTAGCTGAGGGATTTTAATGGACTCTACAGCAATTTTCACTGTGTAAGGGGAAGAAATGGAATGAGTTTAAATAAGTAAAATGTAAATTAATAATCATCATAATCATGAAAAAAAGTTGAAACGTCAGAAAAAAATTTTGGTGAGAGAAGATTAATGAGGACACCAAAAGAAAAAGGAGTGGGGAAAAAAAAAAGTAAACAATTATTAGAAAAGTCAAGATTGTTAGTGTTAGAAATTAGTTATCGCAATGCAATACAAGGGCTCAAAAATGATTGAGTCAGCAGGTGATCAAAAACATAAATGAATATTAAAATAATGAAGGACAATAAGTCAAGGTGAACTAACAGAAAATCAAGCCAGAATCAGTTTAAAGAATTAGTAATGAACAAAAAGGGACAGATCCTCAGCAGGTATAAATCCACCAGAGCTATGCTGATTTAGACCAGCTAAAGAGGTGCCTATCTGCAGTGAGTAAGTACAGAAAATACCCAACCTTTCACTCCTGGATCCTAGCTGGAAGAAAGAAATTGTGGCGGTCACTAAGATAAATTTCTGCCAGGAGTATAGCATGCTAAAACTTTTCAGACAAATAATTTATTCACCCAGAAATGCAGTCAGAGGTCTGACGTTACTACCTGCAAACTTGGACCGATTCACCAGGCAGCACTGGTCAAAAAAATTAAACCCAGAACACACACAATTCTGAAACATTTTGTTTCAATGTTTTTGAAAGCATTATTGGAGTTTTTCATACAAAGTATTTTAAACTGACAAAAATTAATAACTGAAAAGATGTTAAAAATCCATTTCAGGTTGGAAAAATGTTTCATTTGACCTAACATAATTTGGGGTGGTTCATTTTGTTCAGAAAATTGAAAATCCATTCTTCTCACAGCGCTGTAGCTCAGACCATTTATGGGGACTCCGATATCCACTCTAATCTCAGAAGCATCTAAAATACAATCAAAAACTATATATTTCCATTGTGTACAAATGATTACCCTTTAAACAATGCAGTATTCATAAACAGAAAACCCTACTCCAAATTCAGCTGAGAACAAAAAGATCTGTATTTATGTTTAGGAACATAAGTTCTTAAATGAATGAAAGATTCTATGACACAAACCACGAATAAACTTAATACGAGATACCTCTACATACATAGATAGAGATACTTAGCAATGCAGGCAAAATAATTCCTGAAGGATATTTTGCAAAATATAAAGCACAAAATTGACATAACATTCGTTATAAATGGCCCATTTTTGAATGTATTACTCACACCGTAGCATATAATAATTCTGTTAAGGAGTATCTTCTCTAATTGGCAACACGAGCAGAGTAGCACACTTAATTTCATTTAAAGGCTTCACACAGGAAAGTAAGGGAATTAAAGCTGGCCATGACTTTCCATGTATGCTTACCTAAAGACTTTGACCAGCCTCTCCAAAACACAGGAATAAAGGAATTGCCTGATACAGGGCAAGCACAAGATCCCAACCTGTTGTTTCCTTACAGTCTCATGCATAACACTGAGCAAAAGGCGCATCTGGCCACAGAAAGGCGCTTTAGACAGTACAGAAATGGTGTGAGAAGAAAAATATGGACACTAGCTATCCTGGGAGGAAGAAGGCTTGTACCTTAAGGACCTCTGTGCTCTGCAGAGAATGTGAGACAACCATATCTTCTGTGTTATACACACACACAAGAAACCACAGCATTTCCTTCCCTTCTCAAGCCTCCTGGTATACTTCGTGAGTGACAACGCTGAAAAAAATAGCTGTAGATCCATATGAAACCTGGCATGAGTCAGAGAACTTGCCTCCAGTCCCTGACAGCAAGAATCGAGCTCTTCTCTTGCTCACATTAACGAAGTTCTCAGCTATCACCTGATACATTCATACTTAATTTTGCCATCTCCTTGGTAAGTGTGCCAGGTTGTTTTAACAGATACTGCAATATCTACAGATCAAACTTTGCCTTGACTCTGTGACAGCCCAAAGGAAAAAACATCCCAACAGAGGCACGAAAGAGGGGAAATCAACAAACCTAGACTGTCTTCTCACCACTGACTTTATTGTGTGTTCCTGTGCTTGCAACACTGAAATACCATGTTTTGTTTTACAAAAGAAAATTCATTAAATGCTTATAAAGAATTCCGGGTTTCTCAGAGGGAAATCGTTACCAACATTCAATATTATTAGAAATAGCATATGGAATAAGCTAAAGCAATCTATCTCAATTTAAGTCAATATAAACATTTTTGTATCATCTCCCCAGCATAATCTTCCTGCTAACTGCTGGTAAATGGCTGCTTTCTAAGACTGGTTTAAAAAATTGTTTGCACAATCAAAACTGCATCATGTGCATTTTAAACAAGACTAGAGCCAGAAGCTAACTCTAATTCCACCCTCCCCTGCCTCACTCAGTGAAGTCCACGGTAATGTACATTTTCAATTACTCTCCATTCAAAATTCAACAATTCAACAAACTGTCATATTAGCAACAATTGTGGCTCGTTGGCAAAACCCAACACTATTATTACAGAGAAACTGTCAGCACAAAAATAGTGTCATTTCTCATTGAAAGAAATGTTCTTGTAGAGCTCCATCCAGCAGCAATGGATGGCACAATTTAGGCTATATGGTTTCTAAGCAGGGTAGGGTCATTTAAATATCATTTTCAAGCAATCACTAGCTCTGTCTCAGAAAATATAGTAGCATCCAATATCTAATTATTATCCTGAAACATTCTACATACTGTATCTCAGAACAACATGAAAATGAACTTCTATTTGTCTCTTCAAACGTTGAATAGTTTAATGTTATGATAAATCAGACTGAACTAGAATTAATAACTATCAGGTGCAGAATATTATACTAATTCATAAAGCACAATTCACATTTTCTAGTATGATGAATTATCTTGCTAATGAGGGCTGAAATATAATAGAGCAGCTAATAGATAGACTCTTTTAACTCATGTAATGTAAGTTACTTCGTACTCAGTTACTTAGTTTAATCAGGTAAAGTACAATTGTATTACATTTTCAAGTTCCTTGGGGAGATAGCGTCTCTTTTGATGGAAAGCAAGGTTACTCGGGAATAACAGGTCATCTTCATCAATGGAGAACGTCACCTAAATTATCTCATGATTTCTACAGGTTTGGGAACGTACCAAGCAATTACTAACAGCCAGCTGATGGGTGGTAACTTGCAGCCTCACTGCCTACACAGTCATTGCATCTAACTTCGCAGTAAATAGAATATATTTTGAGATAATTTATTTCCTAAAAAGAAGAGGGGTAAGTTCTTTCAGATATACTCTATCCATATGGGCAGTAACCACAGAAGGGCTGATCCCCCATTTGTTGTTTACGTGGCCATAGTGTGGGTCCCCCCATTGTATTCAAAATGGGAACAATACAGGGAAAAGATTGGTCAGAATCTCATAAAGATGCATTCCCTCTCTTAAGCTTCAGGAAAGGCAAAACCACCATCCTGGGAATGGGAAAAAATACCACGTGAGTTAGTATAGTATCACATATGATCAAAACAAGAAGTTCTGCTTTAGAACTGTGTGAAATGTTTGCAACAGAACATGATGAAACTATCCAATATATGATTGACTTCATGTGACATTACAAATTTGCACTTGGAAGGACTACTAGAATTAATGAAACTCAGCTGAATAACAGCCAAGGTGCACTTTTTTACATGTCACAGCACAGCTCAGTTCCTAAATCTGAGAGGCTTATTTATATTTTTCAATTTTCTTGAACCCCAAGCTCAAAGCTATACTGCTGTCCAGTGAAAGACACTTAGGGAAATGTTTGCAACAACTCTAACAAACGAAAACCACAGTGCTCTGCACAGCTCTTTTCTGCTAATGCAGTCCCGGTCACATCTGGTGCTCCTTTTATCCTAAAACAAAGATAAATTCATATGCGAGAACAAAGAGATATCCATGTCATTTGGTGTTATTTTACAAAAGAGAAAAAAAAAACCAAAAAACTTTCTGGTTTTCCCATGTCAGCAATCAGAGCTTTAAATCCATGAAAAGAGATTTGCATTCATTATTTAACCACAAGGCAAGACAACATTTTTAGAAAGCATCCAAGATTGCCTGAACTTCCCCTTGGGTCTCCTTTCAGACATATCTTCTGCAACCTCTCACACTACAAACATTCCACTAGAAAAATGCATCTGCCAGGTTTTAAGATCTCTGCAATGCACCTTATTACCATGTTATTTTCCTAGCCCACCCCCAATCAATAATACTTACCTTTCTGTTACAGCATTTGATAGTTCTTAATCCATCCTACAGTATCTCACTCAGCCTGCAGCTCTGGATGTGTCCTGATTTTAGAGCTTGTCATCCCTGAGCATACCTCAGATAATTGTTTGATTCTCTTCCTAAATCCACCAGCAATTTTGGAAACTTGCATTACAAATAAATTATTAATTTCTTTAGCTTCAAAACTGCTGTTATTAATTATTACCATGGAAAATGTTATTTAGTGACTTAGGGCCTGATCCTGTTCCCACTGAACTCAATTGCAGGACTCCCATTGCCTTCAGAGGAAGTAAGATCAGGTTTTAACTTCCAAAGGTTTAAATACAACATTAGTAGAGTTTGAACAGACTTTACAAATTGATTTTGCTTAACTCAGACATCCTCTAAAAGATCAGCACATTCAAATGCTGAACTCCGATGCTGAGAAACTGAATATCGGGAGAAAGCCGGAGGTTATTTTACTTCTGCATTCTGTGGTGTGTGTCAGTGATCGCAACTGCTGCAGCGAGTGCTAGAAATAAAACTGCTGTGGGTAACTCCTGGTGCTCAGTCTGGTGCTGGGCAGAATTTCTCACAAACACAGCAGGGTAACCTGAGTAATCTAAGAATGCAGGAGGAAATGGGGTGGTGGGGTAGATATTTTTGGCGTTATGTGGGTCAGGAGCAAGACTCTAAATCCCTTCTTAAACTTTTGCTTGTTCTGCAGAAACCACCTTAAGCAAGCCACTACAATAAAAATGGCATTATTCCCCAAACAAATAAAGAGGAAAAAGCCTCATATACAGACATTCAGGGCATATTATAATTGACCTTTGCAGCATGAAGATTTAAGTCCCATTCTGGGAAATCATTACTCACATGCTTGATCAACTGTGCGCACCTCTGTGCCCCACTGACTTCAATTGGACTGGCTTCACATGTGAAGTTAGGTATATGTATAATTATGTTTAGGATTATCACTTCAGCTGTAAGCTCCCTGGGCCAGGCTATGTCCACATCATTATCCATTACTAAGCAGAGCCCATAGTAGCAAGCAATGCTGTGATAATTGTGTGCCGAATTATACAGCTCACTATAAGCAAAATAGAGCACTTGGATTCTGTTCACATATTATTATTGTTGTGATTATTTTTAAACTATAAGCACTTCCCACACCAAGTGATGCAACTGCTTAAATTCATCTCTGGGTGAAACGTGTGACTCTGTTTACTTTACAGATCTATTTCATATGGCCTGAATTACATCTGGTGGCTGCACATTTAGACTCCAATTTGGCAATCAGAGCCACATGTGTTGACATGTAAATTTACACAGACTTAAGCCAGAATCTGCTTTTTTGACAAAACCTAACATCTGATCCCCTTTCTCAGAAACATCAATACAAGTAAAACCCTGTTGACTTCAGTGGCAACTGCCTAAACCTTATACCACTTAGTTACCAGCATTACAGAATGTTAGAGGGTATGTCTACATCAGCATTTTATTTCAAATCCGGAATTCATTTTGCTTCCTCATCATCCCCATTGACCACATTTTGCCTCACGCTGCAGGGCATTCCCAGGTTGCACAAACTGGATTCCTCCTGAATGCAACTAGACTAGAAGATGCACTCCCAATGCACCTACTGTGCGTCAGCTGCTAATGCGCATTCAGTCCATAGGACCAGAAGAGAGCTAGTCGAAGCAAAATCCCCAGCACTCACGTGATGAATGTTGGGTCATCAGCTCTAATTGTACCACTCTACAAATCAGATTCTACTTTTAGAGCTCACCAGAACACTCAGGCATTCATATTTGGTTGTCTATTACATTCACTCTCTATATATTCTTCTATAGCAGGATTTTTGTAAGCATGTTGATGTTTCCTCTAAATACGAGGACTGATCAGAGGGTCCTCTTCTATATGAGGAGAAGCCTAAACATTCAGTTACATATGTAGTATTTCTTTCATACTTCAATTTCAAACTCTGCTGCAAAGACATAACTAAATGCTGATGGAAAAGTTCACGAGTACTACGTTAGTTTCTGCTAAACTGAACATAGCTTCACCCTAAACTTATCTGCTGGGTTTTGTTACTAAATGTTTAGCACCAACTGTTCATACAAATACCATTGCAGCCTTTCTACTAGCACTGTAAATATTTGGTTGATGATTTCCCTTAAATCAGCAGTTCTCATACTAGGACACCTATGAGGAAAAATAAAGGATGTCTGAATCAGAACATCCTTTTCACTCACTACTCCCAATCGCTATGGCAATTTGCAAAGCCCAATTTGTCCTTTTGCTCGGTTTCACTAATCCAAGATGAAGATCTTAAAATCTCCCAAGAGGCCTTTAATTAATGGCTGACATGAATACACAAACACTCTCTCTCAGGCTGACACTGGAAGTTAACAAATATATCTGCAGTCCCTCAGGATTCATTGACAGTCTTTTCTTAAACTATGGCTTGCAGAGCTGTTGCTTATTTGCCCTCTAAACATCTTGGTTCAAAAGTGGCCAGAATGCCACCACCTTCTTCAAACATTGACACAACTTCTCAAAGGAAAATAATTACATTTTAGTTCACCTTTTTCTGTTACCTTGGTAAAGAAACACATCAAGTACACCCACAGGAAGGATACCTACTCCCCAGTATGTTTAGATCTCAAGCTTCATCTCTTGAAGCACTTCCTTAGGAAAACGCTCCTTTCTGCGAAATTCCTCCCTTTTCTAAGGATATATCATCACAGATATGGAAAGACAGGGCAATGCCTCATATAACAATGGAAAGACAATTTGTATATTTCCCACTGCATCATAAATGTTAATTGACTGTGTGTACAGTCACTCTGCCACACCATTACACATGCGCTTGATGACTTCCTTGACATCTGCATTAGTTGCGTTAACAGACATGTCAGAGAAATGTATTCTTTTAGAGTGCTATTGACAGGATCAGAATGCCTTTGCTCTTTCTAATACCGCTTCCTCCTTCCCACGGTTCAGCAAGGCTGTTTCTGTTTATAACAAAAATATAATCTGTTTATAAGAGATCTCTAATCCCCCTTTCTTTATGGAGGCTCACATTAGTAAGCACAGTAATGAATATTTTAATAGGTTACTGGAAGTTTGCTGTAGTTGGTGTTTGGAGCATGCTACGTATTTACAGGGATCCCACTCAGGAGTACAGTGGAATCATCACTGCAAATGACAACCTTCTCTTTCTGGTAGGCTCACCCCAGAAACATTCTGTGGACAGAAAGGGACCAAGCCACGTAATAGTCATGTCACTGCTGTCACACTTTAGCAGACATAAAATACAAAAGTGGCTATATAAAGCAGCAGCAAGATCCCATGGAAGAATCTTTATCAGCCATTCAGCATGACCTGAAGAAGCAAAGGGGTATTCAGTAAAGTAAGAATATCTAAAGCAGTGTGGGATCTGCCATGAAATATAAGCAAAATACTGTCAGAATAAGTAAGATATCAACTAAGCTGGGCAGGTGAGGTAAAGAAAGGCTCCAAGATACTGAATACCTCGGATGCATCCTGTGCCTCCCATTCCGTGGGATATGGAACACGGCACTTTTCCATAGGCTTCGTAGGTACCACATAGGCCTGGGCTTGTTCAGCTCAGCAGTGGGAAAGGAATTTCACATGAAAGAATGTTTCATTTCACAGGAACTGCATGTTGGGAAAAGATTATCTGCAAGTTTGCCTGAAAGCTAAGAAAAAGTGTGGGTGTTCTTTTAAAACAAAAAAAGTAAAAAACGTGTAATTACTTCATAGCAGTTAGTATAAGTAACAATACTGAACAAATTGCAGTGATTACAAAATCCACTGTTCTTGACAATAATTAGTGTACAGCATCTTCTCAATAGTATCATGATTAATATTTATTCTGATGTCGTTTTTGTTCTGGGAGATGGGAGGGGACAAAAGGGAAGGGAGATAACATTCTAAGAGAGAGCTGAGTATGTTTGAGAAGCAGAACCAAAAGCAAAGAAAAATCTGCTTTATTTTTCTGCTTACTGTCATTCCCCCTCCCCTCAAAAAAGCAATGCAAATGGTGCTTCACTGGTTTTAAAAGTAAAGCCAGAAATTATGTGGAGTTGGGACTGCTGAATTATTCATGAGTTCTGATTGAATAGGATCATTATCTCTGGCCCTACAAGCTAATAAATACTGTCTAATGCCTGGGTACTGTTTTGATCTAATAGTGTCAGAGAAAAAAAAAAAAAGACAAAAAAAAAATTTTTTTTTTTTGCAAGCTAGAGCCTAAATTAGGGAGGAGCTCCCTGATGAGTTCATTGCAGGAAAACCATAGGTTTTTTTTTTCCTTCCATTGACTACAAGGTTCACTTTGCAGTTCTCGGTCTCATTTGCTGCAAAGGTATTTTAACTTGGGCAGGAGGTTAAGATGTTGCTCAGTGGTATTTATACAATGGCTTATCATTTCTTAGTCCTTTCCTATTTTCAATAGTCTTATCCTTCCCCCCCGCCCCCCGCTTTCTAATGTCTTGCACCTCGCAGTACAAATACCCCAAACCAGAGTACTTTCAGAGGCAGACAGAGCACAGGAAATGATTATGCTATCTAATCATCTGCCTGTCAGCAGTCAAATAATCTTAAATTGCATTGTTCTGTGATTTATTTCAGGATTGATTGTGGTGAGTCTATACTCACTTGATTTAATAACGCTATAAACTAAACACGTTGCATGGAACCTGAATTAAGGTTCTGCTCAGAGAGCTACTGAAGAAGGAGGAGAATTTGTTAGAGGTGCAGTGCCAAACAATGTTTGTCGATAACATCTGAAACAACAACAACAGATTCAAAACCCACATAAATTAAAATTAAAGCCAAGATATTTTGTTTGATAGTTTTTCATATGCTTTCTTGAGGATTACTTTTAGAACAGGACTTGTTTCAATAAGAGGAAATAATTAGGATATTATTACGAGTTAAAAACCCCCTCATAATTAGATAGGGATTAGTAACTTCGTTTTCATATGATTAACACAATAAAACCCATTTTTCCCCAAAGTAATCGGAGGCCTATTAAGCAACATGAGATCATATATCAAGGGGCCTTTTAGTAATTCAGCAGTTTGTAACATTTACACAGACTGAAAGTCTTCCACAAAACAGCTGGCTTCATTCTATCAAGAAAGCACACAGTTTTGGGTGCATTTATTTCAAGGTCTAACACAGTCCTTGAAATCATACCATTAAATTAAGGATTTTTTTTAACATGAGTTAGAAGTGTGTGAACAGCTAGGGGAAAAGTGTGAATAGTTTCTGAAATAGTGTATCAGTAATGGAGCGCTCTGCTTTTCTCAGTTTAGCATGGCAGGACACACCTGGTACATCTGGATTTTAAGGAGTAAGTATCTCCTAATAATTGGTACACTTCAAGCTTACAAATGCCTAGTTTTATGGTATTTTGTTAGTAAAATCGTGTTAAATGCTTAGCTGCATTATGATAACTAGGCTAAATATGAAGCGAGTTATTGACACATTTGCTCTTTGTATACACAGCTCATAAACAATAAGTAATAAAGAACAGATGCGACATAAATTTAGCTTCGTGAGTCTATTCAGTGGAATAATTCTCCAAACATTACCTTTTTAGTCTCCCTTTTTAGTGCTTCTAGCTGCAGTGAAAATACAAAATTGTTCCTTTTGTTGTTATTAAGTAGGGATGCGATCACCCATTCTGGCTTTTCTGCATTTTCTGTGTATGATGCCAGTCATTGCAGCCAATGAGACCTTCAGACAGTAGCCATTATCTGTCACACTCCTGGACCAAAATAACAAATAATATGCCTGGAGGTGCTGCGTTTTGCGACTGCTAGTTTCCCCGCATGGCATATGCCTAGATAGACTCAGATGAGAGGTGATTGCACAAAACTGTGATTGTGAGATGACTTAGCAGAACCCGTGATGATGCCCTAATGGCCTCCTGCAGAGGGGAACAGGGGTAATTGTTTGTCAGGGGAAGGAACACATCTGTAAGGAGGCATCCTCTGCAAACCAAGCAGCCATGTGGAAAAAAGAAAGGGAGAATCACAGTGCAGCAAGGCTGCGTTCGAGCCTAATAAAATGCATAACAAAGAGAGGTGAAAAATGAAACAAGGTATTAAATGACCAGGTTAAAAAGCTTTTTACCGGTGGGCTCTGGACTAAAAAGAAAACAAGTTGTCTCCAAGCAGTACGGTTCTTTTAAAATGATTAGGTAAAATTCTGTGACTCCTAGCAAGGAAAGTTAAAACAACAAACCCAGGAAATGTAAATGCATTCCCCCACAGCAAAAATGGGCACAGAGCAACCAGTCTTCCTGTATGTTCTCACTTCTAGCAAAGTGGCTTGACAGCCACCAACATTTTTGCTGCAAAATTTTCTTCTTCCAGCTTTTTAATCTTCCATTTAAAATATTTACTTTCCATGTGATCACTGCATAGAAAACTGACATCATCCCAACATCCCTTCTAGAGCAAAGCTATTGGAATTGAGAAATGAGAAACCATCAATGTCAAGCCAGGCAATTAGGGCATCAGTCACATCAGTGGGAACTTGCCTCTAATGTCAACTGGGGCAGAAACAGGCCCTTAGAATATATTAAGGACCTTATTTTATACTCTTTCAGCATCTTCTATTTGATCAGAAATAAACTGGAGCAAACAAGCTAATTAATCGCATACAGAACAAATTCCCCAGTCTTTTCAGCCTACATCTTAATTATTTATTTTCTAACTATAGAATAACAAACATACGAATCTCGACAGAAGTAATATTTACTAGAAATAAATCAACTGATTATAGCTTCACTGACCTATAGACTATAGGAAAAAGCCAAAATTCTTTAAGTTTCATAAAATCATCTGTACTCATTATTCCATTCCTTACGCCTTACCAATGGGCATCTGGAAAAGAACCACACAAACCAAGAGTTAGGAGGGGTGATCCTTGTAGTTCCTACACTTATTTAGCTATACTAACATAGAAAAGCTGTACTTTTTTTTTTTTTTTAAATGATGCCTTCTAAACTCTCTATAAAATAAGCAGAGCATTGAAAAATACCTTCTAATCAGATCTACCTGCAATCGAAAAAGCATCTACCGCAAGTAATTAAATGAAATTTGCAAACAGAATTGGACAAATAATAGCTCTTTTTGTTTTGATGAGTAACTTGGGCCAAATAGAGCTATAAAAATATTTCAAGAAACAAACATTACAGAAATCAAAATAGCAATTACTCTGCACCAACCTGGAGTGAATTGCTTCATTTCTTTTTCAAATAACTTATTTTAAAACCTTTTTCCCCAAATAGAGGTTGATTTTTAAACAGGAAATGAGTCTCTGAAAAGTTAGTTTCATTTAAAAAAAACTGTTCAAATGAAACACTTTGGCATATTCTTAAAAAAAAAAATAAATCAGTATTCTCTTTTCCTTTCATTTTTTTCTGCCAAAATTATCCACTGCAATTAATCTAAATATTCAAATGCTTCTAATCTTTTCAAAAATGCTACTTTTGGAGAGCTTATTTCCCTAGAACAAATGTTATTCAGTCCTATTCACAAGCATTTGGGATAAAGTTTAAGAATCTCTCTTCAAAAATATGCCAAAAAAGTACAAATTCTAAGACTTGTATGGGGCATGTTGCTCTGCAAATGAATAGAGTTTTGAGCACTGTGTCATGCAATAAATTCAACACTATGGGTAGTTGCATGGCATGGGGTATATATTTTTCTACAGAAAATACCAGGCAAGCCTATGGGAGCATCAGTTAAGCAACCAGTGAAAGTACTGACCTGTTTGACCATCAGCTGGAAAGAGGATAACCCTGTAAAGGCCATTCCATGCACACTGGAGTGTTCCTTCTTGAAGGGAAAAAAGGTTGCCCATTGTTTTAGTAACTATAATTACTCAAGAGTCTTGTTAGAGAAAAATACACAGGTCATTAACATGGTGGCAACACTAGGGCTGGTCACAAATTTATCTCAAAACTATTTGAACGGGAAATTGGGCTTTCAACTATACCAAATAGTCTTGGGTTAAGTATTTATTTATCAGGAAAAAACCAGAAGTTGAATTGAAAAAACCCTAGAGTACTTTTTCTTGAAAAATGGGAGGGGGTGCGGAGTGTTCTGACTTTGACATTCACAAAGGCGAGTTTCCTGTAGGCAAATTGGTCATGGACAACAAGGAAGTAGGTACTGCTGAAGAAAGAGGGGTTTGTTTTCTCGGTGACCTGCCCACATTTCCCACTACCTGATCAGAACTCCCGAGGTGTACCTTCAGTGTCAAAGCAAACCACGCAGCAGCAGCATGAGCAGCACTGAGAATAAAGATGGGTTGCCTGAACAAACAGAACCCCAGTCTGATGAATAACTTCCTAAAAAAAGGACAGGTCTAGGTACGACTCAAGATGTAATAAACATGAAAGTACAGACAAAGCGGTGGGAGGAAAGACACAAGTTGGTTTTTAGGTTTTACTGGTTGGTTCTGTGCTCTCTTCAGCAAACAAGTTTATGTAGCCTTGTGGTGCCTGGGGTGTATGTTTAAAAGCTCAAATTCAGAGCACTTATCCTTCTGCTAAATTCAGAGTCCATGGAAATGTACAAACTTTCTCTTCTACATATAATATGCTACAAATTTTTACACTTATAATATATTCAAATTTTAAACAGTTGGACTAGATCATTGTAGGTCCCTTCCAACTGGAACATTCTAAACTCTTTGAGATAGCAGAAATCTCTTCTAGTTCTATTATATTGTGTGCACAATTAAAGCATACATTTTTTATGAGATTGGAAAATTATATGAAAACTTTTTAAGAATACTAAAGTGACATAAAAACCACCATTTCTATCCTGAAGTTTTTACCATGGATCTTACAATATGATTTAAACCCATATCGTTACACTACTTAAATGTTTTTATGGGTTTTTTTTAATTATTAAAACTGTAGTTCTGAGTGAGTTTCCTTCTGTTTTAACAGTGAAGAGAATTTGCATCTAATTGCCAGGATACCAGCATGTGCTTTAAAATTGAAGAACATTTAAATATTTTAAATAGTGCTTTTATCCTATTAGTTTTGAAAATTATAAAGGTCAATGAAAAAAGTAAACTGGCAGCAAAGCAGTGCTTTAGCAGTGGTTCTCAGGCAGCACACATTGTCTTTCTTTCACCATACAGAAAATATTGAAATACTCCTAAAGCTACCTTCATCCTGGAGGCAGAACCCAGAGTATGCATTCGTGTCTTCACACTCATTGGCTTCTGGTGAGCTTTTCTACTCAAAAAACCCATGAGAAGCAATTGTTCAAGTCTCCTCCACTCCACCTACTTCATAACAGCTGTTTCAACTATATTGAACACTTTGTACTAACTCATTGAAATATGGATGGAATAAAATAAAATATGCCACAGACTAATAATAAGGCAACATTTGCTCTGTCCCATTGTGTCTATTGCACCATGCTGATCTGTTAAATATCACTTATACATGAAGGAGGCTAATGAATTAGAAAAGCAAAGTTTGACCTGCAAAATCTGTGAGATTTTTTGTGAGGAAAAAAAACCCACCACTTGTTTTGGCATCAGATAGTATAAAACCTCAATAAATCTTGAAATCATGTAGAATTGTTGCATGTAGACTCAGATTAGACAAAGTGCAGTAGAAGCAATGATATTAATGGCATACGAAGAACATTTAATCTACAATTAAGTGAATGAATCTTACAAGAGTCAGGTAACTTTCTGAAAGGGACAGAATGTCTCAATGTCTTTGCAACTGAACACTAAATATTTTATATTTAATAAAGAATGGGAAATGCTATTAAAAATAATGGATGAAATTGTTAAAATTCTGAATTCTTAGGGATGATAAAACCAGGCTGAGTGGATGCCATGATTTCTTTTCTGTATAAAATAGTAAAAGCAGTAAGATGTATTTAGTCCTGGAACACAAAATGGTACAACTGGCTTCCAGTATCTTCAAAAGAACAAGACATTATAAAACACAATGGGAAAGAAAAGACATTATAAAAATGTGGTGGAGGTACCAGCCAATCTGAATGATCACTCGTGAAGAAACCTCAACCTACAGGGAAGAAGTAGGAAGACTTTTCATAGGAATTCGGGCCATAGGAAATTAATGCAAGTTTTGTTTTTACAAGGAGATAAGGCAGGATTTCACTGCTACCTCAAAATTGAATTTTTGAACATAGCAAATCAAAGCAAGAATAATTTGAAAAAGAGATGCTGTGCTAAATGAAGTCTAATTTCTCTTCTACATGCTTTACTTCAGTGGGTGTATTAAAATACCAAGCATGTGAGTAACCATTTGTTGAATTGTGTCCAAATTGGTTGCTTGCCTGAACCAAGTCAGATGAAGTAGATGTGGGCAGCTCAAACTCAAGAACAGCTATTTTCTCATTTTCTTTCCTTCATTTCAGACATCACACCTTGTTCAGATTATACCCTGGCAGTCTACTAAATCATTCTTCTTCAGAACAAAAATAGCATAAAGAGCCTAAATTCCACTTTACACAGAAGTGAGAACAGAAAGTATTCAGTTTTGCAGGCACTCCAAATGAAATATTTCCCCTCCTACCAGCATTACCTCCCTGTCCCAGCTGTATTTTTCTATCCTATTGTATAGTTCTCTGGTAGAACCTTGTTGCCTTGCTAGGAAAACATACAATAAAATTAGCACACTGGCCAACTGAATCACAGCTGCTAGGGATGGTAGGCAGCTGTAAAGATATCTCCATTACTTGTCCATGCAAGAGATAAGACAAGAGGAAATGTCCTGAAGCTGCGCCAGAGGAGGTTTAGATTGGATATTAGGAAAAATTTATCCACCAAAAGAGTTGTCCAGCACTGGAACAGGCTGCCCAGGAAGTGGTTGAGTCATCATCCCTGGAGGTATCTAAAAGATACTTAGGGACATGGTTTAGTGGTGGACTTGGTGGTGTTAGGTTAATGGTTGGACTTGACAATGTTAAGGGTCTTTTCCAACCTAAATGATTCTATGAAAAGTCATTGGTTTATGCTATTTTATACACATAGGTACACATATTATGCTATGTGTTTCACTAATCTGTGCACATATATATGTGTATATCTTTCATAAGCTTTCCTAATTTAGCACTGATCTCAAATAGAAATTTTACACAGTAATGTATGTTGTATCTTGCTGCTATATTTAAACTTTGTATTGTTATC
Organism: Haliaeetus leucocephalus; assembly: GCF_000737465.1. Lineage (NCBI taxonomy): Eukaryota > Metazoa > Chordata > Aves > Accipitriformes > Accipitridae > Haliaeetus > Haliaeetus leucocephalus. The sequence continues at coordinate 11,668,765 of NW_010972676.1, forward strand.
TTAAAGTGAATGCTAATCAGTAAATATATATGTGAGCATTTAAGATGGAATCACAAAGTGATGCTATTGAGGAAGGTATCTGCTCCTGAGTATAACTGTGTCGCAATGTTGCCACACCAAAATAAATTTATAACATGTGAAAATTTTTTCTGTTCTAACAACTAGTAACAAAATATTTGAGAGATTTTTCATGGAAAACTAGAGTAAAAGATATCAGTATCTGATTACACTAATAGGTCACTCTTCTATGCTAACACTTGCCTATAAAACTTTCAATTAGAGCTACTCTTTTTCACTCAGAACACACACCAAGTGGTCAAGAGCCCCAGATAATCCCTGACACTATTAAGAGTTGAAGGGATTGGGAACTTCACAGGTGTTGCTCAAACAGGATGCAACAACAGCACCCTGTGGGGATCCATCGCTCTGTGGAGAATTGGCAAGGGCTGGCCATGTTGACTGCTGACCTCTAGGGACCCTTCAGGCTCATTCCTCTTACAAATCCCTGAGGCCAGCACAAGTCTTCAGGAGAGCTTATGATATAGCTGTAGCCCAGGAATCATGTTTAGACTGTCCAAGAGGCAGATGTTGGCCATGTGGCTGTCTCTCTGAGCCAACAGATAAATCAAAAATATATTGAATGGAATTTTATATTGCAAAGTCTCTGTGCAACATCCAAGCTACTCACCTGAAAGTCCCTAGTCTGATGAAGGTAGGGCAGGAATTTGAGGTTTCCAGGCAAGCATCTCAAAGTGGGCATCTCATGATGTGCAATTTCACCCTTCACCTGAGGAAGCATCAACAAAACTGGTATGTTCTTGAAAAAAGTCTTTCCATAAATCAGATTTTTCTGGAAAAATAAATTAAGCATTTTCCAGTTCTTTCCACTGTGACCTAGTCTTACTTTCTCTCTGGCAGATATTCCTAAGAAATGGCATACAAAACAGAAAAATGTTGATTTGCCATGTTCTACCTCAGTCTGATTTAGCATAACACTGCAGTATTTTTCTGTGTCTTTTATATCCCCAATCACTTGATTACAGAGTTGCATCATTGCTGAACCCTGGCCCATAAAAAACAAGGGAACACAATGACAGTCAGCCAAAGCAACACAAACAGCTGCTTGTCTAGACATATTAGTAGTGTCCTGAAACCTTGGCAGCCTGGTGACATAATCTAAAAAAATTTGCACCACTATTCTTGCAATGTTTTATTGTGATTATGTAAATCTACTCATTTATTTTCACTGGAAAACATAAAAATGCAGGCAAAAGAAATCATGAATCATTTCCCCCTTGGTTCCTAACTAACAGTATGATTCAAAGGGAGGTGTCTGCAAGCTTTTTTCTCTAATGAAAGACTCCCAAGAATAGCATATTCTATAACATGAAGGGACAAATTAATAACAGCGTATAATATAATTATTTTCTTTCTGTTATGTGTCCTTATTTTGTCGTGGCAATTATTTGTTTGTAAGCCATTAAGTTATTTGCAAAGCCTATTTGATGTTCCACCTCTGATTTAATTAGTTGAAGACAGTCCCTTTGCAGTAAACTAAAAAGCTTAACTTTTTTTTAAATTTCCTGTTGAATTTATAATTTCATTTCTTTGTTTTGTTATGTCCACTCCTATTTATAAATAGATGGCTTTGTTCAATTAAAACATGTACATAAACTCCACAAAATATGTAACAGATCAGCACAAGGTATCAATAGTCCCCACACAATCACTCTGTACTCAAAGTTCCTGGTTCCTCAAATTCTGAAGACAAATAAATTAATTAAGGAAAGCAGGTAACGGGCTCCGGCTTGCCCTAGCCATAAAAGATGTTGACATCTGTAGTCAAAACAAGGAAGAAGTTCCAGAGTCATGGGCCAGAACTTTGGGTGCTTCACTTCCCCTCCCCTTGTTTGTGTGATTTTTCAAAGTTACATCAGGTTGTCAGTGATCCAACCTGCAACTTTTCCTGACGTCAGCATGATTGCACCTTTGAACAACTGAGCATCTTTGAGAACAGGGCACCTTTGAAGACCTACACCAAAGGTCTCCAATTTTCAAGAGCATTTAATGGCTAGAGATATTCTGACTTCCTTGGCTGCTCAGAAGGGCCTTAGAGGTAGACTAGATGAATAAGGGGATCAGAATTTGACCCCCTGTATTTGTCACTTTAATATTTGGCATTTCTGTGGCCTAAAAAGACTAGGGAAATCATTTAAGAACTAATGAAGAGCTATTTACCTCCTAAATCTTCTTCCCTTGAGTAATGAAATAATTACCCTCCCATAATCATGGAAATATTCAACTTGAATCTTAAATTGAGCTGTTGTGAAAAGTGGTAGTGATGTTACATAGGTGATCACCATGGTAACATTTGGAAACTGCACTGTCGTCAAGCCAAGAATATAGTTTTGCTTTTCCCATAAGAACAGTATGAGAGACCGGGACTGAACTCTTCCAAGATCCCATAATGATAAGTGAAAGCAAACATTCATCTGTCTTACCCACTGGGAAAAAGGCTTTAAAAAAAAAAAAAAAAAAAAGCAAAACCCCTCAACAACATACAGCCCAACAACCAAGCACACTGTCCATAAACTAAATTACTTTGTAATATGATATTACTGTTTGTTAGTTTTGTTTACTCTCTGTACATTAACTCAAGGCAGATCCCAAAGGAACAACGTGGTAGGACTACAAGGAGAAATCAGAAGATTTTATTTGCATAACGTAGATAATTAGACATCCTGCAAACTATTAGAGCAGTTGCTTACCTTTTAAACTGTGGCTCTTTTACAAATGAGCCCTCTCCTTCTGCTTGATTCTTTGATTTTTTTATGCAGTATGATTTTCTGAACTGGCAGTGGTCACTGCATCTGAAGCCTGTTCACTTTAGGCTACCCAGCCCAAGTGCCCCAAGCATAAATCTTGCTCACTGTTCAAGGGATGATCAATACTAGGAACAGTTTTCATCAACAGTCTAAGAGATACAATGAAAAGCCATACTTTGAATATTCACCCTTTACAGAAAGGTCTCAGATTAAAACCTCTCAGTTTATGTAAAACATACAGGACAGTACAGAAGAGATGGGCAATTTTTTCTACATTTTTGCAGAAACCAGGGGATGAACTAATGCTCACCGCAAATAAGTGACTGGAGGCTCCATATCAAAGCCAAAGGAGCTAAAGATCTCCCAGCTCAAAGATACCACGATTTTCACTTTGACATTTACCTTTCTGCCCTGTGGTATGAAAGCATAACCATTCAAAGGGGAGATTAAGTATCTGGGTTACTAATTTTATATTAAGCAGGATAAAGAAACTGAACTGTCAATGATGCTAGAGCACACACTACTGTGGAGATGGTAGACAAGATGCCCAAACTGCATCTGCAGTTTACAGCTGAGATAAGAAGAATGATGTTTTTTTGCCTAAAATGTACAGTTCATTAAAAATCCAGACCATAAAATAGAAGATTTTCAGAACGGATATATACTTCAGCAAATCATCAGGGAGGAGAGGATTACATTTTCCTATAAAGGACATTCTTTCTACTGAAGAATTAATATACCTGAGGAACGTTCACATTTATTCTTCAGGCAGTATAAGCAAAGCTTCCTGCCAGGATGCTGCAATAAAATAGCAAGCAGCAGGTGAGGTGAGAACAGTAATAAAGGCAACATGTCCAGGCTCTGAAAAGATTCTCAGTTTCCCTTGAACTAACAACTGATCTACAGAGTGCATAGTGGATTTCTAGAGCCCTAACCTTCATCTAGTGGTTACTGAATTAAACTATTCTCTGATAATGATGGGATTCATCTCTCCTAACTTTAGCTACCTAAAACCTAGGCATCTAGTGTAAACTAGCTTTCTTTGTAGCCAGTGACAAATGATGAGTGGTTACAAAGGGTAATATACCCTATCTTAAACACCTCTCAGCATCCAGAGGGCAGTTGTTCCATCCTACTACTACTTCTCCATTGTGCACAGTGAAGTTTTATTTCCTAAAATTGGCATTGCATCTGCTAAACTCTGAATTACTTGAAAAGTTGTTATTGCACATGAACCCCAGCCTTAACCAAAGAGAGGACTGTCCACACCTGCTCACCAACAATATCAAGCCTGGGATGGGACTGGTACAATGCCACCATTTGGCCTGAAGCTCCCTGCTACCCAGTAGTTATAGTAACAAACTGTACCACTGCAAAAGGCAGCCAAAATTCTGCCCCAGTGAAATGGGAGCAGAGGCCACAGAGGATTCTTCTGTCTGCTTAGCACAGAAGGAGAAGATGCAGATACTCAGAAGGAAGTAGAGCTCAAGATCACTTTGATGGATGTAAAGAGGTGCTGAGGCAGAAACAGCATGTGGTATCAAGTAAAAAAAAAAAAAAACAACCAAAAAAAAACCCCAAAACCCCCCCTTCTTTAGCCAAGTACAGATAAGGACAACTCACAGACTTTTAGACTGCTCCAAAGGCATAGATCAGTGCTGAGCATTAGACTTTGAGCAGCACTTCTTTCTTCTGTGGACAGCAGGGGCATCTGACTAATACAAGATCACCTACAGTTCACTCTTGGAGACTTTAGAAGCTGTAAGAGGCCGCTTTATTCCCGGAGAGCCTGGGATAACCGTTTTAACAGATGACACACTCATAGTAGACTATGGTCGTGTGAAAGAAACAGCAGATTTCTTCCCTGGAAGAAGTTCTGAATCAAATGTCCTTTTCACTGACTCCACTATCCAAGCCATTTTAAATGTGCTTGTCAGTCTGTGGTCAGCCATCCTTCTCAGAAGCCTTCCCATTTTCCTAAATGTAGCACTTCCAAGTCTCAGCCCTGTTTGTCTCCTTCCCTTGAGTAGGATCAAACGGATTATCCTCTCATGACCGCCTCCCAGAGCTGCTCTTCTGGAACAATCCTGGTTCTCATCAGGAGACCAAAGGGGGCTCAGCACTCCAAATGGTTTGACCCCCTCAGAGCCTGTCAGTAAATCTGTGGAGACAAGAAACAGCTTTTTCAAAAGAAGAGTTTTAGCTCTTTGCCAAAGAATACACAATTTAGCAAAATAGGCCCAAAGCACAGAAGAGTGTTATCTAAATATTTCATTACCTCAGTGTAACCACTTTATTCCAAATGAAGAAGGATCCAGCTCATTCCTGCCTCTCCTGGAAGACACAGCTGTCTTGCTTATAGTGCTCTCCCTCTCAGCCTGTGTCTGCCTGTTCAACCTGCTGACAAAGCCTTATTCCCTTTAAGGTAAAATTTAGGATTGAGGAAAAATAAGCTTAGTCCAGGTAAAGATTTTTTTTTTTTTTTTTTTTTTTTTTTTAAGGTCAGGTGGATAGATGTCACAGGTATTCACTAATTAATATCTTCCCCATTGTGTATTCCAGGAGCATTAGTATTATCTAGGATGGATTCTTATCTCTGACTTTTTCTCAGCCCCTTTGTTTCTTTCAGAATCTCTTTGATTAACTCTGTGCTGGCTAATAGATAATTAAGGTCTTTTTATTTATCTGAAGTAAAGCTTAGGGCTCTTTTACACTCCTTAGAGCCATATTAGAATTTAGGGTGTCTTTAATGAATAATTTATAAACTGAATGCTTTACAGGCTACAGTTCTCACATAAGGAGACAAACGTCATGCATCCATCATTCAAGTGTACACCCTACTGGAGAATAGGTTTCTGCCTTGATTTTGGAGCAGTAAACTCATCAGTCATTTTCTATTTGTTTGTCTTGGCCACTGGATTGTATAAGCAAGAAAATGCCATGCAATGAAACCTTTTGCACTGACTATTTTGACAGTAACTCACAAGAGCCCCTAGAGAGCTAAAAGGAAAACTGAGAGTTCTGGGTGGTCACTGTGGGTGGCAAGTAGGACAGCACAATGTCTGGCCCTACCCCATGCCCACCCAAAGTAGTAGGGTATGGCCTACAGACCATACACATAGCCAAATTATTCAGATCTCATACTTGGGGGACATAGGCACAACAGGAGTGGGATCCCTGTACCTGGAGAGTAAGAGAGGACGAGGAGAGAGAACGAGGAGACATTTATTCATCAGTATAGTGCACCAGAAAATACTTCCATCATTCATACTTTCATGAACTAGTACTCAGAGTAAGAGCTCATCAGGGGAAAAAAAAACCTACTAGCAGCTCCCTTGTGCCCAGATTTACATGTGATTGCTCAGATTAGAATTTGTCATTCATTTTACACTCACATAGGAGATAAAGTAGAATCAAACAGCTGGAAAAGATACAAAATGCCATCTACCCCGTGTCCCAGCAAGGGAACAATTGTCCTTAAAACACCCATATTAAATACTTGTCTGTTCCTAAAGACCTTGAACACTGGGTATTCCATAGCCTCCTCTGATAGCTTATTCCAGTGATTTTCACACTACAACAATAACATTGCTCATTATTAAAAAGTTTTTTAAATATCTAACCTGTATCATGTTTAAGGCTACTCCACCTGTTCTTCACAGACATGGAGAACAAATAATTTGTTTTCTTTTTACAGCAGCTATTTCTTTATGCGTTGACTATTTATCGTATGCTTACACACACACAAACATACTTCAGTGTCATTTTATTTAGGCTCAATTACTCCCCTTCCAACGATTCCTTGCAGGTCACAACCTCTAAAAACTCTCACTGCTCTTCTCTGGACTACCTCTGTTTGGTCCACAATTTATTTGAAGTAGAGTGTCCAAAACTGGAAACAATAGTCCCACTCAGACCTTCTTGGTGATTAATGTAGCATTGTTCCTCATGTTTATATCTTAGTACATAATTTGAAATTTTTCCAAGAGTTTGCTAGTTTTTACTTGCTTCTGACCTGTGGTCCACCATGACCACATCATCTTTTTCTGCAAAACTCTTACTTCACCAGTGCTCTCCATGCAGTTCACATATATTTGTAAACCCAGTGTCTCACTCCCCATTGGGAAGTCCTGTTAGATTGGTGGCACCTGCAAATTTCATAAGCTACTATCTAGCCCATCAGTTAGGCCACTAATGAAAGCAAGAATAATATCAGATCCAGAACAGAAACCTTTGGATGCTCACCCAACTTATATCTTGGTAGTGAACCATCGTTAACTATTTGCTCTGTACATGTCTGTATATTTTAGTGTCTTTCCAACAACTGGAATAAAGCTGGGTGTTCTACAAATTCCTCACTGTTCCGACGCTTTATACATAGTTGCTACGCTTGCATTTTCTAGCATCTAGGTAACTTTTCTGTCCTTCAGAAGTTCCTACAGATAACTGAGGCTCTGAGAGTTCATCAACCAGGCCACTAAGTACCAAGTACAAAGTTCACCTGCCCAGCTGACATGAAAACATCTAAATTTTATGTAACCTGTTTCTTCCTTATTCTTTCCTGTTGGCACTGGTATTAGGCCACCTTATTGCAGCTGACCTTTGTATTGAGATCTGACACAAAAGGCATGACACTTGAGCCCTGCAACTGTCACCCTCAAATAGCCTTCCCTCTCTCTTGAATAACTTCTCTGATTTATATGCTTGCAATTGGCCTTAGCAAGCTGAAGTGAAGGATTCAAATAGTCACTAGTCATGACCTCCAGTAAAAATAACATGCAGATACTTACAGGTGAAAGCTATGCATCTTATTTTTCTTGAGATGCTAGTCTAATGATTCCAGTCTCATTTTTCTTGGGTATCCTTGCCTCCAACCCATTCAATCTTTTTCCTTGAAGTCATTCTGGTCAATATTGTAAAGCTTTGGTAACACACTATTCCCAAGATTTCTAAGCATCTGTAGCATCTTTTGGCATCGCTACACAAATAACAGCACAAAGAGCAAGAAACGTGATGTACTACAAAACTGGAGCATAAGTCAATCTCTTAGATCTGCATCCATTGAGTTCTGGGGTTTGGGGGGTTGTTACTGCTTTTGACAGTTTTATTCAACTGCTTTTGATGGAGTTACCAAGGTTTGGACTCCCTTCACTTTGAAGTGATCCCAAGCTCTTAACTTGAAGTAGGTGCCATTTCTTTTAGACCAAAGATGAAAGTGTGAGAATTTTCAGTGCATAACACAATCTAAGAAAAAAAATCCAAACCTATCCAATAATACTGATTTTAAGGGAGGGACCAAGGGCTGATGCTTATACTCTATAAAGGTTACAGTGAAGGAATAAGGAGAGAATCAAACCATCTCAACTTTTCAAAACAATCTAAGCAATTTAAGAGCATCTATGCCATTGACTCATGCTCTTCTTATTTAGCCACCTTTGAAAATCCCTGCTCTGTACTACCAAATTATTAGTGCTCCCTGTCTCTAACATTACTGAAATAAAAGCATGGCTTCTCTGGAATTGCACTGCTGTTTACAATGCAAATTAGTAAGCATCTTTCCCCCCATAAAAAATGATTAATTTACAATGTTTAGGAAGTTTACATTCTGGACCAGACAAGATAAGTCATTCACACAAAATTATACTGAAATCCAGTGAACACATCTTTAGTAAATATGCTTTGATGTGTTGGAAACAAGAAAGCTGACAATTTTTAATTTTTTTCCCCCTCAAACTCTTAAGAGAGCAATACCTGTATATACCAAGCTTTCCTAAAATATCATTTTCAAAGAGTTCACAGGGTAAACATAATTCAGAACACCTTGATCACAAGTGATTGTTGAAAATGAGCTTTATACCAACAAAAATATTCAGTACTTCAACTATTCTGGGTTCAAGACTTGAAATGATTTCACCAATTGACATTCTAACATCAAGGCAGAGCTAGAAAAGAGAAAAAGCTACAGATATGACTCCAGTTACCTTAAACCACTACGTAGGGATTGAAAAATATGGATTATCTTTATAAGACAAGCTATTTCCTGGACCATAATTTACAGATGACCTAATAACAACACAAATATCTGTATTTCTCACAAACTTGTAATTATAAGAAAACTTATTCTTTTAGTTATCTGTAAAATCATATACATGTATTCAACTTAACCCCATCTTGGGATGCAGCTAATGTCCTCAATATGCTGTGCCATTCTGCAAACAGAAGGTGGTACATATATTTGATAGGCCAATTTGTCCCAGATCTTACATTCTGTCCTGAAAGAGCAGCAGCACATAACTTCACCTACTCAGGCAACACCCAAAAATCAACTGTGACTCAAAGTAACAGCTTATGTACCATTTTCTCATTCTTCTGAAGAGACAAGGGGCAGGGGAGGGAAAAATTGACTTTAACACCAAGAAGGTCTCGTGAGCAGAGGGAATGGCACCAGCTTTATTTTCACTTGATCTTATTTTGTCCCCACAGAGAAAAACAGAAGCCAACCCCATATATATTCTTCTTATAATTTGACTTGCAATTTGAGAAAGGCGGGGGAAAAAAAAAAAAAAGAGGGTGCTTATTTACCTCCATCGCCAAGTTATACAGATGAAGGTGCATATTACATTGCACAATGTATAGTCAAATACACTACACAGTAACGTGCAAAGCAGTGGTATTAAAATTTTAACAGTGATGTGTCTAGTAAAACAAATCTGATGAAAATTTGCTTCATGTTCAAGCTGTAAACTATCAAAGGTGATTAATAACCAGAGACACCAGATATTATGCATAATGCAGCTTTTCCATATTATAATCCAAAAATCTGTGTTCTATGACAAGAGCATAGGCAACGTGATTTTTCCTAGATTTCCTGCTATCACCAGAACAAGAGGCTTAGAGCTGCTCTCCGCTCAATCCTCCGGCCTCTTCTGGCCACCACGGGTCCAAGGGCTCAGCAATGACCCCATGGGAAAGGGCACTAAGGACAGGAGTTACAGCAGCAACGGTGCCACATTTTCACATTGTAAATCTGGTAGTGCAGCCTACAGCTGTTGAATTAGCCTTGGCAAATAACTCTATCCCTAAATGTAGTCTTCTGTGTTACTGGCAAATAACTACAATATAGCTATGCACTGCACTGCAAAGAGAGGAGGAAGAGAGCTTTGGGCAGGAATGTGCTCCACACAGAAACCAGTGGCTGCTTCAGTGACCAGGGAACACAGACCAGCCCCTTCTAGCCCTACTTCCGCGCTATGTGGAGCACCGGGATAAACTGTTCTAGCTCAGACTTTTACAGCCTGGGCTGACAATGGAAACTTTTTGGAAAGCTGTCTAGAGACTAGAGAAAGCCATCATTTATTTACACAATTCATCACTTTAAAACAGAATTTTTCTTTCTGATTAATTTTATTGATACAAGCAACTTGTATTATTGCACCATAAAAGTTAATAAAGAGCAACACATGGTACTTGAATCCATGCCACTGGCAATACCACAAAATGTTAATTGAAACAGCAACAACCCACTAGCTTATGGCAGTGACTGGCAGACACACTGGACTTACTAAATTTGGTGAACTAACGTGCCCTAGAATGAACAGTACAGTAAGAAAGAATAAGGCCTGAAGCAGGGTAGTTCAAACTGCAGTGGCAGAGTTGATATTATTCTTCTTTCTTGTGCAGAAGGTAGTTGGTAATGGGGTGCTTGCTTAGTATATGTACATTACACCACACCTTGACGGTTCAGCTGTACAAGCCAGAAGAGGCAAAAGCTGAAAACAAATTCCTGCCAATTTCTTGCCTCTATCCACTCATTTATTCTGGAAAAACCATCCATAGATACATCACCTGTTCCAGATCTTCTGGCCCTCAAGGCCTTAAAAGATTGATGGTCATTCAGATCCATGAGTCACCTCTTCATCAGCAAATCATGATGTAACTTGTTTTAAGAGCCGGATTCTGAGAACTTTGTCTAGAGCATTTACTCAGGGAACAATCTCCTTGACATTAACAGGAGAAATTCATAAAGCAAGTTACTTCTTGGTATGAACAAAATCCAGCCCTTGATTATTAGTGGTAATCCTTCATGCTATACCACTTTCATATGGTTTAACTATCTATTTTGCAGGAGTCAGGCATCATTATTCCCATCCAGAATTAATGAAATCTTTACTGAAAAGAGGAAATGCATTGTGAGTTTGTATGCAAATTCTGAGAAAAAAAATTATAAACTATAAATCAGATTTTTAAGGGCTAATCATACGAATTTGATTTTATAAAAATATTTTAAATGAAACAAAGCACAAGAAAACATCAGGAGGATTTCCTTTCATACCCTATTTTCAAGGAAAATAATATTCAGAAATTAAATTCTTGTCTACAGAACAGTTTTACTAAGAGATGATTGTTAAAAATTTTGTAGAGCTTGAATATCATCCTTGTTAGTGCCATACCCTGTTTGTAAGCAGAAAAATCCTTCTTCCTGAGTTTACTTGTCAGTTGAAGTCTTCATGGACCGATGACTTGTATAGAACTAGACAGAGATGACAGATTCTTTAAAGAAAGCAAATCTTTTCAGAATTTGCCAGGTACTGTTTCTGGACTTCATTTTTTTATTTATGATAATAAATATTGACTGCTTGACTGACAACAGTCCTGGGTAAGACCTACTTGATATTCTCAACCTTTTCTTCCTGAAGTCCCCAGAAAATGAATCGGTGCCTTTTGCTGTCCTTTTACCAAGCCTACAACTCTGTATCTCTATACGGCATGAAAGACTCCAGATCTAAAGATAATCAAGACCACGTGACTGAAGAGTGAACCAATTGTATGCGGATCTAGGATCCGACACTGTAAGGTTAATGCCTCCTTGTTGAAAGCGTACAATCATTTTGAAGTATCTTCTTTGTTTTGTTTTGTGGTTTTGTTGTTTTGTTTTTTAAAAAATGACAAAAAAAACCCAGAGCCTAATTTTATGTGCCTGGGAGTAGCTATCTAAGCTTCAGGCAATACAAACGCTGCTATTACTGGGGAGTAAAAGCTCTGCATAATTAACAAACATCATCAGCCTTACAGTTCCTGTAGAATGTAGTAAGTTCCTTGCCTGAAGGCTGCTCTCAGCCTAGTAAGTCTGTTTACCCTGTCCAAGATTAGATTAGTTTAATTATTATGAAAAAGACTGCTAAGATCTTACAGCCTAATTATGCAAATGTTTCTAAATGTTCACAAAAGTAATTTATTTATTTGGAGATAAATGAATCTGTTTTGTCATAAACCAGATTGCAGTCCTGGCAATGTACAAGCAGGGTTATGTGCCCTTAGGCATATCTTTCACCACAAATATCAGTGGGACCTCTGGATTACAACATTTATAAATACATAAATGTTTTTTAGCAGGTTTTTATTGTTTTTGTAAATTATAGTAATCCCAGAAAGAACTATCACAGGTTTAATACTCACCAACCTTGTTATGAAAACAGGGTTTCTCAGCAGAAGCATTTAAATGATGCTAACAGCTAAAACATTCCTGGTAGACCTATTAAGATGCACCTGTTTTATTATGCTTTGGAACTGATATCTTCAAAAGAGTTCTCCCCTCCTAGTACAGACTCTTGCTGCTAAAATAACCTGCATCAATAAAGTACTATTATTCTAAATAAGGTGGTAGTGTTCTTTTCAAGGCATACAGTGCTAACCTTAACTGGCAGCAACCCCTTTTACATTAAGAATTCTGTAGGTTTTCCTCACAAACCTCACTGCAGCTTAGAGATTTAATTCTTCGTCTATTTGTAATTACATGACAACACATGAGATAGATGCAGAAAAACCGTTCTATATTTAGCTACTGCTCTAGTTTCATTGCTATTATCATGGAGATAACCCCTAGGCAGCACACTGCTGCCTTCTGTGAACTCATGCACATTCAAGGCAGAGTATTTAAATTTTGGAATGGTAGACACTTAAAATCTGATCTTGACCACAAAGAAAACTGAAAAGCTTAACATGTTGCACAGCTATGTAAAATGAAGTGGGACATAAGCCCAAAAGAAGAATGGCCTTTAAAGAGTTCAGATCTTTTCTTAACGAGACAACTCATCTGTAGGCAGGGGCTAAGTTGCACGCTGCAGAGCACATACATCCTTGACTCTCACAGGCATCAACTTCAGAGGGAACGAAACTACAGGTGCCTTTAAAACAGTAAGCGTGAAAAGTTTTGCTGGATGTTAGTAGCAAAGCAGGTGAAACACAATTCACATACCTATTAAACTGGAACATTTTGAGCCAAGTGCATTTAAACTGTAATGTCAATTTGATGCAGTAATGCCTTCTGCCATCAATGTTTATTTTTTACTTGAGACAATAACATGACATTTTACTGGAAACATACTGCATTAAAATCAATGCAGAGTGACTTCTTGATCTGTTTATAAATTAACCGTTCCTTAAATAAGCAGGGCGATAGCTCTATATGGGAATTATATCCACAGTTCTCCTGTGTATTAAATGGAGGATGTGAGCAATGATTTTAACTGGCTGCTATGACATCACCATTATCATGGATATTCAAGACATTAGAAGCTGCTTGCTGTCAGTTAAATGATCACATCTCAAGTGCACCTGCTTTATAATTATTCATTTGGAGCAGGATCATTAACATATTCCTTAAGTCATTTACAGGCAATTTGACTCTACAGTAATGATTTTTTCTCTCTTTGTAACAAATTAATGAGATATATATAAATATGCGAGTACAAATGAAATTCGCACAATTCATATTGTAATTAGAGTATACCAAAGGTCTGAAGGTTGCCTAACTTGCATTTTTCCTGTGGTAGGCAGCTATTCTGCACCCACTTAACAGCTACAGCACTATATATGATTGTTTCAGAAGATAGCTAGCTGTCAATATACTTTCAAGGTTAGCAGTCATGTTAGCTATTGGCAGTTTGGAAGTAACATTTGTGGTCCAGGATCAGGAGTTTAAATGATCAAAGTAGAAGAGCTAAGAAGCTGGAGATTTATTAAATCTATCTATTCAACTACATAAATAACAGAGTTACCTACCCAGTGTCACCAATGTAATGAACTTGCCCCACTTTCAAATACATACAGCTGTTTCTGGCTAGGTAACTTTGAGAATCATATGGCTGATTGATAAGTGTGTACAAATACAGAGAAGCATGTCCCCACACCTGCAATACATCTTAAATATTGGTAACTCATTTTAAGATTTCCACAGTTTGCATGCTGACAGAACTTCCCTAAAACTGTAAAACCTCAGTCATTAGTGCAAGATAGTGCTGATCTCATCTTGGCTTGCGTACAAAGCTCTTTATAGAGGACATTACTGCTGGGGTGAAGGATGCTATAAGACTGTCAGAAAACTGCAGCGCACACTCATTTTGGCCCCAAAAAACCCTCTATCCTGTAACACCTGAGATGCAATAATTGCCTACTCTAGGCAACGTCTTTTTCTTACTCACAAGATGCGGTGGCCTGTACAAATGCACAGCAGCATTTGCACAGATCATTCCTACATACTGTTTCCCCTTAGCACGTCATTAGCTGGTATCATCGGATTTCTGCAGAGAGAGGAACAAGGGAATTAAATCAATTGTTTTACTTTATTGCAAAACAATTCCCTCCATCGTATGCCAGAGAGGGGCAGCATGGCTCAGTGAACTATTGGGTTGAAATGTATGCACTGAGCAGATCTACCCTGTCTCTAGCAGCCCCATTTGTCACATTGGCAATGTGACAGTGATCAGAAGACCTTCTGCAGGCACAGGGAGAAGAGACACAGTGGGATGGGAGCATTTCTTCTTCTAACCCATCCCCAAGAAATGTTTGGAAAACACCTGCCATTTGGGGGAATTTCTTCTCTTACACAGCTGCTCTTTAGGAGTGACTTGGGACTATCTGGAGAGACAGAGGTTGGGGGGAAATGTTTCCAGCTTCCCTCCAGTTTCATGGTAGAGGATCCTGAGGGTGCTAGAAAAGCCCCGAATGTGTCCACAGCAGTGATATAACCTCTGCCGCAGCTGAGCAATCTCTCTTGCACAAGTCCGTAAGAGGAACTAGAATTGACCTTGGAAAGAGCAGCTGCATGTGAGCATAGGGAGCTCTGAGGTAGCAGTTTGTAACTCAAAGCATGACACCAAGGCATTCTGGATGATACACATGATCCTGTATGAGTAACAGATGCAGAAAGACTCCAGATTTGTATGCAATTATTTCTGTACTAGGCTTCTGTTTGGAAATCTTGGCCTTAAGAAGACAACGGGATTTTTCCGTTCACTTCTGCCACAATCAGGATATCAGACAGTGATGGTGAACCAATGGCACATGAGAAACTTCGTAATGTGATGCAAACATCCCTGAGCTTTTGTGATCAGCTTCCCTAATTATCCTGGGGAAATTGCAGCACCCTTTATGGAACAAGAGCATTATAAAAATAATAGTTTGTTCTATGGTTATCACATTCTCTGGTTACAACGTGCCAATTTGACAGGTGCATAAAAAAATTTAAATTGACTTATTTACTAACGTCATTGGTAGGTGAAGGCACCACCATTATTACAAATGTTAGAGAAAGCTGAAGAATACTAATTACCAAATAACACACCAGCCATAAAATCAAAGCACAGAGACACTGGGGTGGAAGTAAAAAGAAGCTGAATCCTCACTATTTTTTCAGGATAAAAACTACTCATATAATCTTACAATATAACAATAACCACTGCACAGGATATGTATCATTCCCAAGTATCAATTAGAAATAGAGATTCAAAAAGACTGCTTAGACCTTTGAATATTACACTCACTCTATCAGTATAATTTACTGTTTTTAATATACAACTGAAAGCTACAGAAAACAAAACGTTGGATTATAATTTATTTTGCATTACTGAAAGGCACTCCCTCCAACAGTGTATTCCACATTGTTGAAAACTGAGCATTTGCCCTCCCTATTCTCCTGGTACAGCTCACGTCACCATTACTGGACCAGATGGCTGTGCTCTGCAGCCTTTTCTCTGGATCTGATATTTACAGTGTGGCATTAGCAAGGCCTTGGGGTTTTACCTCTCCTAAAATGAAATCCGACAACTCACCAGCTCCCGTATCAGCACCTAGATTGCACATCCCAGCTAACCGTGGCTGGTATGCAATTTCCTAGCCAAGCAAGCTAGGATGGGCTTCTCACAGGACTTAACCCACGCCGCACGATGACAGCAACCATTTAAAGCAATTCACAAACAAAAGGAAGCATTTGCTATTCTCTCACCTGGTGATGGAAAGCATCAGTGTCATAGTAGGAAGCCAAAGGAGAGTTCCATACATATATTCTCCTACCTAAGCATAACCTCTTCCTCCAGTGCTCAAGACAACTTGACCTACCTGTCCAGCTTGGGATAAACAGCAAGTCCTCAGCCTGCAATTTTTTGGTGCCCTGATTCCTCCCAGGGTCTGTGCCACACGTTCTCTTTCTTTCCTTCCCTACTACATCTCTCTAAAAACCCCTTCTCTTTCCTCAGGACAGAAGAATAGCAATTCTCCCTGGCCATCAAGTGAGCCCTGGAAAAAGTAAACCATCCGACTCTGCACTGTTACTGTCACAATTTAAAGCTGTGCATCTGAAGTTATCTCACCTGTGCCAGCATTTCCCTTTCCCCTCTTCTAACTTTAAAGACCATTTTAAAGACTTCTAGACATAAAGCTGCATTCACTCAGGCAGCAATGCACAAGTTTGAAGAAACCCACAATACACATCAGAATAATGCAGAGAGCTCATCATGACTCATTCTTACTTTCTCCGTATTCACTGAAAGCAGTTTTACATTTGTGAACTGCATGATACCACTGAACAGTACCTGAGTGCCTTCTCTGGGTGACAAAACTTACACTGCCGATTTGTTGGGCTTCTATTCAGAGCAGAGCAGTATCCACCCAGTTCCCTTCCCGGGACCTGCCCAGCACCAGTCCTCCACCCTCAGCCTCCAGGCAGGGGGCACCCGGCCGAGTGCCCCTTTCAGCCTCCCTGGGCCCCCTCAGCCACAGCCACTGCCTCACCTCAGCATCATGGACTCGCAGCCCCTTTTTAAGACGGCAAAAGGGAGGGAGATGTACTCTGTTTGCTCTGAATTGCTGTATCGGTGTGTGCACGTGAGACAGAGACACCTCTTCCCATCATCTTTGCTATAGTTCTGCTTGGATCACCTACCAGTGTGTCAACTGAAAATATATGCCACGGTAAAACAGTTATCTTTAAAACATTAACATTTACCAGCGGTTCGGATTCCTTGACATCTGACAAAAACTAAGGAAATATTATGGCATCTGTATGTCGCACAGGCAAATAACCAAACTTAAATCAAATGTTACATCATTTTACATCTCTGACTATTCAAGTAAAAAAACAAAATAAAGCAAAAGCAGGCTACACGGTACTTCACACTCAGAATAGATTTATTCTATCTTACTGAGGCTTTCTGTATCACTCATCACTGAGGTATCCAGAAACAACATGTTTTGCTTATGAGAACAATAGCCTCTAAATTTCTGAATCTGAAATATTCATGAGAAATAGGTAATGACATTTACAGCTTAACACACACACACACTCTTCAGGCTTCTAATGAAAGCTCAGAAAAAGCCAGAGTACAATACAGCATTATCCTTTGTTTTCGACTATTCTGAAAGAGTCAAGAAAACAGTAAGTAGAGTTGGGGTATTTCCAGTTATAGCAGTCGTTGTCTGGGAGGAGATCTGTGACTAAAGGACAGGGGCTCCTTTAGCATTGCTGAGCAACTGCTACAGAGCAGGAGCCCGTCAAGTGGAAGGGAATGCTCTTTCCTAGAACAGTGCTACTGATGGAGCAGGTCCGCTCAGGGCTGACTCATCAATTAGCATATATTGGTAAATACTTAACCCTCCTTTCCATTTGATACGGGGGGAGGGTCAGTTTGCCTTTTCTAAGAAAGGAAAGTGTTATAACATTTGGTGAAGAAAGTTTCTTTTAACTGAATGGCTAATCTGTGTTTTGAGATAGAAGAGTAATAGTCTGCCAACGTTATGGCTGATTTCATTTTTAAATCAACATTATCACATCGTTACAGATTTGCCAGCTCTATGCAACAATTATTCAGTTGATTATTTCAGATCCCACACTTCACAAACATATATTCTTGCTAATACTTATAAGGATTTCACGCAATTCAGTCTAGTTTCCCAAACCTTGAGTGTGGCACATCATAGATACCTTCCATATAAAACTGACTTTGAATTGAGTACTGCAAATACTAAAATACAACAAATAGACTGCTGATGGGGAAAACCAAAACAGATCAAAACCCCAAACACTATGTTTGTTTCTGCATCAAAATTAAAGGTATGCTGTGATTCTGCATGCAAAAGATTTCTCTAAATGTGTATTTATTATTGATCTATCAAAAGATCACATTAGACTGAATTTAAATTTGATCTGTCCTTATTTCATAACTCACAAATCCTTTACAAAATAAGGCAGAAAAAAAATTTGACATCTTTGAAGAACTCAGCTAAAGCAAGGCTGTTTCCCATTGGTAAGAAAATCAAGCACATTGAAAGGGATCAACACCTTTGATTAACAGGAATTTCAACACCCTCAGAGCACCTGTTGACTACAGCTTTTAAGGTACTAGATAGTCTTGTGCTAATTGCTGCACAAATGTTTAGATAGATGACTGACCAGAAGAACATGCAATAGGCCAACCTGCATACATTCAGCCTGTCCCCTCTGCTTTCAGAGGGCGTTTCAGTGACCTGGCACCACTCTTCCTTGCCTCATACAGAGGTTGAAAAGTGTAGCTCATACCCTTAACTCAGAAGGGGAGGCTAGAACATTAGGCACCATTTTCATTTTCCCTTTTTCAAGAGCTCAGGCCTTCCTAGACCCACATAATCTGCTCTTACTAGAAAGATGCCCTCTGCTCTTTTTCTTCTGCTTGAAGCAGGAGCTCCTCTCTGCTACACAGAAGATCTTGTCACTCCGTTTTCACATGGTTTGCAGCTTCATTAGAAGCATTTTGCACATCTCAGGCTGGAACCTGTAGATGAGAACAGCTTTTTAATGTTCACTGTAGTCTGGAAGAATTGTGCATTTATTCAACTGAAAGCAGTAATGATGAAGGGAAAAATATTATTTTCAACTCTACTTCCACTGCACATTTCCAAGATGAGGCAGTGAAGCTTCATTTGCAGTCTGTTACAAAGAAAATCAAGACATATATTTAATATCTAAATTGTGCACAGCAGCAATATGGAAAGAAGAGAAGAAACTGCTGATTATGTAGTTCAAGATGGGGCGAAAGAACATGCTGTTCACACGTATCAAGTGCCAGCAGCCAAATGTTGGAGCAGTACCATTCCCTGCTCACTTAATGTGCCTTTGTGCAGAAACTGACACATCTGTATAAATATTATAGGACACTCACTTGTAATTGAGGTCTCTCATTGCAAAAATAAGGTCTACAGAATTAAGAGCTTCTGAAGCGCCTGGCTTCTAAAACTGGAAGATATTAAAGCAATCTTCCACAAGATGGCTCTCTCTCTCTGTTCGTATTACTGACTCAAACCTATGTAGAGAGAACATAAATAATATTCAGGACAAAAATGCGATTACAGTTCGGAGGAGTAAGAGTGCCTCCACATGGGAACAGAGGTGCTTCACTGAATTAGGGCAGCTTATGTGACAGTGGAGAACTACACACCACCCATTTTCTACAGACTGTAAAGGGGCAGGAAGGTCTTGCAGGGTGTTTTGAAATTACGTCTTTTGAAAGGCACGTCCTTGCTCTACCTGCGCTCCAAGTTGGTGAGTTCCAATCAGTTTCATTTCATCAGCCACATACCTAAGGGGCAGCACCTAAACTAATAAACCCTATCTTTCAGGGCTAACAGAAATGTTCAGCTTCTGGACCCGATTTGAACAGGTAGCTGTTCCTGGCCTGCTATAAGAATGGGCAGTGAAGCATCTTTGCAAATGTAAATTCATACTGGCATTCCAAACTTCAGAAAAAATGAAGCAAAAAATAATAATAAAAAACATTTCCACCAATTTTTTTTTAACAATTTTTTTTTAGACATAACTTTAATTCATCTCTTGTATGACGGCTATGGAAAAATATCTTAGTGACATCTGAAAGCATGTAATTTTGAGTAGCTTTAAAACCTATTGGACACACAGAGCCCTCTTCCCTGTATTTATCCTGGACCATTATGTATCTTTATTTTCAATGAAATGCACTTTACTGTACATTGTACTGTTTAATGTGCTTACCAGAGCCTTGGGGATCAGAAGGGTTATGAAGTGTTCATTTACATCTACAGAGAATTCTCTCAGAAATGAAGTATCACAACAATCTAAAATATATTTGACTAAAACAGAAATGCTGAGATCTTGCCTTATTCCACCAATAGCTTTACATTAACTGATGATCTGTCTATATGGATATTTGTCATTATAAAATGTGCATTCCTCCTGTTTGTCCAGTATTTGAAGTGGCTCATCTTTAAGCAGTTCCATTCGGTGGATTCAGGATAGCTGTGTTATCAAATAACTGCCCTAGTGAGCAAGAGAGAAACAAACAAACAAACATCAAAATGGGAGAGTGGGAACATTTTTCACACTGTTGATTCCTTTATCTCCCAAACAGTATGCTAGGACAGGGATAGATGCAGGGAAAAACTCTCCCCAGCCCCCAACTTCTATTTGCTGCAGAAAGTGGGAAAGGGCTGGGAGGGAAGCGTCCAATTCTGTGGGATTCCTGGTACAGTTTGGAGCTGGTGCCGTACCGCAGGTAAAGTGTGAGCTCCCTTAAGCATATCGTGGGAAAAAGCTGGGACACCCTCTTACCACATGGTTTATCTAAGGTAGCTTACAGCTACAGGCTACCTCACTTTTACCACAGCAGAAGAGTATATCGCTAGCAGCTGCAGTAAAGCAGCTGGGACACTGAAATTACAGTATAACTGACTCTCACATGCCCATGCTCATTTCTCCTGGAATATAACATCCTCAGTTGGCCCCATTTTGACAGATGATATGTGCAGTGTGGTAGGCAGGGATCTTCTTTCTTCTCACATCATCATTACATTGTCTCTGCAGAGCTGTAAGAGGGTACCAGAAGTGTAGACCCACATTTGGCTTGATAACAGCCAGCAGAGAGTTCTCCTACTATAGGAGGACTCCTCAGTGAGCATTTGCAGCTAGATTACATCTCTCCTTCATAGTCTGAGCACAGGAAACTGCTTACAGGGTCCCCCAAGAATACAGTCTATTAAATTAGCAAAACCAGGATTAGGTCTAATGTCTAAAAGGAATGAGAAAATAGCATTTCCTACATGTTACAAATGAGTACTATTTTTATGCAGCTAGAACTGGCCATTGACCACCTGTTCCTTACCAAACACACTGCACCCCACCTCATGAGCCAGCATCCTTGCATGCACACGGTGACCTTTTCCAGCACTGTGGTTGCCTTTGTATCATTTTCCTAGCAAGGGAAAGAAGCTCTGCTCTCTGTTTTATCTCACCCACATGAAGAAAATCACATTTTGGTCTGTATTACAAGACAATGGAGAAACCTGAGCTCTAAAAGCAGCTGCCATTCTGTCCTAGTTGCTACCAGTCACAAGTAGGGCATGCAGCTGAGAGATACCGAGGAAAATGAGAGAGAAATGCCCGAAATGCTGTCCTTGCCTATGATGCCACATACACTAGCTTTCTGCTGAAGCAACTCCGTTGTTTTCTGCATGATTACAATAATATATGCCAGCAGAACACAATCACATTCACATGCATGCACAACAATATGCAGCACATAACTGGATCACATCATCCAGTTCTGCCTCCATCTCCCATCATAAATCATGACTCATACCTTAGGGTTTATAGCAACCTTCTGGCACTCATTTCGTATACAGCCTTAAAATTAAGCACAGAAGAAAGAGAATTTTTTTTTTTATTCTTCTTCTCAGTTTTCTTTAGTTCTGGTAAGATATGCCAGTCATTAGTTTCACTTGTTTCTTCAAAACTACTTCACTTCCCTGGCACATTAGATAAAGTCTGCCCTCAGTGCTATCTCACAGCCCAGGTACTGACCATCTCCTTTGAAACACTGACCTCCTCCTCCTCAAAAAACACTCCTGCTTTCTATTTGTGCACGTAGGTAGCAGCGCTGGTGAATGGAGCTGCATTATGACTTGGCAAGCTGTACACTGTCAAGTAGCTGCTGCTTCTGCTGGGATAGGAAAAAAGGTAGTTGTAATTCATAACAAATATAAAGGTTGTCCTAGCAGCAATATAGCTTATCTCCATGCTGATAAAAAGTAAGGAAGATTTTTGGAAAGAAACACAGGGATATATCTCTCACATGCTCTCAATCTGTGTTAATTAAAAGTTATTTAGTTTTTCTGTCAGTGAAGCTTAGGCATGTTACTGAAACCTCTAAGATCCAATTCTGATGCCATACTGATTTGAATCACGTGTAATAATCTTATTTTATAGAACCAAACACAAGGTATTCTGAAAAGAAAAGGAAAAACAAACTAACATTTTTTGCTTGCAGCCTTGTAATTTCCCTGAATCATGCTGTGTTGTTGACTTTTAAGCAAAAGTCTTTATTGAAATCCACTGGAAGTTCTATTTAAGAACTGGTGGCAAGATATGGGCCATTGACTTCAGTACAATTACTCCAAGTTGTACAGCAGAAGTCTGAGAATCGAGTCCTGAGTCTTTCATATGAGCTTAGGCATGCTTAAGATACATTATACAAATAAGAGACATTGAGCTAAGCAAAAACATATACAGGGGTCTTGTGGAACCTGTATGGACCTCTTTTCTTTCAGCTTTTGCTTCTGTGGGTTTAATTTAGACTCAAAGATAGATTCAATGTAAAGGTAGTTCATTTTCCTTGCACACAGAAGTTTACATGAAAATTGCTGTCATTGCATTACTGATTACTTTATGCCTTTTTTATTTTTTATGACATTTTGGAAGAATGCCTGCCTCTATTATTGTCAAAATTCTTTAAGAAATTGCATTAAAATCCAAATGAGATCACTGAAATGTAAATAGAAATGGTTAATGTTCCTCTGCTGGGATGTTTCAATATTTTGGAAATATTTTATGTCCCCAGAGACCCAAAAGGCAAGTCATTTGTAAAGCAGTGTGTATGCAGAAAATCACCATAATACCCTGTGGGACCAATCTGAGCGCATCAAAATCCACTGGAGTCTGTCTACTGACTTCAGAGAGTTTCACTGATAGTCCTCAATGCACATTTTCTAAATCTAAAGAATCATTAGGCCTTCCAAAAACCCCCTGTTACTGCCTGCACTTTAACAGACTCAAGAAACTCCCAGAACAACATACAACTAAAGGTTGATGCTGTAGTGCCCTATGGACTGTCCGATCCTGTTTTCTTTCCACACTGCTGACCATGAGAGCTGCCATACATACGCACTGCAGCAACTGGAATAAATTGCAGAGATGGAGAAGTGTTGAGTGCTGACAAGTTGAAGATCTAAGAGCAGCCACTATACTAAAAGGAGATTCAGTACTGTGAAATAACACCAAAGTCAGGATTAAACCAACAAACAGAAGTATTTAGTATCTATTAAGTGAAGTTTGACACGGGGAATGCAGACCAGCAATACTTTGGGAATTTTCACTGAATATCAAAGTTTCCAGAATACTAATGGTCTGTGCAACCAAGGGCCCCAGGCTTGGGACCCAACGCCTGAAATTAGATTGCCACAGCTGAGATCCGTAGAAGTCACCATTGCAGAATTATCTTCACCGAAATGAAAAATAAGAAGATGGCTAAAATGAATTCTAAAATCCATGGAGAATGTATTTTGTTTCCCTGCAGTCTGGACCTCTCTATCTTTAGAGCAAAGCAGCAAAACCCACCTTCCTACCAAGCAGTGTCAGCACTGTCAGAAAAGTGTAAATGACTTGTTATGGAAATCTTTGTAGCACCTGATGCATATTTACTCTGTATAGGAAAAATCAGGTGCATGTTTTTGCATAACTTAAGTTAAGCTTGTTCATACAGGCACTGCCATAAACATCTTTTTTATTAAAACCAGAAAACATTAAGTAGAAGTACCATGTGGTCTGAAAACTGACCTACTGTTTTGGCTGTTAGTTAACTTCATTTTACACTTACATATATTTTTGGTGCAGACAAATGCTGGAGCAAATCCATACTTTAATAGTAAAAAAATATAAATTGCTTAACTATATTACTGACTTCTATAAACATTCAGCATACACAATTTTGTTCATGAGGTCTTCTAAAGGTAGGCTGCACTGTGAATACCTGTGCAAATATTCATGAATATTACAACTGGACATAAATGGTTTACCAAGCCATGTTTAGAGTGGCCAAACACCTTTCCCAGCTTAGACCAGGGAATCTCACGCTGGGGCACAGGTTCCAAAAGGACATACACCTCCCTCGGGCACAGCAGCAAAGGCAGGTGAACACAGTCTGAAAGAGTTAGACATGTGCTGCAGATATGCTCACTGCCAAAAGCTGCTGCTTGCACAGCTGAGGTTACATGAGCAAACTGGGCTTGAGAACCCGTCCTGGGTGTTGTGTAGAGCGAACAACTACCCTTACCCAAGAAGCACAAGCTGAGCTGTTGCCTTACAACAAAATCAATTTGGTTAGTTTGAAGATTGAACCTAGGTGTTCTAATCTCCACATTAAATATTTGGAAAGCTTTTATCTGTGTACCTGTAGTGTACACTTTCAAAGCGCTGAAGAACATTTCTCATCTGAAATAAAGAAAGCAGGTTAGATCTCAGTCAAACTATTTACATTTTCTCAGCTAGCTGGGAATTATACATTTGCCCACCCACCCAAGCAAGAACATAAGAAAACTGGTAATACCTGTGAGAGGCATGAAAACCCTTTCATACAATGAGAAACTTCCCAAAATGCTTGGAATTCCTCTAAATTATTTCTTCCTGGAACACGGATGGAAGAAGATGACTTTGACCCTTTATACAAAAGTCTGACAATCTTCTTAACAAACATCTCCAAGCTATAGCAGCTAACACATATTTATGTGTGAGATGGCTCAGAATAATTGA
Source organism: Haliaeetus leucocephalus (assembly GCF_000737465.1). Lineage (NCBI taxonomy): Eukaryota > Metazoa > Chordata > Aves > Accipitriformes > Accipitridae > Haliaeetus > Haliaeetus leucocephalus. The sequence goes on from NW_010972676.1 coordinate 11,693,731, forward strand.
TTAGGTTTGCTAAGGTTCCAGTTAAGAAACTGCAACTACAATCTCTTTTTTTCCCCCCCTTCCCTTACTGTTTTCTTGCATAACAATTTTTTCCTTATCATTGCTCATTTTCATGCAGAGCATGTTTGCTTATTTGCTATGGTCAGTAGACGCTTTATTTTAATTACTTCAAAGGTAAATGCATTTGAAGACATTTGGCTCTCATTTCAGGTAAGAAAAAATATTAATATAATGATTTTAGAACTGCATAGGAAAAAAAGTCAAAAATATGAGCTGCCAACACCCAGAAAACATATATATATTAATAAATGTACTGTTTGCTTTGCCTTTGCCTAGACCTTCTTCTAATGAACACATAGTGGCAACAAGTTAACTTACTTGCTACCTAAATCTTGTCAAAGGTTACTGTGCAGTTATTTATCAACTGCAAACCTACAACTTCATTACTATAATTATGTAGTAACCATCCAATTAACTCCTAGGGTAAATGCATATTGCTCTTGCACTTCCTGCTTCAATACACATTTAGCTTTAAATTTCTGGTGTTACTATGTATGTGATACTGCAGCATTTACAAGACTTCAGAGATCAGAATCCCACTGTTACTGGCACTGGGCAATCACACGAATGCATGCGTAGCTTTAAGAAGTTGTTTTTGCTATGTGAGAGGTACATTTACTGTAAAACAAAATCAAAAGGAGCAAGACAGTGAACCCCTATGCGCTGTAGACTTTCCCTGACCAGTCCAAGATGGACAAGAGGAACTAGATCATAAGCTAGCATTAATCACTGTAATTTCAATTAAATCCATGAAGTGCCAACAACATACAAGAAAACTACCTCTCTTTCCGTAACATATGATGTGCATTTAAAAAAGAAAAAAAAAAAAAGTAGAACCTTGATATGGAAAGTAATAGGGGAGAGATACTGATACAGTCTACCCACACAGCCGTTCTATATTTTGAAGGACGCGAAATTCACTACTAGTCCAAAACAACCACTACAGATGTTTTACATAAAATGGAATCAATAGCTAAGTAAATTGAGGCACTAAACAGCTGAATCACTTCTGAGTGTCTCCACCTCCAGAAAGACACCAGCACCGAGCCTCCTGACGTTCAGCTCCCGACGGACAGCGCGCAGACCACGTTCTCTGCAGTCTGCTGGTGGCTGCCAGGGCTGGCACGCAGCGCTGCACGGCTGTGCTGCCGTACAACACGGCCACTCTGCAGGCAAAGCCAATATTCCAGAGGCAGCTCAAGCACAGAAAGAGAAACTTGCTATTCAGCCTTCTGAAAGAAGCTTAAAATCCTTTTTATTATGGAAATGTGAATAAAGGGGATAGAAATTCCTTTCCAAACACAGGTCAAAGAGAAACATTTTTGAGAAATGTAAGAAAGGTGTAACAGGGTCCCTCTTGATGATTTGCAGCCAATAGTACTGTCCTGAATTCCAGCACAGACGAGTCTGTTCCCTCCCTCAAAACCACTTCTGGGAATACATTTACTGCCCTCATCCTCTTTCAGATTCCCCAGTCTCTTCAAGGGCACGTAAAAAGAATTGCTCGGCAAATAGAATTTAATTGCATTAAATAGCAAATTAATCTTTTCCCTCTAGATATCCTACATTATCTCGCCACACTAGAAAACAACTGAAAATATAGCCACGCACCGACTGGAGTCTCATTGTAAAAAGTTATTCCAGGATATTGGCTTCTGTCCAAAAGGTAAGAGTAACAGAGGTAATTTAAATATGCTTGAACACAGGAACAAATGCCTAGGCTCTGTTGCTCTCTTTGTCAAAACCCGTTCTCTCAGAAAATCATTTTCTTTACCCATTGGACAACAAAATGCATTGTCAAGAAATTTTATAGCAATAATTATAAAAGATGTCCATTTGAACCCATTGAGGTCTTACTGATTTTATAACACCCAGCAGACCTCCCTGCAGGAGAACGCTATATTTATGTTAGCAATATATGCGAGAATTGAGATCGTAAAATTAAATGACCACATAGAACTGTCATTTATATGATGAGCGCCTACATATGTGAAGGCTGGTTTATCTTGCAAGATAGGGTAGTACTAAATGGTCCGCTCTCAGTGAATGCTTTTAATCACGCATTTCTTCACTGTTTCTGCAATATTACACTTGAAGGACTGGTAAGCAGTTTGCTATGAAATGTTAAATGGCTACTGGCAGTACAAGCCCGATGGAAGTGCTCACTAAAATAGAAGTACAGTACGTATTGTATGCAATTGTTTTATGAGACACATTATGGTTACTAGAATAACATTTCACCATTACCAACTGCTGAGAGAAAAGTCATTAAGATATTTGGCAAGCCAGTGTAATTTTTCAGCAGAACTACAGTACAAGACCTCAGAATAGCTTCTGTACAAAAAGGCTAGCTGTCTCAAGAAAACAACTTAAGTCTTTGGTGTCATTTTATTCATAGGGGTTTATTTTCAGATTCCAATGAGAAAGTTATTGCTGCCAGAGAATGAACAATTGAGCCTTAACCCTTATTATAACAGTGCAATTTCAGAACCACTATAATAAATCTTGCAGCAGTGTTTCCATTAAAAATCTCTTTTCTAAAGAGCTTTTATGGTGTGTAGTTTCATTCAGACACTTTTATCAGAGATTTCTTTAAACTATGATTTTAAAACTAGAGAGAGATTAACCACGTGTTTAAGCATTGTTAAATGCTGAGATGGAAATAAACAAAACTCAAGTCACTGTTGTCACCTCAGCTTCTTCCCATGTTCTTGCTAATACTGCAGCAACAGTAATGAAAATTCATGCCCTTCACAGAAGTAGCAGGGTCCACGCTGGACAGAAGCCCCCTCACCACAATCAATGGAGCCAGCAACTGCCCATTTTTCATATTGCCATTAACATATTAAAGACAGACTCACAAACGCACAGATGTCATTCCACCCAGATCGTTTCCAGTAAATATGTTTTTCCTCTTCCTAGAACTGTACGTTAATGATGTGACGAGGCATTGCAGCTTCAAGGTGCAAACACTTCCAACAGAAACAGCCACTATGCATCACCCAACTAAATCCTTTTCTCTGTAACAAGAGCAGTAATGACCTATTACAGTATTATCACAAGGTAACAAAACATAAGTAATGAGGCCCAGTGCAACCAAACACTTCTAGTTGTCAATGTTTCCAATGGAAACAATGACTTCTGGTTAACATGAGCTGACAGGAGAACTCATGAAAGCCCTGCAAACGATGCAGGCCAATATTAAACAAGCTGCTATTTTATTCCTGTTTCTTTCTGCAAGTCTGACCACGACAACCTCAAAATGGTGAGTGGTTTTCACAGGATTTGCTACTTATCTGATTTGGAAGAAGGCAATTCTGATATTTGATTTTTTTTAATCTGATCTTGTATACTTTCCACACACATACTTAACAACAGAAATTAAAATATACGAACTAGATTCAAACTCAAGGACACATTTGCTAGGTGATCCATTTGCTAACAGAAGAATAAGCGAGTAGAAACTCCATCAAATGCAATGCAATTTTTTCATATAATATGAGAAAGGAATTATGCTGAGAAGTATTTGTCTACTAAACTTTGTACAAATGTCTGTCCCCCACAGTGTCTACAGAAGAATGCAGTTCACATGAACACAGGTTTTCCAGTCATTCATTGCTATGACCTGAATTCAGAGGTCTATTCTAAAAATGCTCATTCTAATTTCACAGTTCCCATATTCTGAATAATATTGCACTATGGTTCTTCCCATGTCTGTAACTTTCCATAACAACTAAATACCTTCCTACAGAAACTAAAATTACATAGAAACTTGGTTACTTCCTTGCCTGGATCTCTCAGATAATTATCTCTCCCACTCATAGTCCCTCACTCCTGTAAGGTTTCATGCACGTGTACATGTACAGGTACCTGGAATACTCCCAAGGGCAGCAGCTTGATAAAAGTCTCTGTTTGAAACAAACAGTTTCCAAGCCTAAAACAGGGTAGAATAAAAAAATCCTAGTTTACTTGATAATTGTCAGGAGTAACCCCCAAAAGGAAATATGCATCACAGAAAGTGATGGTGGAAATTAAGTTATTCTCTAGTAAAACCATACAAATGCCAGCTGAATTGAAACTTCTGCCCAAAGTCATCCTGTTCAGAAAGACAGGTCTCCCATTCCTACCTACCATAACTTTCTAAGCTTGCATCATTATAGTTCTGATCCTGCAAACATTGACATATATGCTTGATTTTGCCATTATGAGTAATTCCTACCGGTCCTCCCCCAACACAGAAAAAACTCCCAAGACTAAAAATGTTCACTCACTTGAAGAGGTGCTGAAGTCACTGTCAGTTTTCATGCTCATGTCCATCACCTCTTTCTCCACTTATTAGGACTACTCCTTACAATTACCAAGTGATTTCTGATCAACTGTAGTTCATTCATATATTTGAATTTATGGCAGGTATTGATAGCGGGGCAAAAACGTTAGAAGTATTGACCTAGACTTTTACAGCCACAAGAGAATATAAAAGAAATTTAAAGACTGGAAAGATAAAAACATTTTCTAGAACTCAACAGCTGGACTCCACAACTCTAATATTAGTAACATAGGTTTTTCTAATAAAGTATTAAAAAAGCAAACTTCTTTTTCTTACACAAATAATGGCCAAGAAGTCAAAGTAACTGCCATTAAATCATGAAATTACTCCTCGTTCATCAGAAAACTAATTTTCAGAACTTTATTCTGCAAATTAGCTGCAACTGTACACACAGAGGTATCAACCTCTGTATTTAATTCTCATACTCATTTGAATTCCACAAAATTAATAACGGCACTTATTAAAGATGTATTTTTACTTTCCCATCTCCTAACTTAATGAGTTTCCTTGTGTTAGAACCAGACAACTGAATCAGATATATATCCATGCACTGGAAATATGTGTTTCCCCTTTGGTCTTAACAATGAATAAATTTTACTTTTATTTTAAAATTCCCTTATCAACATTTTTCCTCGGGAAAAAATCCATTCTCTTTCTTAAGACTTCTAAGAATAATTCTGAACATACACACAGATAAACACAAACAAATGTTTTGTCTTTAAAGCTCATCTATTGTGCCAGAAGGGTGTGCTCTTCATCATTTTTAATTTAGAATGCTAATTTTATAGAATGTGAGAATTCAGAGATCTTCACAGCCTCTATTCCCATTAGAGTTCACTCTGAAATAACATTAACAGTTTTTCTATTAATTTCATTTGACTTTTCACTGGGGTTTTTTTAGGGTCCCACAATAAAGGAAAAAATCCCTACACTTACAAACATTTAAAAAGAAGTTGCTAAAATTTCCCTCATTAAACTGAAAATATCAGAGCACCTAAATGCTTTACCAGGCTTTCTAAAAATTCACCATCATCTCAATATCACTTAGCAAAAAAAATTACGAAATTATGCCTAAAACATAATGTATAGAATTATATAAATGAATTAAACTTAAAATACAAGTAGTTCCTTTAGCTGTTGCATTGTTTGTATGTAGAACTACACATCTTTCTTATTTTCTTATGGAACTTCTAACGCGAGTGCCCCAGTTATTAAAACCTTCATGCTTTAAAAACTTAAAAATTTTCAAATGAAACATGAGGGAAGACAGTGTTGGCTCTTATGCCATTTACAAAGTTTCCTCTCAAAAGATACTCTTTTCATAGCTCTAAAATCTTGAATGTAATTCTTCAAACTGGCCACGCAAAACTGCTGCTTCTTTTTTACAAGAGCAGTTCTTCATATCATTATAATGCTGAACAGCAATACTTCCAACAGAATTTAAGAAAATACACATTTCAACCCAAAAGTGGAGCTGGGATAATGCAATGAGTAAACAGGACTACTTGTTTAAGCAGTCAAAGTTTGCCAGGCATGCAAACCCTAAGGAAAACTTAATTAAAGTCAATAAAGAGGAAGGGAAAGCACAGAAAAATTAAGTAATAAAATTTGTGCAAAGCAAAACATGAACTGATCGGTTATAAGTGCCTGTGGGATAGTTTTGCAAATGTAAGCCTTCAGCCTACAGCATGCTGGGATGGATTCTGAGCTTTGTGTGTTTATCATATACAGACCCCACTTAATAAAGTTATGCTGGATTTATGGTGCTAAAACTGATACAGAATTTTGCCCATTCCAACAAAACAATGATTGCTGCTATGCCCTTCTGAAGGCTTAAAAGGAAAAAAGTTAATCCTCCCCAGATTCATTTCACTATTTTGACAGCCTATTTAACTATTCCTTTTACACAGAATTTAGACTTTATGAAGATCTCGGACCCAATTCTCTTCTGTGCTATAGAAATTTAGTGCTGATAAAATTGCCTATTAGTCCGCTGATAGGCAGTGAATATATATCGATACATAATGGGGAATAATCAGGTTCTTAACTTATCTTGTTGTATTTCTTCTTTACATTGAGTACTTGCAGCATTACTCAGTCCACATTCAAAAGCTTTCAGGTATTGTCAGATATTTATCAGCCACCTAGCAAAGACTGAAAGCACTTTTCTGACATGAACTCACTAAATTCTGAGAAGTTTTCTGTAAAAATAGAGTTAGATGCATTTAAAAAAAAATAGGAATAGAAAGGCACAGATGCTCAAAATTTTATATGAAACCACCAGCAGCAGGCTCTCCTCCCTATCGGTCCCTCTCTTGAGCCATCAAGTCAGCATCCTTCCTTTGGAAACTACAGGGCATCCACAGGACTGCAGAAATTTCACAGCTTTTTACCACCTCAGACAGCTAACTCTTTTGTACAGGGAAAATAAAAATCTATATTCCTTTCAACATTGTATTGCTGTAGCAATCCAGTTGTGAACTTGACCACTTGCTGCAACTTTGCTACTAACTTTATTGCTGAGTCCTGAAAGGGGAAAGGTTTGCATTCCCACTGCCTCAGCAACATCACTCAGTATTTTGCCCAAGCTGGTTTGTCATCAATCCTCAGGCTGTTGGCCACAACCAAGATCAAAAAGTGCTGTTCAGGTTGCCAAAATTCCGAAGTCTCTGAAGTTTAACAGGCTTGTTCAACACTGTTTGCAGCACTAGTCAGCATGCAACAGTTTAGTATGCCAGACTCAGATTTGATGTAATAACATGTCACTTAGTTTGAAGCATTTCCGTTTAAAACAGAGCAAACTGCTGCAAATCCCAGAGAGACAAATCTCTCATGGCAGAACAGCAACTGGCTGGTATCTCAAGGGGGTTGGAAGCGCAACTCCCTTCTCAAAAGAACAGTTTAGGGTGAGGAAGCAACTGCTTTTGTCAGACAACTGACACGGCAACAGGCATGTGGTCACCAACATTGCTAATTAAGCAGAATAAGAACAGGAATTCCTGTTTTAGTTAAGCAGTGGTTTAATTAAGCAGAATAAGGACAGGAATTCCAAACTAGGAAACAATAAAAAGTAATCAAATGTTGTTGCAAATAGAAGGCTAAAAGATCTCAACTTTTCAAACTGAAGGACAGACTTGATATTACTTGTAGGAGAAAGGGAAGCCACTGGAGTTTTACAGACCAAGATACCTCACAGAGGTGTCACCATTTCCTCTGGCAGATGAACCAAAGGAAAATACATACAAGAATTAAGCTAGAAAGAATGAAACTAAGCCTAAGTTTCTACAAGGTATGCTGGGAGATACCCACTAGACATATTTAATACCTGCCATTTGAATATAAAAGCATACGGTTAGCTTTACCCACTTCTCTCTACTCTTGCAACTAGTAAAAACAAAGTGATGCCACTTTGCGACCAGTCACAATATGTTGGTGCTCCATTCATACACAAAACCTAGAAAAATAAAAAGTTTTCCCAATGATATAGCTTTAGAATTTACTTGAGGAAATCCAATCACTATTATAAATCTCCAGTGTTATTCAAAGAGATTTCAGTGTTACTTTTCAAAGAACGGTTGCTTTACATCCATTAAAAAAAAAAAATGCAATATACTCCTTTCAGGAGTTTCTTTCATAGTTTTGCAGAATTGTGAGACATGGTACTCTTGATCAGGAAGGGAGGTAGGAAGACAAAAGAAAAGATTAAAACTGTAGGACTGACATTTGTAGGTATTTGGGATAACAGCAGTTGACTCCACTGTTTCATATGACAAATAAAGTTTTTAAATAATATTCAGAATGAAGGCATCAGAAAGAATATGTTAAATGAGTTACTTAGGAACCACCATGTTTAACCGAGCAAAGTATTAGACTTAAATTATTTGCCTCCAGTGACCCCTGAAAAAGGCTTATTTTTGCAGTTTGAATATAAAAGGCTTAGAAATGCTAATCATTCCATCTGGAAATCAAAATCATAAACTGTTAGATTAATGAATGCTACAAGTAGCTCTCACATGCAGAATAGTAAAGACATTGTTAGCAATTTGTTTTGACAAAAGTGATTAGAATATTTATTTTTGCTAACACTTCTCCTACATGCGGACCTGGAAAAATGAAACTTGTTTGTGTAATTCAGTAATACACAAATCTTTATTAAAACTCAGAATGTTGCTAAGTTAATTATATGATATTACCAAGAAAAGGGATAATCAAGAAACCCTCCACAAATTCATAATCTGAAAGGCAAACAATGCTTCACTGGTCTGATCCGTAGTGCCACTGAGAGCTATTTTAAATGGAACTGCTAGTTTTTACTATTTATTATTAAAATGGGAAGAAAAGCAGATCTACTGATTATACTTTCTTCCCATCATGAGGAATGCAATGCAACAGCACCTAAACCATTCTATTTGTATTAGATTACATTGACTGCAAATTGTACCTCATATGAATGAGAGAGAGGAGATGTTGTGAAGGGTGTTTCTGAGATCTGCTTTGTTTCTGCGTATTCCATTATGGGTGATGCTTACTCAGAAGCCTAGAAAGAGTTTTTTTTCTTGGAGAGAAAAAAAAAAAAACCCAAAAACCAAAACTCAGTTTTTAACTATACTGAAATTAACTAAAAAAAAAAAAAAGAAAGAAGGAAGGAAATCTTCAAAGTTGTAACAGCCTAAAATCTCATCTGTGACGTCAAACTGAACTGTAGGATTTCCCTCCAGTTTTGCTTTCAGAATAACCACTAGTGCAGAAAAAGGGAAAAAATTAATAGCAATTATTTACAGATTCCTAGTTCAGTAGGAACCATGTTGTTTAGGGCTTCCAGCACAGCATAGGCTAAAGATGCAACACAATGATTTCTATCTCAAGGCCCCTACTTGTGGCTGAGGTATAGAAAGAGATTCCACTCTGATTACAAGCAACAGAGAATCTTAGCCTCCTTCAGTTCCACTGATTAATTACTCTCACTGTATAAACCAATTATGTCTCCCTTCGGCTTCTAGCAACATAGTTTCATTATGCCTTTCTCTGCTAGATTAAAGAGTCCATCTAGTGTCAAACAGCTTTCTTCTACAGAAATAATGATAGGTTACATATATCACAGTTCAGATGAACAATTCCTCTTATGTTTGATCCCAAATGCAAATTCTAGCCCTACTCTGGGATTCTCCCATAGGTTTCCTCCTGGGTGGATCAGACTAGCAAGAGCCTACAGGCCCTAAAGCATTTCTGCAGCCTGTAAAAACTCAGCAGACAATGGGCTGACTCTCCCTGCAATGAATGGGAGCTTGACTTCAATTTTGAGTATGACCGAGTCCCAAAGTCTGAATACATCATTTTGACGCATAAAGTACAGTTTGCTGGTTTCAGAGCAAAATCTACTTCTCACTTGGCCACAGTTTTAGAAATTTTTCTTTTGAGAAAGCATGTGGTGGTAGGGAGGAGAGGAGGAGGATAAGCAAAGCAGCAGCAGCTCTGGAGAAGTTAAAGGGATATGACGTTTTGAATTAACGTTTTCACATCTCCAGCAATAAGCGGAGAGCATTGGTAAACATGCATATTTTGCTGTGCACAGTAGGCAGGGCTTCCTCTGCAACATGACCTGTGTTCCCACATTCACAGCTTCTCTGATTACTTGTAAGACAACCACTAAATTGAGGTGGAGGGCAGGCTCTAAATAACCATGCATTTTGCCATTACAAGGAAACTGCAGTTGTACCCAGTCACATCTGCGACTCATCTAGAGGAATCCACCCTTACATAGCTGTAACCTTAGTCCAGTAGCAGTGGCCTATAGTAGGCAGAAAGGAAAACGGGAAAGTACCAGGACAGGAAGAACCTGCTACAATACTCAGAATTAAGACAGTGCCCATTTCCTCATTCATTTGGCATGGTTCTAGTTTTGTTATCAACTTCGGTTCGTATCTGCAAACCAATGTCACCACCTTCTCCAGGCAAACAGCTGCCTCCGAAATATTCAGAGCCGTCTCTTGGCAGCAGCCTTTCTAGCATTACATCAGTGAAGCATTGCCTCTCTAAAAAGCAGCAGCTGCTAATTCTGGTGTGGTACATAACAGCACGCTGCCACATCAGGTTCAGTCCTGCAAGAAAATGAATTTCTCTGGCCTAGATCATTTGACAATTGCTACCGTATGAATAATTCAATCCACAAAACCTAGCAAATGCAAGCAGTGAATAAAACAGCAAGCTGCATACTGCACTGTATGGCCAGAAACAGCACCAGTTCAGCCAAAGGGTGTGACAGCTGCTTGCCGGTAGTGATGGCTGGCCACCGCAGACCGACTAATCGTTGAACCAGCGGGGGTCTTCCCGGGAAGACACTGCCATGGTTCAGACTGTATGGCTTGCCATCCCAGTCCTTTTGATCCGAGCTAGTAAAATTAGGGTTCAAACCTATAAAAATATGTTCATCATAACTCCTCCTCTGGATTAACCAACCTGGTTTAAAAGCACACATTTAACTAAACAATTAGTGCAATTTTCTCAAGTCTGAAAAGCCTTTAGCTTCGTCTTACCTTCCTTAGGTTTCTGGGCCTAAAATTCTGTACAAGGAGAGCGAGCAGCACAGCTTTGTTCAAAAATGTTTCTCCAGCTTTAACTTCCGTTATATGTACAGGAAAGGTATGTTAATTGAAAGATGTAATGCTTCCTTCTCCGTCCTTCAGTTTGTTTTCCTGCCCTTGTCTCATCCACTTTTAAAGCAGGAAAGGAGAACACATTCGAAGAGAACTTTGCCCTTTCCGAGATGAATTTATTCTGCTCATCAATTCTGAAATAGTCTCCAAAAGGAGGTGGCCGCGGCTCCAGCCCAGGCTGCCTGGTGGGCTCTCTCACACCTTTGGCAGTCCACCTGCCCTGGCTCGCAGGCAGTAGCCTGGAAGTCTGGGAGCCCCAGACCCAGGGTAGCCCACCTGGCAGAACAGCCAAACAACCTCCACATCCTTTGCATCTCACTTTGTAGCTGGCATGCTTCCAGCAAGCTGCATGGGTGAACCAGCAGGAAACCAGGCTGAAACTTCACATGTTTCAGCAAGAAGTTTGTCAAATGGAACTATTTGCATGGCCTACTCGGATGAATTAACAGCCCCCACCATTGGAAGTTTTCTGACTGAATCTGCTGTTTCATGCTTAGCTAACACAGTGGCCAGTAAGTGCCTCATGTTTGGGCAGGCTATTCACACAGGAACGGGAAAAAAAAATTTTTTTACAACAACAAAACCTGACTGTACAACTGTAGTTGTTAGGGACATGTTCCAGGTTAGTCGCATTTATAATGCTTGTCATTAAAGCTTTCGATACCCAGGTTCACATTGCCTCTTTTACGTTGTTCTGCTCACCCATAATCACTCCGTCATATACTGCATCACTGACTCCTATTTTCCAACCCTGAGTAGCTGCCTCTAGTCAGGGACACTATTCACCTTTGGCTACTTTGTTCTTCAAACATCAGTCTACCCACAGCAGAAAAGTAGCAGGCTATCAACTGAGACACTTGACTGTATTCTTACACAGGAATTCTGCCTGCAATGGTAGTTTTGTATCATTTTATTTGCTCAGATAAATTAACAGAGGACATTTTTTGTGATTGACCTTGCCTTGATAACTACTGACAACACTTGGCAGGACTTGACCTGCCTGTGTATAGAGGTAAAGTAGATTATTTTTCCTAGTTTACAGTCAGTGTGAGGCTTCTTGAATAATCAACATCTGGGTGTTGAGCTTGACTTCGACAAAGCCTCAAGTAGTAATCCTGCGGTACTCAGGGCCATTAATTTGCTTCTCTGTGAGCTTGGATGATTCAGAAACACTTAGTCAACCTCTCTTCCGGGGAATTAATAGGCTTAGCTTGATCACAAATGGCTAACTAAAAATCTCACATAGTCTGGCTGCCCACCTCTCTGGTACCCACCTCTGTGCGTATGGCCAACACACAGAAAGCCACCTCTGGTACTCGCTGGAGTATAACATGGATTAAAGGTTCTCCATACGAGGAATAGAGTGACTGGGAAATGATAATGATGAGGCCTGTGGCTATCCAACAAAACAAAACAATCCCTTTTCCTTATCCCAACTGCCCACACAACTAACTCACAGATGTCATTTCATCTCACATTTCCAATTCATTAGCTACGGTTGGCTGACAACAGGCAAAAAATGAGGGACCCTCTACTGCACAAAAAGTGTAAAGCATTTGCAAACCAGAGACCTAATCATCCAAATGAAAATAAAACAGACCAGAAGAGAGCAGCAAGGTAAGCAGAGTCCAGCTTTGATGAAAAGAGTACTTTCGACAAGAGATAACCTGCCACCATAGGAAACAGAAGGAAAAAAGATATTGATACTTTAAAGCAAACCAGAAATCAGTTTTGTCCTCAAGAGGGTGGGAGGGAAGGCAGGCAGGCACCTGTGGAAACAAGAGAAAACTTTTAATACAGAAAGAAAAGATTGATGAGTGTAGTGAGGGACAGGAGCTAAGCAGAGGGGTCTTGCCAAGAAGTCAGTAAGATTAAACAATCTTGTCCTAAAATGGGTGCAGGTTTCTTACATTTAGGACTACTGACTCGCCTTTGACAGATGTGCGTGACACAAGGCACTTACGCCATTTCCTGCCAAAATTTGAGACTTTTTTTCTCCAATTCAAATGAGAGGGACTTGAACCACTCCTCAATCCGCCCTTGGCCCCTTGGCCACACCACCAAGCGTGCTTTGTCAATGCTTCCATGTCTCAGCCTGTCCAGAAGCTGGTTTCGCAGCCCCTCACCAATCACGGTCTCTGCTGAGCAGGGTACTGAACGTGCTGAATACGACACATTACCCAGCCTTTATTTTCTATACCCATGGTCTGCTAAGCAAAGTCATCCGTGCATCCCCCTGACATGCATGCACACTCTCTGCAGCTAGCTCTGCCCGATACAGCTGTGTACACACACTTCCCCAGTCGGTCCTAGCAGTACTTTAATACCCTCCTTCCTCCACACGTAACGGGCTCACTTTCCACACAGCTCCCACTTGAACGCATATTCACAGCTTGTGCCAATGCTAAAAGTACCACAGAGCACAGGCACGGTTCAGAGGAGACTTACACAGCCCTCTGAAATCACCATCCTTCTAGGTAAATAAGTCTCTGACGACCCATACTATATGTATGGCATTATGCTGCATTTGCGATTCAGATGCCTGCTCCAAATCTAAAGCACACATACTGTACTAGAGAACTTTCAACATAAAGGAGGTATAAAAGTGGAGCTGATTCACACTCTTAGCTGCAATCAAACTACCAGAGGATGCTGAATGATTCCCTCTGCTCTGGTTTTGGATGTCATTATCTGACCTCATTTCTTGCTTGTGACATTTTCTTGGGCAGCTCAGTGCTCACATATTATCATTCAAGCCAGCAGCACTCAAAGTCATACAAATGTGAGTGTATGTGTATGTCTCTGAAGGGGGATAAGGGGTGGGGTAAATTAAAGGCTTTTAAGTATTACTGATTGAGAAAGAGAGAAAACAACATTTAAAAGCCTTTTAAATTGCTATTCCTTCCTTTTGATCCTAAATTTCTCTTTGTTTTGTTCTATGCAGCTGGCTGAATGATGACAGAGTGGCTTGCAATTATCTGGATGACATTAGATGCCAGCTGAAATGGACACTAAAGGAAGAATCCAACATCCTGCATATATAATTCCTACTCCATTTGGCATTGAACCAAGTCAACAAATATACATTCCTTCCCCCACCACCCCCAGTAAATCCCATGGCCAGGGAACGCTGCTATGGTAACGAAAGCCTGGGAAGGGGGAAGAGCTTGGATATAAGCAGAGTTTTCAAAATGTTGGAGAAGAGTTTTAGATTCAGAACTGCACACGCCTGTAGTTAACTGCCACAAGCTCTGCACACTGAACACTTACATGTACACCACAGACCTCGGCCTCCAATGCCTGCAGAATTCTGAAGGGCTCTAATTAATCTGGTGACTTTCATTTTCAGTCATTGTACGGCTTATTCAAATCAAAGGTACTTCTCTGCCAGTTCTGTGAAGCTTACTAAAATAGACCTTAGAAACTGAGCACAGCTGTCAAAATAATGTTATTGTTTTCCTGAATCTGTTTCAAAGATAGTTATTCCAGAGAAACTTAAAAGTTATATTCCTATATTAGCACACTAAGTAGTTCATAGCAGTTTAGTAAATCAAATATTCCATACTGCTAGCTTAATAAGATGGGGAGTCATGCATGAAATGACTGCCAGGTTAATGACACAGGGAGCCATGCATGGCATGTATTTGCATATAATAGCACAGAATGTTCCCCTAAATCCTTTAAATTACTCATCAGTTCTTAAATAGGCATTTAACTAAGCCTTCATCCAGAATCAAAAAGAAAGAGCCACCTACAATTGAAAAGAACGATAGATAAGGACTAGGCAAAACCTAAAATGCCAGCTTGTAGGAAGAGCTGGAAATCTGCACATGCAAACAAAGCAAACCAAACCATAATGTGTACAGCTAAAAGTAAATGGACAAAATTTGTTTCTTTATAGTAACTCTTAATGAAAACTAAGGGGTGGTTTTCCATCAGGTGTTCCACTATGGAGAGATGACAGAGGGAAAACACCAAAAAGCTTGAAACAAAGCCCGGAGCAACTTGCAGAGGGGATGAGGAGGGGAGCAGCATTTGCGCCTTTTATTTTCTTGATGACTCACAGAGTCAGCCTGAGAGACTGTCCAAGGTGAAGATTTTTGTTTGGTTTCCTTTTGCAGAGCCCCATCCAGACTGCCATATGTACATTCCTTCATGCTGCAACTCTTGTTTTGGGCTCCATTTGTAGGAGCAGCTGAAGAAACAGGACGCTAAAACCTGAGCTACAGAGGGGAAGTCAGGGTGAACGGAGAAAGTCTACATCCTTCTCTTTAAGGCAACAGTTCGGGAAGGTGGGTTATTGTGCCAAGCCATACTTAGAATCAGGAAAGTTGTTTCAACTCTGCGTTTTTCTTTTTTCTTCCTGTTGCCTGCCATAATTGCTCAGATGGCCAGCTCTTCAGGGCAAGGACATGTTTTCAACATGTTCGCAAATGGGCCCTCTAGGATCCTCAGGGCTTTTCATGTCATTGCAATATAAGAGATCAATCTGCATGTTGTTTAAACACCTTCAGGCCCAAATACCTGTAACGCACACAGGACAAACACTAGCTAGAAAAGTTTCCACCTTGCTTCAGCAAGTAGTACCTCATGTAAACATGCTGTCATCATGCATGCTGTGAAGAACACAGGCATTTTCTTCTGGATGCTCACTTGTTCTTCTATCCGCTTACATGGAAGAAACCATCCTCAAGATCCTGCTCCCAGTATAATTTCTTATATAACTGGATTTAAATGTACATTACTCCAAGCTACAAATTACTTGCAAATATGAGTCACAAATTTATATAACTGAAGTTTCTAAATCTTAACCAAAAGGTACATTATCATTCCAACATGCGGGAAGATGCTTATTAGTTACTATGTTTGCATATAAAAAGCAATTAATAAACTAACTCAAATTAAGCAACTATGAAATAGTGAGCCTTGAACTTTCACGCTGTCACTGCAAAAGGTATCTCAGACAAGTAATATTCACCAGCTGCTTTTCCTATGACTCACTTCAGCAGTACTGGGGAGTAAGAGCAAACAATAAGATTTCTGTAGAGAAAAGTGTTAAGATATTATCCGCTGTCTCATAAGCTGAGACCTTTTCAACTGGGGAAAGTGTCCCTGCCTAGACAATAGCAGTGCAAAATATGAACTTGCTTCTCTCCCCACCTCACATCCACTTCACTGAAGTATCAGTTTCAAAGCCTAAGCAAAACCAATTGAAACATTAAATCCAAGCTTTCCCTTACTTCTTCATAAAATAAAAAAAATGCAGATGATGTGTTATTGCCACTTTATGTAAACCAGTTCATAATTCAAAAAAGAAACAGGATAGACAATATAAGGTTCCATAGATATACTAACTCATCCTTTTTGTGAATCACAAAGTATCTATCTATTTGTCTCATTAAAGACCAGGTACTGTTGTAAGGCAAAAGGCTGACTGTAGTTCACTTACAACTAATTTCCCAGGGAAGAAAGTCAAAATCATATAGCAGAAATATACTTTAAAGACTTACAAGAGTCCTAGCGGCCCAAAGGAAATGGCTTTACACTGTAAGAAATAAGGGAAGTTTAGTACTC
The DNA here is from genome assembly GCF_000737465.1 of Haliaeetus leucocephalus. Taxonomy (NCBI): domain Eukaryota; kingdom Metazoa; phylum Chordata; class Aves; order Accipitriformes; family Accipitridae; genus Haliaeetus; species Haliaeetus leucocephalus. The sequence goes on from NW_010972676.1 coordinate 11,710,345, forward strand.
ACTTCTTGAAGTAGGTGAAGCATATTGGTATGCAATATGGCTAACCTTTATGCAAATGGCAGATAAAGATTTTTGGAGGAGTTTGCCCTAGGCCACTAGTCGATTAATACGTTGCTTTAAGTATGCAGAATATATTAAAGGAACATATAGATAGATACAATTCAACACCAACATATATCTAATGTCAAATGAACTGAGTAAACAAGAAAGAGTGAATACCACCTCTTTCATCTAGAACAGTTGCAGACACAGTACCTAGATGCTTTCTGAAAAAGATGGCTTTACATTAATGAAATTTCTATCCTTTCTAAAGGAGATTTACCATTCGTTTTCAGTAGCTGGATACCTGTAATTCATTCTGTGATTCTACGACTTTAGATATCAAGGTGTAACACTTCTCAGCTGTAAGCAACCACACTAACAGCCTATATTTTATTTTCCAAGAAATATTCCTTCTATTTCCACAGAATATAGCATGTTCTAAACTACATTCTCATTTCTCTTAGACTAATGCTTAAGCTATTACATGTACTGTAGGAAATGCTTTTATTTGTAAGTATGGTCTTTTGTGTTAAGAAAGATAAATGTCACACTCATTAATTATGTATCTATAATTAGATACTGCTGAAAATGAGCTGCAACTTGTTTTGACATCTTCTTTGAAGAATGTATTTGTACATTGCATGTAACATTGCATATATGCATTTGCAAAACCTGAACTAGCTGAATGGCAGCTATGTACAAAAGCCAGTAAGCTTTGACAGGGTAAACAAAATCAAAGAAAAGCATAGCTGAAGAGTTAATAAGCACAGACTTACAGGAGGGAAATTCACATGAGACAGCTTGCTCAGAAAAAGCTAAATGGCCATCAAGACCAAAAGAGGTCTCTGACCATGAACACATGATGAAAGCCGTACTTTGTTGATTTGCAGGAAGTTCTCTTTTAAACACAGCCTTCTAAGTGTTTAACTAATTTCCAAGAGGCTTGATCGTACTTCGCTCAACTTCTTTCTTCTTTCCTAGTAATTTGGAGATAGATTGTACCTTAAGGCAGAGCCAGGAACATGGGGTGTGTGCTTAAGCGGCAGGAACCCAAGAGTAAGCGTGGGAGGCTTTATTTTTCAGCAACAAAACATCGCTCCCTTCCCCCACAGAGGCAAGGGAGACAATCAACCCTACTGTTAACTGTGAATTTAAGTATGAAAACCAGCAGTGCGCAGAACGTACCGCAGGATGGAAGCAAACTCTCTTCTGCCTTTTGCACAATCTAGGAATTTAAAGAGGTAGTGCCAGCAACCTTTCTGTGTGAGTGGTCCCATGTATGAGGAAACCACATGTGAACTTAATAACAGTAATAATAATAGTAGGAGTACTTAATGAAGACTCAGAAAGAACTGTCTATGTTATTATTGTAGGATAATGATAAATGGTTTGACAATGCTGTTTCTGGGACTGAATAAACAATTCAGCCTTATCACAGCTGTTGGATTTCAACACCCAGCATTTAAGTGCTGTTATGGTCAGAAAAGTGACTCTGTAAAAATAATACCTTCTTACTCAAGAGAGCTGCTGCTTCTACATTTTCTGAGTCATCTCTGATACCTTTACTGACAAAACAAGTTGTTACTAATGATAGCATGGCAGCGCTAATCCAGCTCTAAGAGGGGAGGCTGGATCCTAGTTTGTCTCACCATGACGCAGGTCTGACTGTGGCACATAGCCCAGATCTCCGCTGCAGAAGCGATGCAAGAGCACAGCAGAACCATTCCCAAATACCTGGGATTAGGCACAGTCACTAGATATCTCTTAGGGACAAACACATCTGTCTTCCAAAGCCAACCAACCCCCTCGTTGAAATGGGAACAAGCAGAGGCATTTGCCCTGACGGCACCTTTCGTGCCACAGTGTATCTTCTGTAAGTCCATGGCACTACAGAAAACGAGCAGTCGCTGCAACTAACCTTAACTCCATGCCACCCTTTCCAGATCACGCATTAAGACAACCCAGTTAGTTTCTAAAGCAGAGGGGACTACTAGTCATGCCCTTACTTTTGTACATTTCAGAAACAAAAAGTAACCTTCAGTTGGGATAAATCATCACGGCTACACAGGTTGCTTTGACTGATGTCAGTAACTTCACTGATTACTTCATGCTTGATAAACCATTCCAAAAAGGAGTAATTTCCTTGCTGCTGATCACAAAGCCTACTACAGCAGGTACAGCTTGGCAGCTGCTTGCAAGCGTGGTGTTGCCAGTGCTTGCCAGTTTATCCCTATGCTGCCTCATGTTCTCCATAGGTAAAAAGCCATTACATCACCAGTGTGCAAACAGGCATGTGACATAAGAATACAAAAAGGTCAGTGGGACTTCTCCCATAGCAGGTGTACATTAAAATGAAAAGTTTCTACAAAACTGAGAAAGGTAAACACCTAAATTTTGGTGTTCATTTCAGAGTTCCCTTCAAAATTGAAAAGGAACAGGAAAATTACATCCCTTCTTCCTAAAGCTCTAGCAAATAAGAAATTTGAGGGAATATAAGGGAATGTGAAATTAAAATATATTTTAACCTTAAACAATTTCAGTGTTTCTGCATCCATAAGAGACCACAGTATAACAGTTCTATTTTATGCCAATAGTGTTCACTTTAAAGGACATAACCACCACAAAGGGAAGTTTTTCTTCTGTAAAGCTTTCCCCAAACACCATCAACGCAGCAGTGCTTTCAAACCCACTCACTGAATTCAAAACAACTTGAAACACAGTTGTGGACACTGCTCTCTATCTTGTGCAAATCAGGGAAAGGAAGAAGCTTATTTCCTGATTCAGGATTCCTCAGTGGTAGTGGTGGGGAGGGACAACCTGCCTACAAAAATCTTAGCTGTTTGGAAGTACCAGCCTGTCTATAAACAGATGGCTACTCCTCATGGGACACTGTCCTCTCCAGGAACACTGCACTAAGTCCTGAACCTCTTCCAATGCAGCCCTGAGCAGGCTGTGCTCCTAGCAAAGGTGAGGAAAGTTAGAAATGGAACGGAGCCAATCTGTGCATATAAAAGCTCTACATTCATTACTCTCAATTAAAATGAATGAGGATAAGGATCGCTTCCAAGTACATCAATCAAAGAAAGTACTTGCTGCAGGAAAACAGAAGACACTGGTGTATACACGAAGGAATTTATTCACATATTAACAAACTGTGTGCAGGCAAACGAACACGAAACTGACAGTTTATTTTTCACTTGACAAGTTGCGACTATCTAGGAATGATGGGTTAAAAAAAATCTAGAGGTATCTATTTTTATTAAAGAAAATTAAAAAGCCAGTTTCTGAAAGAAGTACTTGTATGCCTGCACACCTGATTTTACAAAAATAAGAGGGTGACTCTAACCAGAGTGTTTCATGCAGTATAAACAGGTCTATGAGCTTAGTAGACAAGTACAAATTTGCCTCCAAAGTAATTTGTTCTGTTAACTGTTCTATTAACTTTGGAGCACTATAAGTACCCTTAACTCTTTCTGAAATCAACAGGCAGAGAAACTGCTGAGCACTGCAAAATTAGCTCTTGAGGGGAAACAAAAATCCTCAAACAAAAACTAATGCTTCTTATTGTTGACAAAAATACAGTCCTTTACTATAGTGGTACATTTCTCACTGTGGTTTTGCTTCACCTTTTTTTTGGTTGCAATACGAGCAAAGCTGAGGTTTGGGGCAATAGAAATAGCTACAAACTGACTAAGAGTAGGATGAATTAATTTCTTTTGTAGCTGCTAGATACTCTTCATTGACAACTTACCGTCATATGCGTGTTCTTCATCTCCTCTAAAGAAGCTATTCAGTCCAAAACTCTGCTGTGACTTTTGCAAGTTTATCTCTGTGAGAGTCTAAGAACTTTGAGATGGTCCAGTACCTACCATACACTTGGAAATGTTTTAAAATATTATCATGGCTCTAGAACTTAAGAATTTAGGATATCAAGGAGTATTACAGAGGGGATGGTGAAGAGAGACTCTGGGCTTGGAACACTTGAGTAGGAATTTGGAAAAGGACACAAATCACTTTGTTTCTGTCTCAGTTTAACTAATATTGCCTACCTCAAAAGCAGTATTGGGAATCCATGGTCATTATTTGTAAGGGAGTAACTGATTTTTCTTTATGCAGGAGGCCTACAGAATCACGCCTTCTATTAGTGGAGATGTGTCAAGAGCTTGTTGTTTTTAAAGCTGTAATTTCATCAACCTATACTACAAAGCACAAGAAATATGCTTATTTCATTAGGCATGGCAAAAAGGGGCAACCTATTTTTGTTACATTCCTACAATGGGGCTTACGGAAAAAAATCTGAAGAAGTAGCTGTGATGCATCAAAATAAGCTGAGTGCCTTTCTCAGCCCTGAAAAATGCACGTAATCCTGCTCTGGGTGAAAATCCCTTAGTATTCCTAAGGGACAATTATCAGCTACGAAAAAGTTAGAACTTAACCTGCAGCACAGCACAGGGATTTTAGATTCTCCCAGGATGATTTGCAGTACAGGCACTATTTTTACGATCACATAACTAGCCACCTTTGGCAGGTCATAATGCTGCCAGAACCTAAGATTGCATTACATTTTCTCATACTAACATCATCACAGGATAGCTCTTGTTGGAGAGGGCTGGCAGAAGATTTGTGGGACAGAATGAACAAAACCAAAATCAACCTACGGCCACAGTAGCGAAGGGCCGAGAAGGAAGTATGAGTTACAGTGACACTGGACCTTAAGCTGACCAGGCCAGGGAAGCTGGGGCTAAAGCTGACGTGTCTCCCACCTTCACATATTTGTTGGCTGTTTCAGGGAAACTGCCCTCCGGCTGCTGACATCCCCACTGTGTAAGCACAGCCCACTTGCAGGTTGCAAACCCCAGCTGCCCTGGTATTTACACCTCTAAGTTTTTCTTGCAAGGGCAGACGGGATGTGTGGTGGGGATCCATCCCATTCACACTGTCTAACAGTTACAGCTATGCTATGCAGGTCTCATTTTTCTGTCTGGAATTCCACTGGATCTGTGATGTGAAATTCATTGATGGGAGTCATAAATATACATACACATACAATTGAAACAAGCAGTTGTACACAGACTGCACCAAGCTTCAGAGTAGGAAGAGTTGCTGCTTCAAACTGTGGTATAAAGGTTTCTTATCTACAGGAAATTTCCGGGACTCCAAAAATCATCAAAAAACTATGACCAAAAAGCTCACAATAAGAGCTAACTCTCAGTGGTATCCCTGCTAGGACGCATACCAGTCTACCAGGAGAAACTGATTCTATCGGAGGAAAAAAAGGAAAATTAAAAAAGAGGAAGACAAAGGAAAAGAGAAGTTGCAAAAGAAAAGGACATCACAGAAAAGGCTCCATGTGACACAAAACAATATTCCTTCAAAAAACATAGGACTTCCAACAAACTAAGCCTTCTTTTATTATCTATATACTAGCTAAGCTCTTCTGAAAATTCAGTTCCATAACAAAATACAATAAAAACCTAGACATAAGCCATAAAGAGATGTATAAGAAAAAGAGGAGGTACATGAGATCTTTAACATCGCCACAGAAGCTATCTCCCCTATGGACATTTTTAGCATACAATTAAACATAACGAAATATACTTCTTGTAGTATCGCAGGTCTCACTAACAGCTGTTCAGGTAGAGCTGTGAATTGAGACATACGGATAGTATACTAGAGGGTAGGGTTTAAAGACAAAGACTTCAAGAACTGTGAATAATTTAAGACATAATACTATGCACAGAACTCCCCAAATTCAATTTGTCAGTGAACATAAAATTCACTAAAACATCTCTGAGGCAGTATTAATATTTGTATGATATTTTGGATCTGACACAATAATTAAAAGCAAGAAGGACCTGCACAGACTTTTGCATTTGGTTTAGGGCTTGTATCCAGAAGAGTAGTTTGGGTTTCTAGTTTAAATACAAGCCTTCTTTTGTTCTAGGAAAAGCCACTGCATCACTTTCTATCCCAGTCTACATCAGTAAGAGGGAATTACGTTCATTTCCTTCCCCCTTCTGCACTAGATGGAACTGGTGACAGCTCAAACGTGCACCAAGATTCATTAGCAGTACGCTCAGCCTCCTGCACTCCTGCCTCACGCTCCACACTATGGAGCTCAAGTCTTCACTGGGACTGCTAAGTGCTACTGAGATATAAATAGCACCTCTTACAATAACACTATAATTAAAACACACGTTTGTGCACAAGCATACTTCCTGAAACTGGGGACTGAAAAAGTCCACTTCATTAGCTCATTTACAGTTCTTTCCTATACACCAAAAAATTCACCAGTTAGTCCCACTGGACTTTTCAAAATTGATTTAACAGCAGAGTCCTCTGGGGCACTCTTAGGAGAATTCACTAAATAACTCATGGAATATTTACTTTCATAGGTACCAGTACTTCATACTTACATTCTCCCATAAGATATTTTCAGATAAAATTCTCAAACACAGAATCTATTCATCTATGATCCACTGACGTTCTTAGCCACGTTATCTTGAATTAGGATACGCATATATGCACGCCTTATAACTTTTTGTCTGAAATTTACTGTTTCACCATAAGTATCTCACTCACTGGAGAAAGGTAGCAATGTTGAGTTTAAATGACTTTTCTGTTCCAAATAAACATAAGCATTTTATCAACATTGCTTAAGCAAAAAGAAGGGTGGATAGAAGCTGCAAGACAACTCCCATGTGAGTGTGTTTGGTGCCATAAAGGTATGGGAACACTAGATGGCAATAACTACTGCATGCATATCTTTAAATACAAATTTACTTTACTCCTGTTATGATATTGTCTATCATGCAGCTTCTAAGGTAATATTACTTAGAAGGCACCATATTCCACTACTTAAAAAAAAACCAAACCAAACAAAAAACAAAACAAAACACCACTCCCTCACCCGCAAAAAAATCAACCAGCTGTGGGTTAGGTTTTTGTTTTGTTTAACCAAACCAGAATTCCTCAAAGGATTAGTCTTCAGTTCAGGTTTCTACAGTACTTCCCTGGATATCTGGTATCTTTGTTATAACATGCAGAAGTTACTGTACCAGAAAAAGGGAAAAGGACAGAAACTGTGAAACATTGCTAAAGTGTCCTCATTCCTAATTAAATATTTATTTTAGCTTTTGGCACATAAAGCAAATGCATAGAATACACAAACATCACAAAATAATCATACATGTTTGTTAGGATAATACCCTAATAATTAAATAATACCTTGATAATAATAATTACAAAAAAGAAGAATGCTTTACAAGTTCATTATTTATCATCAGGTAATCCAAGTGACTTCCTAAGTATCAGGTAACGAAGATCATTTAGGAATCTGTACAAAAAGTTTGAATAATTCAAAACCCCATAGTAAATTACTTGAAGAACTAGGATCTGACTACAAGCATCATGAAAACCAGAAAATTCTCTAGACTGGCTTGAAATGTAGAAACATTAAAATGCAGAAAAAACGTATCGGTCTAGTGAGAACCATAACCCCAAGTGAGTTAATTGCTATTTGTACCCTCACAGTATTTAGGAAGCCTGGCTGTGGATCAGGGTCCTGTAGGAAATTCTGTCCAGCTACCAAAGAAGAAAGCCTCTGCCCCAAAGACCTTACAATCTAGTTACTACGGTTAGCGTTTCTCTCACTTGACTGTGGCTTTTTAAAGTTACTAAATTCAGCGGTTCATTTGTCCAGTCCAAGTTGTTCACGCTCTTTCTGAAGCGGACCAAGGCATTTTCATGGAGTGATTTAACCCTGTGTCTGGCTTGCCCAGAAGAGCCACAGTTAGAGCTAGCGCTATTCCCCCCCACCAACACCCCCCCGAGGAAATCTCCATAATGCTAATTGCCTAAAATACTGCACACCTAAAGGAGCATCCCACCCCAGTTTTGCTTGGAACGTCCTCCAGGACCACAGCGACCATTTTATAGGAAAAAAAGGCGGGAAGGGGCAGCGCAAGGCAGAGGCTAGCTCTCGTCCGGCACAAGCCACGGCTCCACCAAAGCCCACGCGAGCCGCTTTGCCCTTGCCGCAGTTGTCTCCCCGGTCAGGCAAGAACGGGACCCCGAAACCCAAAGGCGTGACAGGCCGAGGAGCGGGGATATTTCTGACACTGTAGAGCAGCCCTAAGTGCATGTGCCGCCGTCCCTGGAAAGCGCAGTTTCGGTATTTCAACGCTGTGGGTAAACGCCACGCAAGAGCCGCGGTTCCTTACAACTCTTGCCTCACAGAGACATCTACTGGCACCAGCGCAGCGGAGCACCCAGACCCCCCCCCGCTCGGGCCAGGGGGGGCGACAAGCTCCCCCCGCCAGCAGCACAGACCCGCGGGGCTGAGGGTCACCGAGCTCCCCCGTGGCTCCGCACGCCGCAAGGCAGCGGCCAGGAGCGGGGCAGGCGCCGGCCGCGCTCCCCCCCCACCCCGGCCCGGCGCAGGAGCGCCCCCGGGAAGGGGCGCCGCCGCCGCCAGGGGGTAAATTCACGTCGCGCTGGGGGGTTGCGGAGTTAACACACCCACGGAGGCTTCCCCGCCTTCGCGGCGCACCCACCGCCGGGTCGGCGCTCCGGGGGCCGGAGCCGAGTCCGACAGCGGCTGCTGCTCGCTGCTACGGAGCGAACCGTTCCATGAACGGGGAGGATAGTTCGGGGCCACCCGGTATGAACGAGAGGGTTTCAGTTTTTCCAAACGACCTTTCTTGCCCCCCAGGTTGTGATACTCTTCTACAAACTCTGCAACTTCACGTACCCTTTTTCTCGGGAACCACAAGCAGGGTAAGAGGTTTCCATTTCTTTCGGAGCAGATTGTGTCAAATGACCCAAAAATCATTTTTGAAAAAACAAACAGACTAAAGAAAGAAAGAACAACAAAAAAAAACCAAAAAACAAACAAACAAACAAAAAAAAACCAAAAAACCCAAACACAACCAGGATTAATTGGAAACTTGCAGAATTTCCTGTGAAAATAAAAATATTCCAATTTCTACAGTGATCTACCTCAAATCAGCCAGTTTCCTTGCCTGCCTCAACAACGCAGATCATGTCTGAATCCATCTGTTTAACTGGAATAAGATAACTAAAAATAAGAGCAATCTGTATCAACTTTTATTTCCCCCCCTCTGTTTATAAAATCTCAAGCAGCAATTAGTCTTTGGTTTAAAGAGTTTTCAGCTATTCCCTAGCCCCGATGAACCAAAGGCTAATATAATCATTCCAGTTATGATTAAGGAAAACTGTCTTTTAATCACAGACAGTGATTAAATGTGTACGTAACACCTCTACTGAAAAATGGTCAGTTTAAATACAAGCGTACGTGCTTTCTAGCCACCTACAGCTATCATACATTAATGTTTAGAGCCAGCTGCCTCAGTGTTTACTAAACCCAGGAGCTCAGAAAAGCCTGGTGAACTTTCTCAGGTCTGAACCTCCAAGGCAGACATCTCCACTGTCATCTGTGTTCTGCAGAAACTCTCCTATCTCCCTTCTCCCTGCTGCACAATAACACACTCTCTCACGTGCAAACCTGAGCACGCGCACAAACCTGCCCAATTTGACGTGGCTGGGAAGGAGGGAGAGTTTGAGCTAACCTTACCCATTCAGAAAAGCATTTGACTCATAAGCTATGATTTTGTTTTTCCAAATAGTAATTTATAAGAACCCATTCAAATTCATCACCTTCTGTTGGCTGCTCTCCTCTTCTAAAAGAGGCAGCAAAGCCCAACATGAACATGCTTAAAAGTGTAGGGGAGAAAACAGGGGGGGGTGTTGAAAAAAGAGAAGTATCTGTTTGCCAGACCAGTGAAGCTCCTCATAAAGATCAGGTTCAGTTTAATAAAAATTTTACTCTGAGGCAATGGATGAAATTGGGTGGGTTTTACTGCAAACTGCCTTTTTTTTTTTTTTAAATCATGGGAAAAACATATCTTTCCATTCAGTCCCTTCCCTCACACCACCCCAAGAAAACCCCACCCCAAAACAGGTCTACCTTAGAAAAAAGAACAGACATTTAGATTGCACTCTGTAAACCAAAGTTTCACAATAGGTCAATAACTCAAAAAGAGGAAATTAGCACAGAAATATTTAGATGGCTGTTTTGACAAAATTTTGGGATATGCCTGCCTGTAATAGAGACCTAGAAAAAAACATTAAATGAAAATAAGTAAGTGCTGCAGAAATAAAGATATCCTAAAGTAAACATATGCAAAAACGTATTATACAATGCTAAATCGGTTACATATGTTGCTGTCTACAGATGTTAGAACCGCGACAAGTCTACTTTGAGAAGTCTGTCTGCAGTCCCATGCAGCTTAGTTGAACTGTCACGTACAGGATACAGACCTCATCAGACAGAAGACCCATCGCCATCCACGATGGGACAGGGGAGCTGGGCTTTCCCAGCTCACAAGCGGTACCTGGCCAGCAGAGAATGGACAGTTCAGCCTGATTAAGGACTGTGGCAAAGGCACTGACAGTTTGCTCCTTACTGTGTCTGTGTATCCAGATCCAAGCCTTCATTTTAAGAGGAAAAGAATATTTTCTGCTAACTCAGTCAGCTGGGATTGCCATCACCATAATGAAAACGTAGTTAACAATCCTTGTATTATCAGTAATGGAAACCAGCTTTCCTTCCAGTACCTGTAGGCTTTGCAGTCCGAAAGTAACTATAAAGCAATATATTTAAGTACATGGATAGTCGAAAAAAAGGTGGTTCTCAGAATACAAGCATGGAACAGTTTCACTGAGGAAGAACGAACTTTCTTCCTGTGAGTATGCTATCACACAAGGATTTTAGAAACAACCAACAGGGAAAATAAGATGATTTATCTCCCTATTTCCTTATATGTGCCATCAATAACAGTCACCTATTAAACAGATCAGGAACAAACAAACAGATACAGGCCTTGACAAAGTAAGAAAAATGACAGCAGGAACAACTGTAATTTCCAGAGTTCTTACACTGTTCACATATGCAGCAGGAACTCTAATGAAGCATTTTATATCATCCGTGCTTCCAAAAGAACTTTACTCCACTATTGTTACTTTCAAAAATTTTTCTCAGAAAATAATGTTGCTCAGAGAAAGCAAACAATTTTTCTAATGATGAGAAACAGGAATTCTCCTGCTAAATCACCATGATAAGGCATTTCCCCTCTTCTCAGAACTTCATCTTAGAAGTCATCAAATGAGGTGAGATACGACAGCGGGGGAGAGGTATGAAACAAATCGAGAAACGAAATGTTTCTCCTATTCACAGAAAACCAAATTCTTTTCAGTTGGGGGGAAGGAATCTTGGGAAAAAGAAATTCTAGAGGGAGAAGATGGGCTTTATACCTTTTTCCTAGGCTTTCACTATGTTGTCAGAAGGGGCAAAGGTACCTCTGGGAAAAATTGCTGGGACAGAGCTTGACAGCTTAACCTTTTCCCTGTATTTTTGTTTTCTTGGTTTACCTATAGCAGATCTGTATTCACAGTAACAGCACCACCTTATATGCTCTGGTTTGGGAAGTATGCATCAGTATTACCTAACCACTGAAAATGGCTCCAAATTAAAGCCTCTCTCAATCAGGAAGCAGTTAAAATCTGCTGAAAGTAAAGCATCACTAAGCAGCGGGCAACACTGGCAAGCACAATGGAACCGAGACCAGAGCATGCACCTCACTATCTGTCAACCACCCTTTCTAGCATCAGACTAAAGGGACCCACTGAACTCAATGAAAAGGTTTCCATGGAAATCAATGAGGTCTCAGTAAGGCTGTAAAGATGCATCATTAATTTTTTCAGCCTCGCTTTCACACACATCCATTCCCTCTCTAATATCAGTTCTTATACTATTTATATAACTCAGGATCTAATCAAGACATGTACTCCTACTTGCTGGGAGCTGAAAAGATCATGCTGATTTGTTACTTCTCTTTTAATATTTAGAAGGTACTCAGTTACACTGGGGACATAGGCTCCGTGAAAGCCTGTACAGTGACGTTGAGAAGCACTTTGGACATCTGTACACAGAAACTTTTACATCTAAAGACCTATCACATAGTCGCCGAAGCAAAAATTGCTTAAAACCTAGCTCAGTAGAATTTAAATATTGCAATCACTGTATTATTAATAACCAGAGAGAGACCTAATTTTTTGCTGGCTAATATAAAGCTCATTTAAAAAAAAAAAAAAAAAGCAGCATTGGTAAGCATCTGCCATCTAAGCATTATATAATTAAAAACCTATTTTAAATCTCCTCTCCTTTCTGCCTATACAGCACTGCTTTGTAAAAACAAAGTTTCTCAGGCAGACGCCCTTAAAGTTGTTGTTTATTGCTTCTGGTCCTTTTTTAATTCACAGTTGCTAGTACATATGAAAGAGTTGAGAAGCGTGGAAATTAATAACTGCAGAAGCTGTGAGATACTAATGGCATTGTATTTCACAAGACTAAAATGTGGGCAACAGACTATATTAGTATTGCGAAGTACAGCACAAACTACAAGAAAAGATTTTAAATTATTTACCTTTCTACTTCAGCACAAATGTCCTATAGCCAATTATCATGAGATATTGCCTAGAAATTAACCAGTCATCTTGTGTTTCTATCTCCAGATTTACAATTAGTAATGCTATTAATGTGGATCCTGTACTTAGCATCACTAATTACATTGCTATGAACTAATGGTGTTAAAAATAGCAATAGCCATCAACTACCAATTAAAGCTTAATGAGAGCGTATAAACCCTGGCATTGTAATGAATTTCCAAATTATTGTTTCTTGTGTGTCTCTTGAAATCATACAAAAATGGGTGTAACCCATGAAGTAAGGCAGTGACTGAAAGCATATTTACCACAAAATTTGAACCAAAAAGGGGAACAGAAACAATAGGAAATGTTTAATGATTAGTGTACATCTTCCACACAAGTAAATAGTTAACTACAGATACATTTTTAAAGGAAATCTCTCAAATTTTGATGAAGGTAACAAAGATGGTGGTCACTGAGTTGTTTAACTATTGACAGTTTTGGACACAGCAGGACAAGAGCCTAACATGCAGGAAGGACTATGAATATAGTAAACAGCATTAATAAACTGCTTGTGTGTCGAGCTGTTGCAGTGCAGAGTAACACCCACTTTTCCCACATCTAAACAGGTTTTGTTCCTCCAAAGACTATAGTAGACAAGCCAGAAATGAATCCTCATCACCTGCATCATAAAATACAGCAGGTGCTGTTAACTACAGCAACTTTCAGAAGCTGAAGCCTGGATGCACTTTTAGTCGTAAAGCCTACATCCATTGTGCCTTGGTGGAAGGAAATAAAGATCCACCACAGGTCTGGTCTCTGGCAACCAACGGAAGACCAGATGCTTCCAGGGCTGGGAGGTAAAGGCAGTGAAAACAAAGGAAATCAGTAGGCAGGAGCAAGAAGAAAGCAATGTTGAAAGCAAGTGGGAAGTTCGGATTATTTGGGAGAGTTGAAAGAGATCCTTCTTTAGAAGGACAAACTAAACCAGATAATACAGATATTTACACACAGCGTTTGACAATCTCAAAATTGCGATTTACTGCTCTACCCTAACTGGTAGCCCATCACTGCAAACCTCGGTATACTAATTGCAGTTACAATGAAGCATTAGCATTGCAAGCAACAACAGGTAAGAAAACACATACTGCTAAAACAGGGAGGGTTATCTATCCTTCTGGGAAGGAGCCAGTTGGATAAAACCCCTGGAATGAAAGATGACCTTTGGGACCAAATCCCTGCCACAGGATGTCATCCTTAATACAGACTTTGAGAGCCAGCAGAGGTGAGGTGAATGCCAGAACAGCGACTGCAGTGGAGGGTAGAGGGAGAACAGAATTAAACTGCTTTCCTGTCCCACAAATGTAAAAATAAGCAAAGGATAAAGGAGGGGAAGAACTAACATGCAGTAGTCACAGCCAACCTGACCAGCCCTAGCCTGCCACTGAGGAGCACAACAGCTCACTACCTGCTGAGGCACGTGGGCAAAAGGACCTGGGGAGCACATGGCTGAGTTCTCCCATGCTCCGCAGGGTAAATGCAGCTTGGGGACACCATGAGCAGCTCTTCCCTCCATGGAGCAGCGTAGCGGGGAGATCCAGCCTCACAGCTCCACGCGGCAAGCGTGCCAAGCTGGGGGAGCAGCCCAGGCGACGTGCTCCGTCAGCATGAGCTTTCCCGGGGGATACTCTTCCGAGCACACTATTGTTCACCAGACAATGTAATGTTTCTCATCTTTGCTCACTAAGCTCTGCACACAGCTTTGATCAGAAATAAATCCCAGAAATTCCAGATATCTCCCTAGCTGTGCGATACCATGAACACATGCTGGGACAACTGTAAAAAGACGGCAGTTACCACTGGGAAGAAGCTCCATGTTTACCGTACTGTTTTGCATGTCTCTGCAAGGAACAGGAGATACACAATTCCATACGAGGAAGGCATTACCCGTTGCTTACATTCCTGGTTTACTTATGTCATAAAATAGAGGAGCAGAAGACATCCTCAACAGAGTTGCATGGAAAGAGGATTTTTTTTTCCCCCTTAAATTTCACTTTTTTCTTCAAATGTTTTCTCCCTCCATATTGGGTCTTCACAGTGCTTTCTCCTGAGAAATAGATGTACCACCAGAGTGAAGCAGGGTGGGAGAAAAGAAGAGATAAAGTAAGAGGAGGCATTCCCCAGGGAGGCTGGAGGTCAGCACACTCACTGCTCCCTCCTGCTGCAAACAGAAAATAAATCCATCTCTCCTACATGCCACTGAAATACCACAGCCACCTTGCTACACTCTCATTCAGACTCTGATCATCCTAGACTGAGAAACCTTTTATAAAGGAAACTTGAGATAGGTTTAGCTAATGAAAAAAAATTCTCCCCCAGTAAATAACCAAACAGCTCTAATATGAAAAGTTTGCCTTCCATACGCACTATTCACATTTCTCATACTGGCAAGAACTGCAGATTACAAACTTCAGGACATATAGGATGGCATCATAGCTTATTTTGCTTCCTGGGAGAAAGTGTCTTGATTTCAATGCAGAGATATATATAAATACAAGGTTCCCTAGTTTGGATTTTCTTTTAATTCCAAGGCAGTAGAGCTTTGTTTAGCCTTTTTTTACTATACACATTCATATTGTGGCCTCTTACATTATTCAAAGCTAATCAGTGTTTATAGGCATTTCTTCTAGTTTCCCCACTAACAGGATGCTGTCTTAGTATCCAAACAAGCATTTGAACATTACATAATTATGGTAGGATTTTTATGCTCCTCCTCTTTGAACCCTTACAGTGCATATCTGTAAACAATTCCTGAAAATAAGAAAGGATGCCCTCTATACCAAGATTATTCTGGCATGCTTTGATCTTTCTCTATCAACAATAGCAAACTCTAGAGAACTAGAGGTACTGTAGTACTAAAGCAAAAAAATCAAAATGAGGTGTTTGGGTTTTTTTTATGGAAACCAATTAATTTTGATCTGAAATTATTCTAAAATACTGGAATGGAATGTTTTCTTACACCTTGTCTCTTCACAAGTTTTTGACCTCAACCAATCTTCTTAATTCAGTGCCTACCTGCTTCAATTGCTTTTCTGAGTATAGGCATCTGTGACACCTTTGCACAGGCAATTCAAATGGACTTGTCCAAGATGATGTTTTGTACAAGACACTTGATTTCCTGCACTTTTAAAGATGCAGCCATGATAACTTTAAGTCAGGCACCGCAACTGACTATAAATTCTCAGTCAAACCTGCAGCATCTCTCTCTCCTTTCACCAAAAGCATCAATCTACCGTGCCTCCATGGTGGGAAAACAGGCTTTATCTGATGTATTACAAAGGATTCAGAGCAGAACTGATAGTATACAGCTGGGATATTCTGGGAACACATGTTGGGAACACATGCCGGGATTCTGGGAACAGCAGGGAACACACATGTAGACTGACAACCACTGTGGTTAGTTTATATGGTTCAGGGCAAATACTCAAAGCAAGAGTTGCATAACTATATACAGATCCAGACTCTATATGCATGCAGTATTCACTGCTGGGCACCATGTTATATATCATGTCTCCGCCTCTGAGATCAAATAATTAATTCTGAAGCTTAGCTACCCTTTTAAAGTATTTGAAAAGTATGTTAGAGCTTAAATATCTACATCTCTAGCCTAGTTCTTGGAAGTAGAAGATTTGTGTGGTTTTCATTCACACTACATGTATTTGTTTCATTCATAGGGTAATATTTTTAATGCAAATACATTAAACATACTCGTTGCTTCTTTCAGTTCTTTTTTTTCAGAGATCTATTTTTCCTTGTTTTTCTGTTTCCCCACTTACAATCCAGTTTCAGTTTAGAGTCAGACATTTGTAGTCAAACTTAGAAATGCAGAGACTTATTCTTTGTTTTCCACAGGCTCCATCATATGGTGATCCTTTTCTCCAGGCTCATTTCCACGCTGGCAGAGCTAAATTCCTTTCAGAAAAGCTCCTAATCAGAACACAGGTCCATCTGTAAAAGGACTTCACAAAAAGCAACGATTACCCATACAAAATGAAAATGTTATGGATTAAGGTCCTATAGCAAATTGTGAATGAAGTTGCTGAAATGTTCATCATACACACACACACAAAACACAAAAAAACCCTGGACCTCATAATTTGGCTGTGAGAATATTCTGCTTCACAAAAAATGAAACATGATAAATTTAGCTTTGTATAAAAGAAAATAGATGAGATCTCAAACTCTTCCCTGTCACCTTCACAAGACAGGTATAATGGAAATGGAGCTTAAATAACATCACCTGCATTCAAATTGATTAACTGAAGACTGGTAAGATGAAATACATCCATGGTCAAGCAACCCGAAAGTTCTGCTAAGTTTACATACTTATGTATATCACCTTTATTCAATGCCCTAACAAAATATTTCTGGGAATGCTTCCCTATGTTTTTCACTAAGATTGATATAATATGCAACATATCTATCTTATTCCTGCATCAGCAGAGATTAACTGTTTATTGCAGTGTTAATAAAGAATAAATTAGAACTATTAAAGCCAAGGAGTATTTAAAAGATGCTGAAAACATGACTCCTAGGTGCTTAGCTTTTAACTCCAATGCCACAAAATTGCCTCCTACCTATTTTTCTTAGGGTCACCAAAGAAGACTGCAGAAGATCTCAATATAGAATCCAGGTTTACTGACATATTTAAAACTTTTTTTTTTTCTTTGATGCAAAATAACCTTTTATGGTGTATTATAATTGTGAGTTACACAACCCGAAACATATTTATACATTAAAGAAAGGACTGTCTCAAATTTATCCCACCCTTATGGGAATCCATATAATCAAATATTTGGAAGTTTTACTTTTCATAAGCACAAAATCATAATATAGATTGAACTGTTTGCAGTTAATGTATGAAACAGGTTTTCCCAGAATATACTGCCTGAACCATAAATCAACAAAGTATAAAGAAAAGAAAACCCTCAGTAGAAATTTATGGTAAAATAATCTCAAATGAATATTTGTGGAGCTGAAGAGATAATCATTCTAATTAATACAGACAGTTTTGAGATACTTTTTAAAATATCTGATTTGGTGAAGACAAGGCAAAATGCTTAGACCATGGCAGACAGTACTCCATATGTGTATGTATGCAGCAAACAGTCTCACAGTACAGTAGTCATCCTCATTACTGCTTACTAGAGATGTGCATTCATTCAATTACCTCTCTAAATGGGTACTGCATATACTTTAATTTTATGTATTGAAAAAGCTTTTCTGAAGAGCACCAGATGCCAAACTCGAATTTTGTATAAGAATCTGAATTTTATGTAAGAATCTGAATTCAGAATAAACCTGGAGTTCTGTCAGTGCACGTGCTGACGCATAACTTCTGACCCTCAGACCACTTACCCAGCTCTTATTCGCTGCACTTGCAACTTTTTTCTTTCTTGGCTTTCTACAGCACAACCACAAGACCACTACGTGAGGAAAAAAAACCTGTAGATGTTTATTCTTCGAGTTCAATTCAACTGTACGAGAAAACGTTCCACTTAAGGTGTCACAAGGTGTAGTGACTTACTAACACAAGGTGGTGCTCTCT
Organism: Haliaeetus leucocephalus; assembly: GCF_000737465.1. NCBI lineage: Eukaryota > Metazoa > Chordata > Aves > Accipitriformes > Accipitridae > Haliaeetus > Haliaeetus leucocephalus. The sequence goes on from NW_010972676.1 coordinate 11,728,502, forward strand.
TCTTAGTAAACAGCTTTAAGTCTGGTTTACACGTCAAAAGGAAAAGGTGAAGCTTTTCAAGTACTCCGACCAGTTTTCAGAGGCAATTTTTTTATTTCCAGAAGAACTAGAACTTCGTTGTCAGCAATTTAAATAAGTACTAAGGCACCCTTTTTTCTAAAGATGTTTTACTGAATGAAATGAAACTCCCCTCATCGCATTTATCAATTCTCCCATCATGGCTCTGCCTCCAGATCTTCCATTCCATCATCCAATCTCTCTCTAGCTGATCTCTCTCATCCAGCCCACCAGCTGGATGTCATCAGGACCAAGGCTTTCAGCTGGAAGGGAGATACACAAGCTCTTCTCTTCAAGACTGCTAAAAACTATTTCTTAGCTTTGTATCAAGTGGTAATGGAGGATCCCTCAGAGGGAGCTTATGAACAAGGTTTCCTCGGCGCACTGTTTCCACCGATGAGAGTCGAAGCACAAGATTTAACTCTAAGCTTGATACCATATTAAAGATCCAGCTGTGGTTTGTTTCATATTGGTGTTACTAACAATAAGTGTCAGCATTACCATTTTTCCATTTCCCTCCTAGGAAAACACTGGTAGGCCTTCGTTGCCAGAACTTCCAAATCAAGCCCCAAAATATCAATCATGATACTGTCCATCAGAATGAGTGCATGTGCAGCACTTGCAGATGGAGAGGGGAAAAAAAGAAGAAAAACAGCAATCCAACTTGCTTGTTACAAAAGGATTTCTTTTAGATGAGAAGAAATATTCAGAACTATTGTCAACCATGCATTTGTCCCAGGTTTTGAATTTTCTAAAGTTATATATTCACACAGCAGCAACACCATCGACACACCAGTGGCAGAGGTCAGCCACAGACAACACTGATAAATCTTTGTTTTTCAGTGCGGTTTGGGTACATGGAAACCTTTGCACTTCCTCGAAGCACTCGCAGCCCTTTAGCTCAGCACAGACAAAATCATAGGTGAAAAAACTAGTCCCTAGTCTCTTACAGGCCATTCTGACCTTCTTGTGAATACTGGCCACCTGCAGGATCCCTCTCAGAAATGCATGCTATAGATTAGAGAGGTACACCTTGTTAACTGTAAGAAGATCAGGGCATCTAATCTCTCGTGCAGATACCAGCGGTGGAAATTTCCTACTGAAAATTGGATTCTTGCCCTGTTCAAAAGCATATGCTACCAAGTGGCTGACTACCTTTTCAATCACCTCCATAAATTCCACGACAAACTAGAGACAGTGGAAATCTCAAAGCATAAAATGAGCAAGATGAACATTTCTCATCTCTCCTTTAAAACTAAAGTGCATCACAATAGTAAGCATATGGGAAATTAGTTAACTTTTAAAGACCTGTGTTACATAAAAATCTCTTTAATCAGATTACTCTGGTGCCACGGGATTGTGCCATGTTTTATTTCCTCAAAGAACATGCTGTTCGGTTACTATAGCATTTCTATATCTGGATTAATTAGAAACGGAAATGTGGATACAATTAAGTTTGAAATTAAACACACTTTGTAGCAGGGAAGATAATCACTGTTTTAGAATGATCTGGCTGCTCCAACCTGTGAAGTATCAAGCTATTCTCTCAATTAATTGGAACAGTACTGTGTGTTCTTGGAGCTAACTAACCATGGCACGCTGTACAGAGTATCTGTGGACACACTGCTTCTCTGACCTATTATTTGACCTGTATTATTGGATGATGATGATGATAAAAAGTGTCCTTACACAATTCTTGATGTCAAGCATAGTGCTTACACTTTTAAATTAATTTGGTCTATTCTACCTCTTCTTCTGGCTGCCCTTGATTCACACCTCCCACTGTGTTCATCAGCACATCCTGAACAAGTAAACTGAAGTGTCACTGAATTCAGGCAAAGTTCTCCCCTGTGGGCCAGAGCAGAAATTATTATCAATTTTAATTTCCATGAAGAAGGGTCTTCACAAACAGGAGGTTCTCTCAAAACAGGAAAAAGACAAGTCCTCTTCCCCAGTCCTGCCTCATATTGGAAAAGAATGAAAAGTTCACACGTGCAAGAAAGCAACCAAGGTTCAAGACCATAGGGAGTAGGTTAGTATAAATGTAATTCTATGCTCATGAATATAAATTCTTCTCTCAACAGAACGACAGCAGAGAAAACTTTACACTTTATCCTAACAAGAAGATTCAATACACCTCAGGAGGGCCATCTGCAATACACAGAGATCCTAGCTCCATTTCTTGCGATCTACTAACTATGCCAGGAAGACATAGAACTTCTGACTCTGCAGAAGGTCTTAAAAATAATTATCTAAATGGTTGGTTCCCTTTTACCTTCTGGCCAGCCATGACAGTGGGGAGCTTCTATTCTCCCTATCCCCAAGTACAGTGGAAAAGAACAGATACATAGAGCTGAGAGAGCACACCAAGATACGGACTCGGTACAGACTGCATAGTCTTTAGATTGAAGGCAGTACGCCAAAGTCTGCCCTTCCTGATAATACTGGTGTAGATACTCAGACTAAAATGTGCAAGGAAAGTAGGGTTCTCCAAAGAAACCCTGCCAGCAACAGGACATTGGGAAATTCAGAACCATGACAGCAAAGAGCATTTCTTGCTGTGCATAGATAAAGATCAGCTCTGTTAAGCAGGTTGAGAACAGAAGTCTCTATATGCCCAGTATTATTGAAACACCTGAGCAGCGGGGGGCGGCGGGGGGGGGGGGGGGGGAAAA